>NC_069134.1:53420041-54020041 GCF_026914265.1 Mya arenaria
TTAAATGACAAATATCGTATGTCCTAGACAAAATTTAAATGCCGAATATCGTATGTACTAGACAAAATTTAAATGACAAATATCGTATGTCCTAGACCAAATTTAAATGCCAAATATCGTATGTCCTAGACACAATTTAAATGCCAAATATCGTATGCCCTAGACAAAATTTAAATGTCAAATATCGTTTGTCGCAAACAAAATTTAAATGCCAAATATCGTATGTCCTAGACAAAATTTAAAATTTCAATTATCGTATGTCTCATACAAGATTTTAATAACAAATATCGAACATGTATGTCCCAGACAAAATTTAAATGCCAAATATCGTATGTCCCAGACAGAATTTAAATGACAAATATCGTATGTCCCAGACAAATTTAAATGCCAAATATTAGTGATGAAACGATTATCGAGTACAATCGATAAATCGTCGCTAACAGTGCTATGTCGGCGACACTCGATAGTGGTTGTCCACAATCGATGTCGCTAATGTGGTAAAAGTCGAGTAAATGTCAATTTTTCTTTCATGTAAATTCCGTTGAGTTCATTTTAACAAGGGAGGTCACTCTCTTACACAAATGCGGTGAATGTAAACACTTTTGCTTAAAAACTTACAAACTCTTCCAAAATTACAAATTGATTATATATTTCACAAAACCTCCTTCTATAATCTATTTCTATGGTGTAGTGGATCCGGTCTTATCTGCAGATACCGGGAATCCCGGCTCGATGCATTCTCTTTTTGAAACCTTTTTTGGTATCGTTTGTTATTACAAGGGTAGTAATGTCAGGTGGGTCCAGATTTCCTGGTTCGTTGTTTGGGGTGAAAAACGTCCTTGATACGGTGAGTATAACCATTGTTATCTTTATGATAAAACTATATTTTTAGAAACGACCTTGTACAACGAATGAAGAGTAATACATTATTGCTAATTTACGATGAGGCTTGTTTTAGATGAAAAGCATGACCGTATTAAAACATCTCGTTAAAATCACCAGAGTGAACCAGTAAGCATTTTCTTAAATGTGCTCATCTTTTTCCACAAACGTTCGATCTGCACCCGGAAAACAATAACAATACCATGATCGACCATATCGCGTAATCAGGTGGGCATTACACGAAAGAGAACGGTATAAAATCGTTGTTTTGAAGAATAAAGGGCATTGATTGAGTCGGTAAGCCTATTACAAACGGCGAAAACGAGGAAGCCTTGATTATTCAGGGTTGCCACCGAAGTCTTGCACGGCTAGATCATCACAAAACTCAGGCTCAGCGAGCCTGGTAACCCTTTGCATGGTACGATTGTATACAGGAATGGCCGGAGTTTCACACAACTAGTTTATGTAATCAAGCCTGCTAGATATGAAGTGAAACAATTTTGGCTTCACATTTCGAATCATAATAAACTTAGGACATTTCTTTACAAATATAGTTTCCTTGTTCCTGTAATGATGCATTTTCTGCATATATGGCTAAGCAAAATTATTGTTTAGTTTTTCGGTCACTATATTTCATTTCCTTCATGTTTGTATCAATATTTGCCCAAAACTTTATCAGCTATTTGCCCAAAAAAGTCAATAATAGATAAACGAACATCGTCATACAATGGTGCTTTATGTCTGACACCGTTACGCGACTTAAATGCAGCCTCATACGGTATGGGGCGGCGTGTTGCCTCCATGTCGCACTATATACGGCAATGTTTCAGAACTCATATTTCAAGAGTTAATCTTTTATTTTTCTGTCGGTATACAACGTACAGTAATATTTTCATTCATGGCCATATTTTCGCACCCTTTATTGTGATGGCCAACTGTATAATCATTGTTATTATAATTATACACTTATTTATAGAATATTTAATACTAATATAAATAGACTGAATAAGCAATAAACGGAAGTCATAAAAATAATACTAAATAGCTAAAATAAGGCAATTCACTCATTTTTGAAGAATTGTCATTCCAGTTTAAAGCTCTTAAAATATAATGATATAACATGTAGTGTTTATTTCGTACCACTGTATGTATTTATACAAATAACATTTCCACGGAAATGTAATATAAATCTGCCATTTAAACCTTCAAGTTTTGTATTATAATAAAATCCCAGGGTTTCAAATCTTGGCTAAATTTGTACGGGAACTAGCGGTGCTGGTTCTCGAGCCTGGCTCTCAGAGCCACCGCTCGTACGTGTGGTCGTGCATGGTACGAGATCTGTCTCCTCTCTTCTGTCTTTCCTTCTGGCTCTATGAGCCACCATCGTACATGTGTATGTGGTCGCACATGTTTCGAGATCTATCAAATCTTGATTACTTTTTTATCTTTGCATTCCTTCCCCACACTTTATCTTCCATTACACTACCTCCCCTCTTTTCTTCTTAAATCTCAAAAACGCTCAAGATTATGTGCTTCCAACCTCTCTTCCTCCGCATCTTATCTCCTACCTCACTCTTCTTTCCCTGTCACTTTACACTTTCGCCCGTCTCTCCCAAAACCCCGACACTATCTTTACCACATTCTCTTCTCTTTCTCGTCTCTCTCTCTCAATTCCCTTCCAACTCATATCTCTCTCCCCTTCCTATCCTCTTTCTCTCCCTCTCTCTTTCCCCTTATTTCTCCCCTCCCCATTCTCCTCTCAATTTTCCCTCCTCTTTCCTCCTCATTCTGTCCTTCCCTTTATCTTCTCTTTTTCTCCCCATCCTCTTTCCCCTCTTTCTCTCCTTTCTTTCTTCACCTTCTCTTTCCCCCGTATTTCTTCCCTCCTCTTTCACTCCTCTCTTTCTTCCCATTCACTATTCCCCTCTTTCTTCCCTCCTCTTTCTCTATTCTCTTTCTTCCCCTTCTCTTTTCTCTATCTCTCCTCTCTTTCGTCCCTCCTCTTTTTCTCCTATCCCTTCTCTTTCCCCCCTCGTTCCCTCTCACCTCTTTCTCTCCTCTCTTTCTTCCCCTTCTCTTTTCCACCCTCTCCCCATCTCCTCTTTTTCTCCCCTCTTTCTCTCCTCTCTTTCTCCCCCTTCTCTTATCCACCCTCTTTTCCCCTCATTCTCTCTTTCCCATCTCCTCTTTTTCCCTTATCTTCTTTCCCTCTCAGTGGCGGATCTACCGGGGGTATATTTTTATTGATTTAACTGTACAAATAAGTTGTTTTGTCACAATTTAAATTTTATATCAGCATTTGAGCAAATTAACAACCTGATTATCGAGTATAATATATTTATTATACGAAACGAAAAAGTCTTTTGAAAAATGACATCGAGGCCAGAACATTCGATATAAAAAAATCGGCAGCGCATTTTACACAGGGAGCTGATCAAAAGTAGACAAAAATGGCTGCAGTTATACGCGTAAGTTTTCTGATTTCAGAATATATCATGTACCAGAAATATAAGGTTTTTTTTAAAGTTAACATGTTCACATTATATGTTCGTCATTGCTTTTAATAATGTCATTGAGTGCCAACAAGATATGTGTGTGCATGACGTGCATTTAACAAAAGTTTAAATTCAAAACGTTGCCGCTTTAAAACATTCCATTTCGGCTTTTATTATCGTCTAGTTCTCTGAATTATGCTAGAGCCTTTGTAAATTAATACATTATAATATATTTGAAACCCTTATTGGAATTTGTTGTCAAGTTGTTTTTACTTCAGTTAACTTAAATTTATTACAATGACATCCGAAGTACCTACAGTATCGTTGAGTGCAATCAATATACTGTAGTGTAGGTTTATATAGCACTAATTTTAAAACGCAATCATGTATGTCTCAGGTGGGCGAGTGGTTAACGACTTAGCCTGTTAATCCGTCGACCCTGGTTCTTTTCTCCACCACGGCTAGATATCGTTGTTGTATTTTGAAAGGTTTATCCCAATAAATGATATCTTTTTATATCTTTTTATGAAGACAAATGTTAATTCAATATCATTATATGATTAAAATAATGCATTCAAAAAAAGTTAGATATGTTTATAATTAGTTGTGCCCCCATTTAGAAAGTCCTGGATCTGCCGCTGCCTGCCCTTCATCTCTAAGACATTTTTTTCCCTCCTCTCTCCCTCTTTTCTCTCCATTCTCTTTCTCCCCTCTGTTTCCCTATATAAATATATATATATAAACATATTTTTAATCACATAATTTCAATAAAATAAAGGTAGAGGCGCACAAAAACATTTTATTTTATACATATTGTAAAGGGCGCTTTAATACACGCATAACTCATGAACTCAAGACGAAGGTTAAAGACGCTTCGAATATTGACAAAATCAAGCATGTCAGACGAAGAGTTTTGACAGTCAACAATTTCTGAAGTCGTGAATTTAGTTCATCACAATTAAACTTACTATATAACCGCCAACAAGTACTGGCAATTCTTCCTTTAGCAGGGAGTTTTGAGGTTCTTATCAAAATGACTCTTCTTAAAGGTTTTATAGTACACTAACAAAGATTTTAATTGTTGTTTTAGTGTGTCATAGATATACAAGATTTTGGATGAACATGGGTTCTAAAAATGTACAGAATGAACCAGTTAGCATTTACTTAAATGTGCAGATTTGTCTTCAAAACTGGCGATCTGCATTCGGAAAACGATGATAATAACCTTCGCTGACAAAAACAAGTCGTTTCAAATATAATCGTTTCGTACCCCAAACATTGAACCAGGGAACCTGGACGCACCTGACATTACTACCCTTGATTAACTACAATATTACAGGTTATTGAATGTTAAGCTGGTTCACATATATTTAATATGCTTTCCATGGATAAAATGCTAAGATTACTCACTTGATGCAGTATGCAACATTTTGCAATTGATGTGCACTTACTAAGTATGTGTTGTGTTGTTATGTTTTTTTCGTTATGTAATTAAAGACATAAAAAAGTTATGGAATTTTACTTACTGTTGCAAAAAGCATGACTATAGCATCACACATACTGATTCCAGGTTTAACCATTTAAATGATCATGATGATACTATGAATAAAGAATGTATTTCACACTGATATTATGAACTTTCGATTATTGTCCGATACTAAATCGAAATGCTTGGTTTGATTCGATTCGATTAGCGATAGCAAATAAAGTCCGATTTTCAAACACTACCAAATATTGTATGCCCCAGACAAAATTTAAATGCCAAATATCGAATGTCCCAGACAAAATTTGAAACGGCTTTGAACACGCTACATTTTAAGAGATATTCGTCCTTAAAGCAGCACTCTCACACGTTTTGACAACATTTACTAACGGTGTAAGAAAAAAGCATAAAACATTAATTTTGGGACGGAAATATGAAAATCTGCGATCTGATCTTTCGTCAGCAGTCTTTCATCACTGGTAAATAGATATTAATGCAAAAAAGGCTAATTCCAAGATAACAGATATAAAAATTGGAAAAGCGGTAAATCTGTGAGAGTGCAGCTACTTAATCAGAATCATTCAAATTTAGTGGAGAAAAAAGTAATGGCTGTTGTAGGTAGGCTTGATAAGTTATTCTAGACCGTATATTCTATCCATAACAGTTGATCAGAGTCAAGCATCAGTTGTTCATATGCCCACACCCTTATCCTTTAGACCCCTACCAATGTTTGGTGCCCAGGCCGTAAGTCCACCAAGCAGATACCGACCTTGCCCAACCGGTTCTACTACAAGACGGAAATAATCTACGCCGACATCGGTGCCGTCTCTTTCGAAGATGTAGGTAGCATTTCATATAACAATTTCAATGTCGTTTCTAGTTTGTCGAATATGCCGCATGAAACATGAGTGTAAAAAAGTGAAAAAAGTAACTCTTTTCTGTAACTTTGCTTTTATATTGTCATGGTAACATTTGTTTTAAACCCACTATATGTGATATTATGATACGGAAACGGTCAGAAAGTTGTGGATTCAGTCAAATAGCAATCGGAACACCTCGGCCTTTTTTCTATCGAAAACAGACTAGGATGTAAGCTGGTACATAAGTAGAAACATAAAATAAATAATAATAATTATAATAATTATTTATTAATTTATATTATTGCTTCCCAGTGAAGTTTAATGAATATTATTATTTCTAAGAGTAAAGTTCTTAGGTTTATCTGCTAAATTGAAATTACTACGCGATTTACTTGCAGTGAAGTGAAAGTGAAAAAAAACATTCATAAACATCCGTGGTTGCTATCGATGAAAAATGGCTAAGGTGTTCCGATTGGTAAAAAATATGACTATATATTCCCACGTTACATGCGTCTTATACATGCTCCACTCGATGTGGTATGGCGGGTTTCTCAAGCTGATCCGTCGCGACCATCGACTAGTCGCTATGTATTTCGAATGGTAAGAGAAAGCGCTTACATGGCAAGTTGCTGTTTAACATATTCAACAACTGCTTAAGCTTCTTCTATATTTTCCCCGTAGGTGTGGTACGACGGGTCTTTTAAGCTGTTTCGTCGTGATCATCGGCCTATCTTACCGGCGTCTCCGGACTACACGCTCCACCCACGGACAGACATACAGGATTTCCGCACAGGTATTTATTCGTAATTATAATTTGTTTCGATGAATCTGAAAAATAATTAGTGGTTCGGTTCCCATTGGATTATTGTATTGTTTTGCTTTTTTGTATTTTTCTATGTTTAAATATCTTACAAAACTAACTTATTTTGGATCAAGTCGCGTCTTTTACTTGGAGTAAACATCCGGGGCTTAAGCGTCAATGTTCTTTGATACCAGAATCGAATTCCTGACTTTTTGTTAAAATGGAATCTAATAGAATCAATTGATTAAGTGATTAAATACTGTTACACATTATTCGTAATTTAGTTATGCCATGTACGTATTTAATGTATTTGTAATACACTTTCATAATTCTGCCACAATATTTAAGTACTTATTTCACTGGCAATAAAAACTATTTAAATATTTTTTCTGCCATTTGAGTTGCTTGTTTACTGGCATGGCCATTAACAGTTTTCATATATTTGTTATGCCATTTGAGTTGTAAATGGTTTGGTAAAAAAATATTTACTTACCGTCACAGGTGTGTGGTACATTATTGACAACGGTTACGGGAACTGCTCCACTGCCACTATACCCAGCAACCTGGACGACTCGGAACGTAACTTAACGGCAGCAAGATTCAATGGCTCGTACGTGGTAGACATGAAGAGCCCTCTACATCTGCTCCATTTGGACTTTAACTACACCTACATAGGCCAGGTAGGTATTGTTCTTGTCAAACGCGACTACCGACATAAAGTGGTCGCTTGATTACTACGCATTAGGGTTAAGGTTACACACCACCATTGTTATTCCCTATATAATTCAATGTAAAATTATAATTTTTAGACAACATTTAAAGGCATTTAGAGCGAATGCAGGCTATAATAACCACATATATTCTTAAAGTACAAGCTTTAAATTACCTTTTAAGCCAATAAAAAGGGGGGTCAAGTTATTCCTAAGAAAAATCACTCCACTTGAAAAACAAACTCTAAAAATTGCACCGTCCGCCATGACAGTTCTTCCAAAATGACTTTTCAACAATAGGGCAGCGGTTTATGCTTTAATCTCTACTCTAAATGATAATCAAGCAAGAATAGATACTTAAGGTATAAAAGTTTCAGGAATAATGAAATTTTTTATTTACAGTGTATTGAGCATGTGAAAACATGTCTGTCAATCATAAGAACATTTTTTTTTAGTGAGAATTTTCCACACAACAGAAGTACATATGACGTAATGGTGACGTCATTCCTATAACTAAACCTGTCCCTGCATTTTTTATGAAAAACACTTTCGATTAGTCCTTCATACATAAATACACCCAAAGCTAGCTCGATCTGATAGTCTGTGTCAGGTTTTCCAGTTTCACTGCCTGTCACCCAAGTGTCTGTGCGTCTGTATTTTCTAAGGCGTTTTGGCCCAAAATGCCTTTCTTTGAGGTTTTTCAACTCAACCTTGACTCAAATGGCATTCTAAGCATCAAATGGGGCAGTTCTACACATCTTTGCACACATTTCAAGTTCTCACAGTCCAATTTTCACCAAATTTGGACATTTTCAGTGCTCGTAAGCTGGCAGACGACTCATTTTAAAAAAAAAAAAATAGGCGAAAGTTGTGAAAACCAGGAAATAGCATATTTTGATCAACCGGACAAGATAAATGCATTTAATTGTGAAAAATTGCCAGAAATAGTGAAATGCAATACATTTCTTACCAAAAATAACACTTTTTAAACAAAGCAGTTTGGTCCCTTTTAGGTTACACACCACCATTGTTATTCCCTATATAATTCAATGTAAAATTATAATTTTTAGACAACATTTAAAGGCATTTAGAGCGAATGCAGGCTATGATAACCACATATATTCTTAAAGTACAAGCTTTAAATTACCTTTTAAGCCAATAAAAAGGGGGGTCAAGTTATTCCTAAGAAAAATCACTCCACTTGAAAAACAAACTCTAAAAATTGCACCGTCCGCCATGACAGTTCTTCCAAAATGACTTTTCAACTATAGGCCAGCGGTTTATGCTTTAATCTCTACTCTAAATGATAAATCAAGCAAGAATAGATACTTAAGGTATAAAAGTTTCAGGAATAATGAATTTTTTTATTTACAGTGTATTGAGCATGTGAAAACATGTCTGTCAATCATAAGAACATTTTTTTTTTATTGAGAATTTTCCACACAACGGAAGTACATATGACGTAATGGTGACGTCATTCCTTAAATCATAAGTCGTTAGTCGCGTTTGACAGGTTGTTGCATAGAATTAAAGTTTAAAAACGATCGGGGGGATTAAGAAAGGTCGTACAAGGCAGGTAGTCGCTTGTAAAAGGTGGTCGGAGAGACAGGTTTTATTGTGCTTACAAATACTACTTATGATCATTACTATAATACTTTTTGCTGTAAAAGTTTATAATGGTAATTCAAATTTCAAATAAGCGAGTTTACCATTGATTCCTGTTTTGAATACGGACCCCGAACTGTCAATGGAAAGGAGCCTAAACTAATTGGAATGTATCTTGTAGCACTTGTAGCACAGTTCGTTCTAGTATAAAAAAAAACACGTTTAAAACGGGATTCTCATTAACGGGTTTGTCAAAAGTTTAACATTATATCATTTTATTAAGATAATGTATGATGCTTGAAATAGATTGTAAAAGATATATTTAAACATGTTCTTTCAAAAGTATATTGCCCAAAATAAGCATTAAATCTACTTAAAACAGGTTTTACCTCTTTAACTGAAATCGGTGAACAAAGCTTCAAATGAAGCAGACAACTTTTGCAAATGTTATCTGCATAGGAAACTGTTGTCTGTTTCATGTACATCCGTTATATTTTGAAAGTAAGGAAATGAAATAAAAACATCCTAAACTCATGATTTTTTGTTGGACATTTACTTTTTGTTCAAGGAACTGATACACAATAACATTAATAAGTAATTTAGATTGTTTTATGATTTTTATAGACACATATACTTAAACCCAGAATTCCAATCGGAACAACTGGCCGAAAATGTCGTCAAAACAATTTGTACGTGAAGGATTTGCCATATAAAAAGATCGTATAAACGCCGCCAAGGTACAATTATTTGGACTAAGTGGGTCCATGCATTAGGTTTATATGTGATATAACCTCCTATTATACACCCAATAAATTGCTGGCACATCGAATGATATGTTCCGGCTCGTGCATATTGGACGCAAGCAACTCGAATTGATACACTCGGCTTATCTTTTGTGGCACGAATAATTGATATGTCTGACCTTAACATTACGCCATATTAGGTTTATATCTAGCAATCGGACATTAACCATGGGTTTTAAAAGGAATAATACGTTTTCCATGCATATAGCATTGGTTAGTACTCATTACCTCTTGCGCCAATGTTTATTTTTAATGATGGTTTTATGGCATTATCCATTATATAAAATACATGCAAATGGTTTTTGTTTCCAAAAGTATCAATTAAGAAGATTTCAGTTGGTTAGAAATAAATAAATGTCACAGTGCAAACTTGTGCCGAGGCTTAAAGCTGCACTCTCACAGATTCACCGTTTTTTCCAAAAAAAAAAACTTTTTTGTCTTGAAATTAGCAATTTTTTGCGTAAATATCTGCAAACCAGTGATGAAAGACTGCTGACAAAAGATCAGATCGCAGATTTTCATATTTTCATTCCGAATGTAATGTTTTATGGCTTAAACCGTTACTAATGGTTTAAGAAAAATGCATATAACATCAATTTTGGAGCGCAAATATGAAAATCTGCGATCTCATATTTTGTCATTAGTCTTTTATCACTGGTTTGCAGATATTTACGGAAAAAAAATCTCATTGCAAGACAAATAAAAAAAGGTTGTCAAAACGTACAATCTGTGAGAGTGCAGCTTTAATGTCAACGGTTTTTTATAGTCAATGTATGGTCGGTATTACCATATGAACCTTTTTGACGTTCCCCTGGGCATCTTATCGAATTCGGGGTGTATACGCATGTTGAGACGGATGCATGTTTATACACCGAATCAGACCTGATAAATTATACAGGTCGTTAGAAAAAAGTAATATTCCTTTTAGTATATATCTCCTTTGAGTATTTCTATGTTCAAAAATGCGATTAGATTTTACACATTTCCGTTCCTTAAATGACGACATAAATCAGTATGGAAAAGGTAACACTCTCTAGCATTGAGGTGAGAGTGGTCTAGTGGTATAGGTGTCCACCTCTCACCCGAGAGACTAGTTTCTGCCTAGGAATCTGACTCTTATAAGCTATTAGCTTTCCTCAGAATCGAGCTTAAATAAATTAGTGTAATTAGTATCAACCAAAGTAGCACTCAACACGGCTTGGTGTGTTACCGTGTTGGGAATGGCAAAGGAAACTGATAGGCAAATTATATGTATTTATTCTGCCACCTTCAGATTTAAAACCCGTTTTATCATTGGTATGAGAGGATGAGAATGTTTTAGTGGCATTGGGTTGACTTTTCACACGAGAGTCAATGGGTTCCATCCCAACCATCACCATAGCTATAAGCTTTCGCCACAGTCAAGCTAAAGGAGATTAGTACAAACTATCAACAACAATACTCAAAATAAAATTGTTGTTGCTTTTTATCTCGTGGCAATGCCGCTTTTTGGCAATTTAGTTGATTGTTTACCATTTTAGAATTTCGTTCGGGGAATATTGTGTGATACATTTGTCGGGCAGACACACAACTTCAGTAAATCCAGCTTTGTAACGAACACAAAGACAGCCGACATAACCTTCCATTTTATGGCCGTAAGTTTTCCCAATGAATTTTTTGTCTGAATCAGATGTCTTTGTTTGTACATTAGTATTCAACATTGTATCGAGGAGCGATCATTTTCAATATATCATTTTCAATACATCATTTTCAGTATTTCCTAATATCTGTCAAAGATCCGCTCTTGTATGCTAAAGGCCTAAGCACTGCGTATTTGGTAATGGTATCACGTATTTTTAAATTGAAAAGATGAGAAATTCTTCTCTGAAACAAAGCAGATTTTCCAGCTCATGATCGTTACTGATAAGCCACCACTGGCTCTAAATGTACGTTATATTTCAGCAAGGCTGGAATTATTTGGATGATGTAGAGGCCAGTCCAACCACGACAGCAATTCCAGTAATGATGGTTTTGTACGCCGAAAAAGTAAGCGTGTGTTTTCATTCCAACAGGAAGGTGGTTATCATAAATGGCAATTAATTGCAGTAGTATTACTAGATTTGGGGCATAAGCGAAATCTTGGGACTTAATTGTAGTTAACAAACACTAATAGATAACATTCAGAGCTCCTCGGCCATTTTTATCGAAAACAACCTCGGATGTATTTGTACGGTTTACATACTCAAAAAGCGGTACGTTTAAGTCCGCTGCAAGTAGATCGCGTAGTAAATTTATTTAGCAGTTAAACTTTATGACTTAACTCTTGGGAATCTTAATTATGTTTGCAATAATATACTTCACTAGCAATCAATTTAAACTTAAATTAATAAATACAACTCTAAAACACTACATTTCATTAATGGTATAATTAAAACAATTACGAACTACTTCAACAGATGTACAGGCATACATCCGAGGTTGTTTTTGATAGAAATGGCCGAGGAGTTCCGAATGTAATAGATAAATGAGGTATGGAGATCTGCTAATCTGGTCAGAACCCCAAGTTAAATATATTTCAATATTTTTTTTATCGAAGACGGTAACCTCAGTACCCAATATCACGAAAATACTAAAGTTATTTCTCAGTCTCAGGCTAAACTCATTTCTTTTACCTAACAGTATGACATTATTCGAAATTACTAATGTTTTGTTGTTTCTAAAACGCATTCCCTTTTTTATTGTTTTGACACACATCGTTGCTCAATATTACAAAAAAAACTTGTAATAGAGCACTAATTATACCTGTATTGGTATATAAAGCAGAAAAAGATGCGTTTACGAAATATCTTGAGTGTCTATGAGATCCATTTTGTATTGATCATTATGCCATTCTATAATTAATAAAATACAAGAAATGATTTATCTTACATTCATACAAATTTATACATATTATCATGACCTATGGCCAGTTTGTTACTTGCAGATAGGGTTTACAGCCACATATAACTTTGTGGACTTTGATCCTAATCCTGCCACGCTAAATGTGTTTGATACAAGCAAATGCTTTCCTGAAGCCAATAAGATCACATTCCAGTTGAAGTTTCCAGGTACGTTCATTTGGGTTTCAAAACTACTAAGTCATAGTAACATGTTAACATGGATGTGTGGAGGACCCTCGGGTGCGAGCGGAAGCCGGTAACGTGCCTTGCTGAGTTACCTGCAGCGCAAAGTATCCGGGGTCGGACTTTTCTATCCGTCCCGCATAGATGTTGAGAAATCATTTTCTTGCAAACCTCAAACGTTATATTTTTGTAAACTTTCGTTTTAATTTTGTTTTATACATTTCACCAAAAGACGCTTGCAAGGTTGTTTACGGTTGCCAACGCCAGGACACGCAGTAATTTAAAGCCAACGTAAAATAGCTCCAGAGAAACGTCACTGTTTTTTTTAATATCTGATTGTACTTTTTTCATACATGTTACTGTAAATCATTTTCACTCTACCCTTTTACAGCACCATACTATTTAATAGCGTTTCATCATCCATCGAAATGTCATTCTGAAATGGGGCGTAGTTTCGCTTGAGTAACAACCCCGTGTGGAGGAGGTTACTGTCCAGGCACGGTAAATAAACAGAAACGCGTGCTTGTTTTGGAAGAATCAATTAATGTGACGAACCAGAAACTAAGAACTTACACTTGGGACTAAGCATGCGCCGAGTTCTTTTCAAATATTTTATACACACATGTTTGATCCTCTATGTTTCCAGGAACGCTCATAAGAGTGACCGAGAAAGACATTCTTGTCTGGGCACAGTTGGTTCTTGCCGAGAAGATGCAGGTCTCCGTTCTCAGAGTAGTCGACGTAAAACTGACGTACGATGACGCCAATATATTCATACAAGCAACCCTGCTCGACAAAACTTCCGTGTCCTGTAAGTGTTTATTGGCAATGCGGTTCAAAGCGGTGTGCATTTATTGTCACGAATGAATTTCTAGTAATAACTCTGAAATAGTATTTTAATAAGTATGTTAAGGACCATGTACCTCCCATATTTATAGTGATAGGGTATGTAGAAGTTGTAGATGTGGTGGCTATGTAAAACTATTATCCATGTGAAAATCATTAAAACTTGGAACTTTTTAATTTTCTAAACAAGCGTTCAAAATAGAAATGAAAATTTCTTATATTATTTTATTCAATAATTTATTCTTGCTGGTTTAAAGATATTTTATTATTGAAAGAAACATACAGTATGCAAGGTCATATATACAATATCAAAATATAGAATTGGACTGAAAGATGGTAAACAACTTATGCACGTCCTTTCCCAGAGCTTCAAGAATTTCTTGTTGTTTCAGCTCAGTTCACAAAAGTCCCAGGCAAAACGGTTGAATATGACACGGACACTATACTGTATGCGTCTAAGAATCCGATCCAGTGCGCGAGTTTTTGTGAAAACAATGTCGGATTTGTCTGCAACAGTTTTGACTACTGTGCCAATGACCAATCGTGTCATCTCAGCCCTCTTCATACGGATGATGGCACACCCATGTCATCTACTCCTAGCTGTGACCATTTCTCAAGTAAACTGGGCGGGGCAACTCTTACAATTTATATAAAATCCCCTGGTCCTATATTAATACAGGAAAGATCGTTACCTGTGGTCAGCTTATTTGGGTACCAAGTTAACGCATATTATAAGAAAATAGATAAAAATATAAAGCGGAAATTACATTTGTAAGAAACTATTCATTTTCGATTGCATATTAAGTTTACGAAAACTATAAATGTATGTAATATCTTAATACGATTGAATCAATTCAACATGAGATCATTTTTATACTGAATTATTGTAGGAACAGTGGATGGTCATGTTGCGGAGTTGACCATTGCTCAGGCCTTTCAGAACCTCCGTGGCAACGTCTACAACCAGTCCATGATTTTGTCCAATATCGGGCAAAAGGTCGATTCCCCTTTGTTCCTGTGTTAAAGTTAATGTATTGTTCGACTGCCAACAATTAAATATTTAATATTGCTAGCATATGTTACGTTGTATATGCATACACGGGCATTGAACCATGTGTAATTGCAATAATATGTTTATATTGGAGCAACTTTGCATTTCAACTGGTTTCATATTTAAGCTCCAGATAATCATGGTCAATTTTAAAAGGTGTTTGTTAGGAATAGATTCGTGTGCCTTTTCATTGGAGCTTGGCTAAATGTAAGGCTTGTCCCTGTAGTTTCCAATGTGTGTTTACTAGTATGATCTTCATTGCAGACATATGTTGCTGTGGATGTTACCCTGCTCTTTGGTAAGAGATTTTCTTTAAATTTAAGGTTTTTTTTATTCAATTAAAAGTGGAAACAGGTTAGTTCGAACTTTAATATATAGAATTTGACGTTTTGTAAAAGAAATACCGGGCTCCGAGATATTTTCTTCATTCTCTAAAATAGTTTGCGTTGAGTTCGAAAGTGGTCATGACCAGTTTGCTAACTGTAATTTATGTATGCTTTTGAAACATGTGAAAGTTACTTTAGATTTAATGTGTTCAAACTAACTTGAATATTAACATACATTAGCAACTGCCATCGAATAAGCGTGTAACAAAAATGAACATGAACCAAAAGGCTGTGAAATCTAAGTAGTTGTAGCTGCTAAATCGTTAATCGTTTCCAGGATGGGTAAATCCAAATGTGAAGGTGCCAAAATTGAGCGAGCATTTCAGTTACAAAGTAGAGGTCACTGTACCATTACAAAAGCACATCTACACATCACAGGTAGGCGATTTGAAAATTGTGTCATTCGTGTATTTACTGAAACAATGAGAACAACAGGGCGTTTGCCATTTAGCGTTTTGTTTATTTCCTGTAACATCTATATGTTGTATGACATACCCTACAAATAAATTTGCACTACCAATATCAATATACACAGCGAAATGGTTCTCAGGTTGTCCATCTAGACGTTACCAACACCGTATGATTCGGTCTTCTGATAAAGTTTTTAAGTGATCGAAATGTGGTGTAGAAATGCAAACAAAATGTGTTCGTTGACCTTGACATTTGTAACACATAAAGTTTGACCTTGAACTCCTAATCCTTACTAGTGGTGCACTAAAGGTGGACAATTTGTGGTTCAAACATTATTACGATGATTATTTATATTGGTTTACGTCACATCTGAAAAACTTGGTGAGTAGATTGAGTAATTCAGAATATAGTTTTGCTGGCATTTAGTTTCGAGTAACATGCTATATGGTAAAACAGCTACTACAGTTGATCCGCTACAATCACATGAACCGACGTGGCTTTCTTCCGTACTAGGCAAACAAACTACCTTATGTTTGAGTCACATAAGTGATGGTATGTCTCAGGTTTGGTATGACAGCTACTTCCAGTTGATCAGTACAATCACATGAACCGACTGGTGCCTTTCTTTCGTACTAGGCGAAAAAACCTACCTTATGTTTGAGTCACTTAAGTGATGCTATGTTTCAGGTTTGGTACGACAGCTACTTCCAGTTGATCCGCTACGACCCTCACACTAATACACCAATGGCTCCTTTTTACACCACAAACCCTCTCACTGTTGTTGAAGATTTCCACGCGGGTAAGATCATGTTATTAAACATTGATCCATATGTTATTTTTAATAAATTTAATACTACTTTTTTGTTTTTAATTGAAGTTTTGTCGAAGACGGGTGGTTTCGTCTATTTGTTTTCGATGATGTTTGATTGTGTTTACCCAAGAATTTTTAACTTGAAATTCATATATTCACATGAAACTTGTTAAACATGTTTACAATGTAGGAATGCGTAGCTCTTTCACTAGATGGTACATATGTTGTGCTATGATTTTTGGTCAATAGAGAAAAGGGCTAACATTATCGTCCTCATGCGGTGCTCCTTTTTATAGTTTCATTTGCTTTAGCTTCATTTGTTTGGTCCTTTTAATTAACGTCCTCAAGATTATCAGATTTAAAACATAAGCTATTTGTATAGCTATGGGTCAAATGTCAAGATTTTGATTTGTTGTAAATATTAGTTATATACATGCTTTATGCCTAAAAATCGAATTAAGAATTCCAGTATTAGTTTTGTACTTTGTAGGTATTCAATACGTGATTGACAAAATGCATAAGAATTGTACCTATATGCCTCTGACCCTGACGGACTTCGCGGCTGGATCGATCTCCAACTCGACTTTTGACATAGGCTTGAAAGATCCCTTGAGAACTTATGAGATTGACGATACGTACAGATTTGTAGGCCAGGTAAGTTTGCGTCACATATAGAGTTTTCTTATTGATAAAAGTTGATATTAAAGTTGAATCAAGTGTGATGATGAGATACAATAGAATGATATAACTTCACATTTTACTACCGTTTTTCATTGACCGCTTTAACACGTATTAAAATCGTTATTTTAATAGCTGGGCTCTGCGTGTATTTATACATGGTTTTAATCGGAGCACCATCAAAAACAAACTCGGATGAATATGGATGGTTAACGATGTTAGAATCCTACACATTTAACTACGCTGCAAGTAGATTGCGTAGTAATTTCAATTTTGTAATTAACGCAAGGGGCATATTCTTAGGAAGCTTAATTGTTAATGCAATAATACGCTTCCATTGGAATCAATTTGAACTAAGTAATACAACTAAACACGTTAAAACGCTACACTTTTTTAATATTAGTATCAATAAGTTTACGAACTTCTACTAATGCACCGACATAAACGATTGTATTCGTAGCATGAACTTACCTTAAAGGGACTGTGTCACATTTTGGCACCAAAAAAAGTTTTTTTCTGTAACGAATCTCAGGACAATTATCTAATAGAATGTGTTACGCTTTGATATCATAATTGGTAAAAAAATACCAAAATGTTAAAAAAATGTGTTGGAGACCGGGTTCCAACCCGCGTCGCCAAAATTGAGGTACATCGTCAAAGGCTGTTACTAAACGGGTGACATAATTAAGCTATACACCTACCTCGGTAATATCATGTGATAACACTGACTAGCCAATCACGCATAGGAATGAATTTTACCTGGTAGACATACCCAGTAATCTTTTAATGGAAAAAAAATGAAATAACTGCTAAACTTAAATAAATTATAAACTATGTGGTACGTTAGTTAGTAAGTTTCAATGCATTGTACACATCGATGCCTAGTTTATGTCAGTTTTCGCCATTTTTTTTTCCGCTATTTTATCATACGTGAGACAGCCCCTTTAACATCTGTTTTAGAACAAAACAGCCCTTAAAATATGCCTTTGGTATTGTCAGTATGTCAGTATCAACAAAGTTAAATATCTTGAAAAAATAAAAATTGATTTGTGTATACGTCTATTGAATATTTAGATATATATTTCGAGAAAAGCAGAATTGATAATTACAGACAGATACGAGGGTTATTCCATAATTATGGAAATAATTTGCTTAGCAATTTGATTCAATTTAATAGTCTTTTTATTAGTTTATGTCCCCTCTCCTTTATATGTTTGCGATGTTTCAGCCTCACACAGATTTGTTATTTCCTCGAGGCTATAAAGGAATACTTTCGTAGAATTTGAAATTTAAGCTCAATATATTGAACTGCCGCTAAGTAATTGTTTTTTCAGGGTATAAGCAAGTGGGGCTAGGTGAGGCACATTAACAACGTCATAATGAATTTTTAAAGCAAAGATCTACGTTATTTTAGATCAACCCTCGTAATTTCAGCTATTCTGAGATACTGATGAAGTCTTAAAGCTGCACTCTCACAGATTGAACGTTTCGACAACTTTTTTATTATTTTATGTCTTGGAACGAGCCAATGTTTGCGAAAATCCATGGAAACCAGTTATATAAGACTGCTGACAAAAAAATAGATTTTAGATGTTTATATTTAAGGTCAAAAAGTAATGTTTTATGCATTTTTCTTAAACCGTTAGTCATTAAACATTAATTTTCGAACGGAAATAAGAAAATCTACAATCTGATTTTTTGTCAGCAATCATATATCATTGGTTTGCAGATACTTAGGCAAAAATTTGCTTTTTCCAAGACAAAAAAAGTTGTAAAAATGGTATATCTGTGAGAGTGCAGCTTTAAAACGTTCTACTTTTATTAATTTTTAAACCTTGCTCTGATTCCAGCAAACGATCCGTGGGATGACGTGTAACATTTTTGAGTCCTTGCAAACCAATAACAAAATACAGAACAAGACGACGCCTACCATATTGAGATACGCCTTTCTAGCAGTAGGTACATTCTTAATACATTTAAATGTCATATTGAGATACGCCTTTCTAGCAGTAGGTACATTCTTAATACATTTAAGTGTCATATTGAGATACGCCTTTCTAGCAGTAGGTACATTCTTAATACATTTAAGTGTCATATTGAGATACGCCTTTCTAGCAGTAGGTACATTCTTAATACATTTAAGTGTCACATTGAGAAACGCCTTTCTAGCAGTAGGTACATTCTTAATACATTTAAGTGTCATATTGAGATACGCCTTTCTAGCAGTAGGTACATTCTTAATACATTTAAGTGTCATATTGAGATACGCCTTTCTAGCAGTAGGTACATTCTTAATGCATTTAAGTGTCATATTGAGATACGCCTTTCTAGCAGTAGGTACATTCTTAATGCATTTAAGTGTCATATTGAGATACGCCTTTCTAGCAGTAGGTACATTCTTAATACATTTAAGTGTCATATTGAGATACGCCTTTCTAGCAGTAGGTATATTCTTAATACATTTAAGTGTCATATTGAGATACGCCTTTCTAGCAGTAGGTACATTCTTAATACATTTAAGTGGCATTTTAATCGGTGTTTTTAATGTGAATATCAATGTGGTAGTTTAGTTTCTTTCAACCCTTTAAAAAGTTGATAGGATTTTTAATGCGTTCAGAATGTGCTATCTTTATATACGTGTAAGCGTGAATGGCCTTGTGCATTGAATTTGCCCAAAACTAAATAATAAAGACTTAAAATATACTTTGTGTCAATTTGAGGATAAAGGACATATTTAAAAAAAAACTTCTGTACATATCATTTACTAAATTGTCCAAACTTTAAATCATTGGTTTTGAACCCAATTGTAAATCGTAGGAAAATACACCAATTTAACAAAACTACATGATCAAGATACTAATTTATTATTGTGCAGGATGACTGGATAGAGACTAGCGATGGCTACCTCGGGGGAGAATCCGGACAGCCTGTACGTCTGGACATCACTGTTCCTTCGGTAGGTCAGACGAATGAAACATAATATTATATGTAATGTCGGGGGAGAATCCGGATATGTAATGTCGGGGGAGAATCCGGACAGCCTGTACGTCTGGACATCACTATTCCTTCGGTAGGTCAGACGAATGAAACATAATATAATATGTAATGTCGGGGGGGGGGGATCCGGACATGTAATGTCGGGGGAGAATCCGGACAGCCTGTACGTCTGGACATCACAGTCCCTTCGGTGGGTCAGACGAATGAAACATAATGTCATATTTAATGTCGGGGGAGAATCCGGACAGCCTGTTCGTCTGGACATCACAGTCCCTTTGGTAGGTCAGACGAATGAAACATAATATAATATGTAATGTCGGGGGAGAATCCGGACAGCCTGTACGTCTGGACATCACAGTCCCTTCGGTAGGTCAGACGAATGAAACATAATATAATATGTAATGTCGGGGGAGAATCCGGACAGCCTGTACGTCTGGACATCACAGTCCCTTCGGTAGGTCAGACGAATGAAACATAATATAATATGTAATGTCGGGGGAGAATCCGGACAGCCTGTACGTCTGGACATCACAGTTCCTTCGGTAGGTCAAACGAATGAAACATAATATAATATGTAATGTCGGGGGAGAATCCGGACAGCCTGTTCGTCTGGACATCACAGTCCCTTCGGTAGGTCAGACGAATGAAACATAATATAATATGTAATGTCGGGGGAGAATCCGGACAGCCTGTACGTCTGGACATCACATTTCCTTCGGAGGGTCAGACGAATGAAACATAATATAATATGTAATGTCGGGGGAGAATCCGGACAGCCTGTACGTCTGGACATCACAGTTCCTTCGGTAGGTCAAACGAATGAAACATAATATAATATGTAATGTCGGGGGAGAATCCGGACAGCCTGTTCGTCTGGACATCACAGTCCCTTCGGTAGGTCAGACGAATGAAACATAATATAATATGTAATGTCGGGGGAGAATCCGGACAGCCTGTACGTCTGGACATCACATTTCCTTCGGTAGGTCAGACGAATGAAACATAATATAATATGTAATGTCGGGGGAGAATCCGGACAGCCTGTACGTCTGGACATCACAGTTCCTTCGGTAGGTCAAACGAATGAAACATAATGTTATATGTAATGTCGGGGGAGAATCCGGACAGCCTGTACGTCTGGACATCACAGTCCCTTCGGTAGGTCAGACGAATGAAACATAATATAATATGTAATGTCGGGGGAGAATCCGGACAGCCTGTTCGTCTGGACATCACTATTCCTTCGGTAGGTCAGACGAATGAAACATAATATAATATGTAATGTCGGGGGGGGTCCGGACATGTAATGTCGGGGGAGAATGAAATGAAATGAAGTATTTTTTAACGTTTTTTTGAATAAAATAATGAACTATTGGTGTAAATATAAACGTACCCAAACAAGTAGTGTTATACGACCACTGTTTTGTATGTGATTTGGCTTAGTTTACTCAAAAACGAAGCGTGTATTTTTCAATAATGTTTAATATCCGAGTTGTGTTGTCTATCATGATTTGAACGCAGATCGTTAAGACAAAATCTATTATTACTGACCCAGATGTGACAAAGTTCCTACATACATGTAGGTATAACGTCGATAACAATGAGTTTTGCAGTTTATTTAAATTCGATAAAAAATACATATATAATACACATAGCAGTCATGAACTGTACATGCATTTTGAATATTTTGTTACTGATATAACCCTAACTTTCAACAATAAATATCTTTGTAAATTTAGTCAAAGCACAAATTATTGTCAAGGTAGCCCATCTGATGGAAATTAGAAATTTATCTTTTCAATATTAAATTATTTCTATATCTAATTACAGCTCTCTTCCTACACGCAATATCAGTTTTTCGACTTTGACAAGGACCACCCTGACTCGTCAGTGTTTGATGTTCATCAGTGTTATAACCCTGAACAAGTGGAGGAGTTCGAAATTGTATTCCCTGGTATGCACGACGAGTGGCATCAACGTATTGTGTTAAATCTGCACTCTCACAGATTGACGAATTTGACAAACTTTTTCATTTTTTTTTTTACTCAGAATCAGTTGATTTTTGCATCAGTGTTTTCAAATCAGTAATATAGGATAAAACACAATAGAACAGATCTCAATTGTTTGGTAAACTGCACATTTTGTAATTATCTTAAAGCGTTAGTAACGCTTTATCCATAAACTATCACTTTTCAATATTAAAACTGCGATCTGATAATTTATCAGCAGTCACATTTTACCAGTTTTAAGTCATTTAAGCACAAGTTAGCTCATTAAATGAGAAAAAAGCTGTGAAAGCAGTCAATCTCTGAGAGTGCAGCTTTAAAATATAACTGTGTACTGATCCCACAATTTCTCAAAACTTCTTCAGCCCCTAATGACAGGATTAAGCTAAGTTTATTTATTTTTTCTCCATAATTTGCTTAATATTTACTTCTTAAGACGATTTTACACTTCAGATAGAAGTTATGTTTATGATAATCAGAATTGACCATTTTTCATGTATCAAAATTCAACAATGTGTGTATACCACGTGATAATTTGCTACGTCGGAAGGCAACATTTTGTTCAAAATAACGACTTAAATCAAAGATAACTTTTCTTTTACTACACCATTTTAAATGAAGCAAATGGCAATCTATGCCGCTTTTAGAGCCCCGCATTTGATTTACTACCGAAGTTTGATAAAGTCATTAGTTTCATCAAACACTTCGACACACCTATTTCCAAAATCATGTTTTGACAATGCTCCGTCAGTTGCTATTGTGAAAAAGTTTGGCGAAGTGTTTAAAGAAACTAAGCTATCAATCAAACTCTTGTAAAGACCGAGGGCAGGGCTCCGAAAGCGGTGTAGACTGCGCTTTGTTTCATTTAAAATGGTGAAGAAATAGTGAAGTTATATTTGTTTAAAGTCTTTTTTTAAATCAAAATATTGCCGTCCGACGTAGCATTTATGACGCAATTTATCACGTGGTATACACACACTGTTCAATTTGAGTATGAATTTTGGCTGATTAAGCTACTTAAGCCTGCTAAGCTTAAGAAGTTTCGAGAAATTGGGGCCTGTACCATGTTTTAGTGTGATCCTTTGTTTTCGTCCGTACATTTACACCCATATCGGAACGATCACATAAAGGCAAAGCTTAACTATTCAGTAACTAACATGCAGGGGCGTAGCTAGGGTCTAAAAAAGCTTGTAGTCCCGATGATTATATGTGAGTTTGTGGACTTTTATATGCATATTACACACACTCAATTATACATTACAGTTGTAATGATTACAATAAAACAAAGCAAAACACCCAGCACGTAGTTTAAAAATAAGAGCACCAAAATTGATTTCGTTGAAATAAAGCAGACTTTTGCGTTGTTCAAAGTGTTTGAGTAGTTTTTGCTGCATTTTTGAGTTATTCAAATTTTCCATAAAAGTTGTAGGCCCGGGCCTACAAGGCCTATATGCAGCTACGCAACTGGCATGATAAGATATAACAGCGCTATTCCCTTATACTGCATGTTGGTTATTAAATGTTTTCCTTGACAACATGGCACAAAACCGAACTTTAAGACAACAGTTACCCTCAATAATTAAAACTATGTTACAATTTTATTTTAATAAATAGGGTTACATCTACAGCTACATTATTTTTACTCTTGAATAACAATGTTAAAACATGGAATAAGTAAATTGACGCCGCGGAAGAAAACCTTTTTTTGAAATCGATTAAAAAAATACACGCATTTAAACGATTAATAAGTTAAAACTGTTCAGAAAAATTCATCACAACACCCAATAAAACAATGCTTATTTTAAAAGTTAATTAGAACACACTTTCTTAAAACGAAACCATAAAGATTACCATGTACTTATTAGCAAATATCAGAAGTATTATTATCTTCTTGTGCTTTTTTATAGGGAAATACTCAGAGACACTGAACACGTCATCGAAGATATTCCAGATAGCTGCTACAGACAAGGTGAAAACTTGGACAGGTGTTTCGCGCATGCGTCTTCAGCAGGTGCGACTCGACCACGATGACGACTTCATCTACTTTTATGCAACACTCGTGGAACAAACTGAAAAAATGAGTAAGATGTTTTTGATTTTATTTAAAAAAAATATATTATACCCATTGTTAAATGGCATGTTTATCGTATTTTATTTAAATGTGTTGTATTACAAGCAATTGTCCTCATAAGTTTGGAAATAAAAGTCCTGCTAATAAAAGATTGTAAAATTCAAAAATGCAGTTAATGAAATGTATTGAAAAAATCAGTTTAAGGTGGACGTATATTCATGTATATCATTATTTTATGATTGAAATCATTTCGATAAAAGCAGACCAAACATTGTAAAATAGTGTCAGCGTACTAGCGTATTTAGGTTCACTGAGGGAATTGTTAAGATTCGGCTAGGCTGGCATTCATGAAGCATCTTAAGTCATTTCTTAACTTAAGGCACTTTCCTTTTTTTAGGAATCACATTGGTCATAGGATATAAAATCTGAACAATTTCTAATACAATGATTTCATTTACTTTATTGGACAATAAACATATGTTTGTGTAAAAACAAACTTAAGATTTCTTTTAATTCGACTATGAACATTTTAAGTTATGAAATGACTTACAATGATTGATGAAAACGGATCCTGGTTGCTAATTTCAGTTTACTTCACACATCTCCCGAACAACCCGCTGCCCCAGCACGTAGACCAGGTCTTGTCAATCCCAGGAACTGTGAATGACTGTGCTAATACCTGCTACAACTCGCAGAATTTTACGTGCAATAGCTTTTATTATTGCGCGGACAATAACCAGTGCCTGCTCAAACAATCGCATGCTCCGGAGAATACAAGCAAATCAGGGCAAAGGAATTGCCTTTCATATTCAAGTTAGTAAACAGTGTTATCTTCTCTTTTCTCTCTGCTTTTTAATTTAACGCGCCATCAATGTATTAGTATTTGCAGTTTATAATGGAATTGAAAATACAAGGAAACGGCGGACATCTCACTATGATATTGAAAAACACACATTTTAGAAAATTGTTCAATAGTGGGGTTACAGCCTAAAAACGCTCAATCAAACTATGTGAGAGATGACTGATGGATTGAATTGGGTTTCGACTGCTCATTCAAGCATTAAAATACAATATCATTTACGAAAAGAAAACAATATCTTCGTACGTGTTTCCTACTGGGTTGATCCAAGTAGTTTACCAAATTCGTTTTATGTCCAGCGTCAACCCTTAGAACGAAAACCTATGCAGCTATCCTGAAAAAAAAACGAAAACCCTTAACAAAACGAAAACTAAATAAGTGGCGTATAATGTAGAGTCCATTCTCAATTGCCAGACAGATCTCCCCTGCAAAATGAGTTCAAATACAACATGTATATAAGTGTGTGGATCGTGGTATTCACACAGAATGCATCGTTTTCTGTATCGAATGCCAAGAATAGTTAAAGGAAATTTAAATATTCGGTAAGATCGTTGATCATATAAGATGTGTTGTTTTGTTTTTTCGATCTGGATTCCCAAAACCGTCTGTTGACGCTAAACATAGGAACGATTAGGTATTGCATACTCTGTATCCCGTTGTGTGTGTGTCTCGATCAGTGTTTGTTAGCAGGGGCGTAGCTAGGCCTAAAAAAACTTGTAGGCCCGATGGTTCTAGGTCAGTTTGGGGATACCCCCCCCCCCCCCAAAAAAAAAATAATAAATAAATAAATAAAAATCTTTCAAAATAGTGCAATTTGGGAGCATTCCAGGAGAAAAACAAAAGGTCCAATTACATCCATTTTCTTGCACATTAGACTTAATTATAATATGCAATGATTACAATAAAATCAAGCAAAATAACCCGCACGTAGTTAAAATAAACACCATACTTGCTTTGGTTATAACAACGTTATATAACAACTCATATTATATACAACTTGAGTGAATTGAGTGATTGAGTAGCTATTAGTTTTTATTGCCTTTGGGTAATTTAAAAAAAAAGTTGTAGGCCCAGGCCTACAAGGCCTATATGCAGCTACGCCACTGGTTGAGGCTTAGCCTGTGCCTCTAACAGGGACATATATATTATTTTATATTACTGGGCTTGACCCTGTAGTTTCAATTGTATCATTTACGTTCTCACTAAGTTCGATTATCTTTTGATCTGCTTTATAATAGGAACTGTAAATGGAACGGGACCAGAACCTTCCAACACTATTGCCATGGTGAATCTAAGAAATGCTGTTTACAATGGTCTGCTGAGACTGGAAATCCCCATTCCTAACACGTCAATGGTATTTGGATAATAGCTACATATGTCGTCCAATAATAGTTATGTTGTGTCTAAAATGTAAACGTATGTATGGTATTCAATATGCGACTTAAGTCAATCTTATGGTCATACATCATTGACTTCATTCACTCCATTGGTCAGTTATTTATAACAAATAATCCGATTAGCTACATCGGTCTTAGATTCAATCAATCAAAGTGACACTCTTATTCAAATTTAATACAAACACATGTATAACAAACATACATTTTGAGTGATAAACCTTAAACTACTAACTAAATAATGCAATTATGGAAAATATTGATTACTGACTACATCCAATTAAAACTAATTTTGAATACCAGCCCTATTTTTTTTAACACTTTCAAAGTCAATATTTTTTGGCAATGCTCTAATTTTTAATGCTTTGATTTAATTAAGATTGATATTTTTGTCTTTTTGCACCCAGAAAGCATCATTTAGATTTTTAGGTTTTACGCCTAGAACTATTAAAACAATAATTAGTCTTATTTTAGATAAAAACTTTTATTGCTGCTCATGTTAACGACGTTTCCAAAAGCAGACGAGCCCTAATTGTGCAAGGTAAGAGTTACGATATATTTAATATTTTCCGCTGCATTGTTTTTATTTCACTGTTATTTTCATTTTAAACGAACTATGATAAGATTACATTTAAAGAAGTCAAATATAAGTACGTTACACTTTAATGTAATTTCATCTCGAAGGATCTTATTTTCCTTCCAGACAATGCATTTAACAGCTTCAGTGTGTTCCTAAACTCTTCATGCATCAGCGGCGCCTTCTACCAAGACATGCTCATTGGTGTTTCGGTTGACGAATGCGCTTTAGAGTGCCAAAAGAAAGACGCTTTCTGGTGTCGTGGATTTAGTTACCAGAGCAAAACCAAGCAGTGTTTTACAACAAAGATGGAACTTCCTAAGTTGCAGAACAATTACTACACGAACGACGCAAATTGCACTACATACATAAGTAATGCACCAATCAATTGTAACCACGCCCCCCAGGTCCGGGGAATAGCGGGGACTTTGATTTTCGGTCCAGCCAAGCCCGGGCAAAATCCCCGCCGTGCCGGAAGGAACTGCTGGTAAAATCCCCTCCAAATGCCCCCGCACCCCAGGGACCATAGGTTAGACCAATTCCCGCTATATTTGGCGCAAAGACAAAACCACCGCATTCGCCCGACACTGCGGGGCCACCCGGGAGGTAAAAACACGGCCCATTTCCCCTGCTATCCCCGGTATACCCCCGGACCTTGGAGCGTGGTTACAATTGACGTGTGCATAAGTAATATGTGTATTAAAGTCGTTATTATCTTTGAATTTTGCTAGACTTTTTTTCCGAAATAGTGGTATAACCTCTGTGTCATCGTAGTCGGCGTCGGCTATCGAACCATTGAAGTTGACAGTTATATAATAAGTGACGGGTTAGTAGGTGACCCGATATCGGATATACGGGGCAAAGGAAACCATATCGGGTGGGAGCGAAGCTCGTAGCAAAGCCCTTGTCCGAGGCGATGGAAACCGTAACGGGTGAGAGCGAAGCTCGAACCCGAATATGGTTTTCTGCGCCCCGTATATCCCATATCGGGTCACCTACCAACCCCGTACCAACCTAACGTATATATCACGTCGACAACCTGTTAACATCGGCCAATTTATGGGAAATATTCCATGTATTTATCGGATTCGGAAAAAAAACGCCATTTTGGTACGATATAAAGATTAGTGACCCAATATGGATAAATATGGGGACAGCAATGGCGTTGCGACATTTATATTGGATACATGATATATAAAACCATGAAATTTGGTATACATGTTCAATATGGCAAATTGCATGTTCGTAGCAGATCCCATGTCAATTCGTAATATATTTGTCGGTTATTTCCCTGGAAAAACTAAGAAACTACAAATGAGAGGTGGCATCCGTTTGTGGCGTGCTCTTGTTTTCTAGACATAACCTATACGTTTGTCCTTAAAACTTAATTAATAGTATTGCTGTTATGTCAAACCTTGTTTTATGGGTTCCATTTAGAGTTTTTTGTTTTGTTAAATCGGCTATTTCTATTTCAGGAAAATATTTAGACGAATACATTGACCGTTCTGGCACAATGCCGATATTGTTGTCTCAGCATACGCAGACTGCCGTGACGTCAGCCGAAATGTGTGCGAAATCGTGTACTACGTCATCATTCCCCTGTCGGTCCTTCCAGTTCTGCCCAAATATAAAGCAGTGCGTGTTTTTCAAAGACAGGGAAATTGACAATAATGCAATGAGTAATCAAACAGCAACCTGTGCAAAATACACACGTAAGAACCTTTGATTGATGATGCTAACGTTTTGTAAGTAGTTCCTGCCGTGTTCTAGTAGATTGTACTTTCTTCGTAGACTCTAGTCTATTAAATACGCTTTACAAATATGGAATGTTAGTATCAATGTTTGGTATAATTTAACAAATATTGTGCAAGGTTCAGATGAGACCAAAGCAGGAGTTTATTATCTTCAAACGACTGTGGCTTGTGGAACACTGGAGGACCCAACCTCTTTTGATCACTGCCAAAACACGTTTCTTCTCAAATACGGCGTTATACAGTTAAAACTGTTTAAAATTACACAACACTGAGGGTCATATGGTATTATAAGGATCAGCCAGTTAGCCCAAGAAACTATATGGACTCGGTCCATAAACACTTTCGGGGGCTGACTGGCCTGTCCTTATTAATGATGCCATATACCCTTAGTGTTACGTACCATTTTTTAAATAAAATGTAGGCATGCAGTGCAAAAATGAATTTAATGATTGCACATTAAACACCAGTTTCACAACATAGTTTTAACATAAAGTCCAACTCATTTTGCATCAATATTACTGAATCGTGGGTACGTTTTTTAAAGCCATGACGTTATGTCTATAAAGGCGACCAGTTATCACACAAAATGTTACTATCATGATATGCACGTATGATTATACGTCTGAACGAATACTGACACATTGGGTGTATTTTCAGTTTATTTTCACATTTTCACATTATCATACTGGCAAAAACCATCAGATATGGTACTGTTGATTGATCTCTTTTGTAACAGTTTGTGTTCAACTTTATATTCAGAAACAGTCAATCGCTGCATTAATACATTTTTCTTTCAGTTATGGCTAGTCACACCGATTTTCAAGCTGTGGATAGCGGGACGTATGTATTTGGACAAGTATTTCAATATCTTGGCATTACGACGTTTAATGAATGTCCCAAGAATTGCATCAACGACTTGGGGAATTCATGCTCAGGTAACTCTCTGTTGATTTCAGAGTATCTCTAAAGCAATTAATCAATGACTGTACAACAGTGTGTGTATACCACGTGATAAATTGCGTCATGAATGCTACGTCGGAAGGCAACATTTAGCTTCGAATGAAGACTTTAAACAAAGATAACTTCACTATATCTTCACCATTTTAAATGAAACATATAGCGCAGTCTAGGCCATTTACGGAGCGCCGCCTTCGGTCTTTTACCAGAGTTTGTTTTAGAGTTTTAAAGCTGTACTCTCACAGATTTACCGTTTTGACAACTTTTTATTTTTTGTCTTGGAAAGAGCAAATTTTTTGCGTAAATATCTGCAAATCAATGATATAAGATTTCTGACAAAAGATCAGATCGCAGATTTGCATATTTCTGTTCGAAAATTAATGTTTTATGGCTTAAACCGTTACTATCGGCATAAAACATTTTTTTTTACCTTAAATATAAAAATCTGCGATCTATTTTTTGTCAGCAGTCTTATATCACTGGTTTCCATGGATTTTTTTTTGCAAAATTGGCTCGTTCCAAGACAAAAAATAAAATAGTTGTCAAAACGTTCAATCTGTGAGAGTGCAGCTTTAAAACACTTCGACAAACCTTTTCACTCTCAAAACATTAGTTTTGAAACAGGTTTGTCGAAGTGTTTGATGAAACTAATCACCTTATCAAATTCCGGTTATAAACGAAGGTGGGATTCTTTAAGCGGCATAGACTGCCCTTTGTTTCATTTTAATGGTGTAGTAAAAGAAAAGTTATTTTTGATTTAAGTCTTCATTTTAAGCAAAATGTTGCCTTCCGACGTAGCATATATGACGTAATTAATCACGTGGTATACACGCACTGATACAATATTTACACACGGGTGTGTATTATGTAATGTACTACCTCGAGAGGATAATATCTCAATATCGAAAGTCTCTTGAAGGGAATAAACTCCTACTTGGTTTCAGTTGACATGAAACCTGAAGGATTCATTTTTTCTTTCAAAATGCCGGTAAACGATCCAGCATATAATAACTATGAAATAGCTAAATAGCTTTTTGCTCCAGATTTCCCGACAATGTTAAACTGCAGTGATTCATAGTTATTTTTTGCTATTTTGTTGGTAGGAGTGACCTCCCTTGATCTTAAAAACAAATATATATATACTTTTAAATTGAATGTCAAACATTTACAGTTAATATGACACCAAAGCAGGAGTTCATTACCTTCCAACGACTGTGGTTTGTGGAACATTGAAGAACCAAACCTCCTTTGGTCAATGCCAAAACACATCTCTACCCAAATACGGCGTAACACAGTTAAAACTTTAAATTATGGTTAAAAACTATGTTAATGTGTTTATACGGATATAAATTACAGAAGAAATAATGAATTAAAATCGACAAGGGTACAACCTCAAACCAAACTGCTGGTATTTTGCTGCTAAAATATTTCATAAAGATACTTCAAATTTGATATTTCAGGGTTTTATTACTGCCAGTATACACGCAACTGCTATCTGACTGGCGCTGACCCTAACACAGGAGGGCCGGTTAATGTGTCTCAGACGGGGGATTTCTGTAACCAGTACTACAGTAAGTTCAACTATGATGGGAGAGAGCAAAATAGATGTTTCAGTTCAATGAAACTTGACACTTTCTTCCCTACACCTATGAACTCTAACATCTTCACTTCTTAGTAAGTTAACTATATTGAACAACGAAAGATGCCAGTGGAAAGTCTCGTTAAAGGTATTCAGGAGATGACGTCGCTTTCATCTATGACCGATAATGGATAGAGAGTACAGTTTTTCGAGCCCTTAATTACATTTCAGGCTACCATTGTGCCTTTCAATGAATTACTTGAATGATTTTAAAGTATGCTTCACATTGTTATGTAAGGAATAAACGTTCAACAACAACATAAGGGGCTAGTCACTTTATTCATGCGAAAAATTATTACCTTTGAGGCTTTATAGTTATATAAGCGCAATGTGTGAATGTATCTAAAATTATTACCGAAATAATGTATTTCTTTTCCAGGAACTTACTATCCTCCTATACGTAGCAACGGAGTGTCTGTGTCAACGACAGTTACTCAAGGTAAATAATAGACATGATGCTTAATCAAATTAAGATTGAAGTATATATATAAATAATAAATGTAGGATATTTGTAAATTTAGAATTAATTGTACCGAGTGGTCATGGAAAGAATATGTTCACGTATGGCGCAGATAACGAGTGAAAACACAATTTTCTGTGATCCCGAGTGAAATAAATTGTGATCTTACACCGAAATTCAATAATTGTTTCATTTATTCTATTTAAAATCGCAAATGTTTTTTTTACCCGGCGCAGTCAATCCTACGTAAATTTTGTAAAACAAAATAGGAAAAGGGTATTTGAAAGCAATGAAAATATCTAATATTTTTACTGCAGTAAAAAACAGTTTTCTTTCATGCTTTACGATGAAATATGGGGTTTTAACAGTGAAATAACAACAGTGAAAATATCAATTTGATATTTTCACTGCAAAATAAGGAGTGAAAATATCAATTTTCAGAACTACTTTTAAAATCCGTTGTTATTACATGTACTTGCCTTGGTCAAAACAGAAAGAACACTGGACTTCAGTAAATTATGTCAAAAAATGTTAAAAAAATAAAGAAATATTTTATAAATTTAAATAAATATATAATTGGAAACTAACAACTTACCGTTTATTACCGGTTATCCCGTTTATCAAACATTTTACTGATCTTTGAAGCTGAATGTTCGAACATTTGCTTTTATTCCAAACAAATTACAGACAAAAACAACTGTTCGAACATAAATAAAATTTTATAGCATCGTTCAAATGTATTTTGAACTGTTAACCGTTGTAGTACGTAAAATGAGCTTCCTGGAGAATTCGCACAACAATTTACAGATAGATCCGATATTTTTTACCCCACCCACATCTCAAAATGTGTCAACAAACTAGTGTGGCATTTACTCTTCTGGAAAACAAACATTTTAAAGCGAAACAGACTGGTCTGTAAGATGACTGAATATTAACTTACTATAAAAACACGCGTATATGCAGTCTTAAACTAAGAAGAATGGTTAAAATCCAATGAGTATCCACATTTGTTTTGCTAACACATTTGACCTTCCAAATTTTCATTCCATAAATAGCGGCGTAGTAATTTGGTTAAAATAAAGTGTTTTCATTATTTTTTGGAACATTTGTGCACTAATAATACTTCATTTTTTACTGTTCATAAAGCTTTGCAATAAAAAACGAGCGAATATTAAGCTATAAGAATGAATAGCAGAGAACTATTTCTCAGCAAACCGAAAGTAGAAAAGTTGACAGCTATAATTATGCATGAGGGCGCCCCAAGGGTAGCGGCATAAAGCCCACCTATTTCAAAAAAGGGGGTAATTCAGAAATAAATAAAAAAAAACAAATAAAACTCCGAAAATAAGCATAAAAGAAACAGAAAATTTGTTTATTTCAGTGTAAGATCGTATTTTATTTCACTCGTGATCATAAAAAAACTACATTTTTACTCGTGGCTTCGCCACTCGTGAAAATATGTTTTTCTATGACACTCGTGAAATAAAATACGATCTTACACTGAAATAAACAAATATCCTCTATATAATACCTGCTTTACCAAAAATCATAAATTGAATAGGTGTATTTTAATGTCATGTGCACTTGTAAGAGGCTTTGCATTATGAATGTTGTGAATGTTCGAATAAAAGCGGTTCCGTGTCAGTATATTGCTGTTTTGTGTGTTTAAGTAGATGTGTAAGTTAACTGTATTATATGGTCATCATTTTTCTCATCATATTTGTAATGATTTTTGACATGCTCAATAAACTTTATTTAGCTTAAGTAAGAAATCTTCCTTAAGTTAATTATGCTTGAAAAGTTAACTACTGTATTACACTTTCGCAGGAAGTACCTCAACAGTTCCAGCACAGCCTACAAAACATTTAACAGCACAAAAGGCAACCGCGACCAGTGCGCCGGTACAACCAGTCACCCCGCCCCAAGTAAAACCAGTTACGTGTCCTTCACCTAAAACGTGTCCGACGGCCCCGACATGTCCGACACAACCGTCCAGTACTGGACAACCTCAGACAACAAACCACGTGCAGACTCCACTTCAACAGCAAAGTGGAAACAATAATGGCTCAAATAATGCTGGTATAACAATTACACACCATCTTATTAATATATACTATATTATTACTAATAATTCGTGATAGTTCAGTTCCAATATTTATATGGTTTAAGCCAGATTTTTAAAAAAAATAGCAGGGTGCTGCAGGAAAGGGACGTGGTGCTCAGGTTGAAAAAGGCGCATTGCATCGGGTTGTAAAGATTGATATTATGAATATGACAACTAATGTTAGAAATTAGTTTAATTTAATAGTTAAATGTTTCATCTGCCAAATGCAAGTGTGTATTTTTTATATATTCATAGTGTTAATTTTATTCAAAAACAAAAGACGTTTTTGATTATTTTAAGTTTTTCATTATATGACGGAATGAGGGTGCACCAGCCAGCTTCCAAGAGGGTAGGAGGGTGCTTACGAGAAAGGACAGGGTGAAACACTCTAACATAAATCGTAAACTCAAACCCTATAATTGTTTTAAAACCTGGCACAGTAAAAAGCCCACGAACCTTGGCAACAGTGTGATGGCATGACGTCCATCGTTCTTGATGCTATAAATCAAAACATTCGAGATTCTGTGCTCAAATGATGCATTCTGAATTCACAATGTAGTTTCTTATGTAATGAAGATAGATATCAAACAAATCGTATTAAGCTCCTTAGTATTTTGCTGGGACTTTCTTGTTGCAGGTTTGGTAGCAGGAGTATCTATAGGAACATTTCTACTGGGACTCGTCATCGGTGTTATTTTTTTGAATTTTTACAAGAAGAGATTCAATACTGAAAGTGACCGAAGACTTTTCGAACGTATGGAAATGGTCAACTGATGTAGTCATTCGTATCAGACTTGTGTAAAAATCATGAACAAGAGTGACAAAAAGGAGCGACCATCGGCGAAACATTACAGAACAGCACGTGCTATATCTGATATCTGTAATCTTTTCTGGTCGTAAAAATGTTAAAAGCGATGTACATTTGCGTTATAATATAACATGTTTTGCGGTTCAATATAAAAATGGGCCAATTCTTCAGAACTTTTTTAAAGTTAAAAACATTGTTAACGTCATTGTTGTTAACTATTTAATCTTGACTACTTTGGACGTTTCAAGGACACACTTACAATTTCAGTACTTCTTACATTTTTAGACAACTGTTTCAGCTTGCTTCTTTTAAGTTTATCAGAACATCATACAACATACCACCTTTAAACGCTAACAACGATACTATTGTTAACGTTTACAAAGTTCTGATTAATTCGCCCATTGTAAGATAAATTTCAGCATGCTTGTGAACTACATAAAGACATCTAGTCAATGTAAATATGGCATGTTTTACAAGTATTGTATAACCATACCAAAAATATGTATAACATAATAACAAAGTGTATGTACTTGTTCAAATGTTACAATTTAGTTCTTATTTATGTATTTTTCTGTGATACTTTTGCAATAGTGATTAATGTATCTTCATTGAGCACCATTTATTTATGTGGCTGTGCGAATGTGTTCCTTATTACTGTAAACTTGTACACACAGTTAAAATTTCATTTTAAACATTAGTGAAATAAATACATTCATTAATTTTATACGCCTCTTTTGCCAGTAAACTTTGAACTTATATCTTAAAACTCGATCAAATCAAAAACTGTTTGAGTTCAATAAATAATTTATTATAACTGAGTTTTACAATATGCATGTAACATAAAATGAATGATAACATATAATGTGTAAAATAACAATGCAAAACAAAAGTTAACACATAAAGGTTAACATACAAATGTATACCTTGATATGTACTAAAACAACGAAATACGATATTGCATATGAATTGCACCCAATTAGGCTATAGATGAAATAAATCTTTACTAAAGTATTACTAATGATGAAAACATGTATAAACAATTCTTATTTATATGTCAATCGATTGGTTTAAAAAACTGCAACAAAAATATAACGGATATTTTTCTGCGTCACCGTTTTATTCCCTATGCAACCAATCGCCTACGCAGTGACCTCCCTTGACCAGTAGAGTAATTCTCTGCAAACATGTACTAACGATGGCTGGTTTTCAACCATAATTGTTATAACATTTTAAGGTGAATGGAGGTTGAACTACGAAAACAAGTCTCTCAAAATCAAAGATAACTTACAATCTGTATCTATTTATCACATGATAAATATCCATGATGATCCATTTTTTCAAAAACAACCTCGGATGTATATGGACGGTTTACATACTTTAAAAGTGGTACGTTTAAGTCCGCTGAAAATAGATCGCGTAGTAATCTTATTTAGTAGTTAAAATTTATGACTTAACTCGTGGGAATCGTAATTATGTTTGCAATAATACACTTCACTGGCAATTAATTTAAACTGAGAGCAATGAATACAACTCTTAAACACTACATTTAATTAATGCTTTTATTAAAAAAAAATACGGACTACTTCAACAGATGTACCGGCATACATCCGAGGTTGTTTTTGAAAATAATGGCCGAGGAGCTCCGAATGCTGTATGGGAAGTAACAATGCGCCGAGTTTGCGATTACTGTACCACAAAGGGAAGTAAGCGTAGCGTGGAGTTGTTGTACGACGTGGCATCATCTTGTGCTGCTTTTATTTTGTTACGAAAAAGTTCAACCTTTCGCAGGAAGCATGGAAAGACAAATACATGTCAAACTGCATTACTATTCATCGATTATAAATGTTTTTGCATTTGTAAAACATCACACATTAACGGACTTTACTTACAATATAACTGTTGCAGTACCAATAAAGAACACTTTTTAGTACGGTATTTAAAAATAACTAAATAATAGGCGGTGTGTCAGCATCATCTTTGAATTTCTATCTGCATTTCGTACCAAGGATCTTTACCTGTAAAAATATAATAATAATAATAATAATATAAGACTAAGATTAAGATAATATTAGAAAAACACAAACCACACGTATCCAGTTAGTGCAAATTCGGAGTATGCCAATAGGAAACTTACTAGAAATATAACTTGCAAGCGTGCGTCTGTTCGTGCGTACGAGCTTGTGTGTGTGTGTGCGTGTGTGCGTGCGTGCGCGTGCGTGCATGTGTATAGGTGGTTGTTTGAGTGTGATTGCTTGTGGTTGTATTGAAAATGTACTTATTTTTCATTTAATTCAATTCGTACAGTAAATATGTGCATAGCTTAATATAATATCAGACAACTGGCCACAATGCAATTAATACCAACGACACATCTTATATAAAAAATCTGTTTTTGGAAATAAAGTATTGAAATAGCTCAAAAATATACCATGAATGACTGCTGACTTCCCGTTAAGTGTGAAGCCTGCTCGGGTGTAGAGGGGAATGAGGTTTGATTTACAGATCAGCAGAATGCGGGAGACGTCCCTCTGATCCCGGAAGACCCGAGAAACAAACTCGTCCAGCAAGCATAGAGCGATACCCTGAAATTACAAGCAAGTATGATATCTTGGAAAATGGAGACAAATAAACTTCTTATTAAAATGTCAAGCAAATGTGATCGCTGGTAGGGTACAACGAAATATCGATAATGCATGTTTGATGACCCAACATTTCAATCAATTTTGAAACCGTGTACGTTTCAGTACCATATACCGCAACATCAATCGGAACATCTCTGTCATTCTCCAACAGGTCTATCCCGAAGTTTGCCGGAGATTGCCGAGTTGTTACGTTGCTGAAACATCGATCGGAACACCTCGGCCATTCTCCAACGTGAAGCTTGCCGGAGATGGCCGAGTTGTTACGTTGCCGCAACATCAATCGGAACACATCGGCCATTCTCCAACGTGAAGCTTGCCGGAGATGGCCGAGTTGTTACGTTGCCGCAACATCAATCGGAACTCCTCGGCCATTCTCCAACATGAAGCATGCCGGAGATGGCCGAGTTGTTACGATTGCAGCAACATACGATACCAAACATATTCAAGCAAAAGAGATGCTTTGAGGTTTTGAGAAAATGCGATAAAAAATATATAAAGCAAGTATGATATCTAGGAAACTGCAGAAAAATGCGATAATAAATTGAAATGTCGCTAGTGGAATAAAACCAAAATTTCGATAATGTGCGGTACCCTAACATTTTAATCAATTTCAAAACTATATACATTTCAGTACGATAAACCGCAACATATGATACATGATACATGTTCAAGGAAATGTTGAGATAAGGCGACATTTAAAGCAAACGCGATACCCTTGAATTGCAACCAAGCTTAGATTTATTTCCTGATAATTTTGGCAAACGCGTGTATAATCGAAGCATTGTCAATACCATAACATTTTTGCAAGGATAACCAGCCATCAACTTGTATTTTTACTGTTAAAGCTGTAAGAGTATAGGCTTATTTGTTCGTCGGGGTTCTTAAAGGGACTTGACACCGGATGGTCGATATACAGGTATCGGCAAATAGAGTATTCCCCAAAACAAGCATATAATTGTCAAAGCGAGCTAGTACGAGGCCAATAATACATCATTTCTTCAAGACCTTTTTAAGTGTTGTGTCGGGTTGCATTTAGCTGTATTTTATCAGTTATTACCTTGCACAGATTTTTAAGAATAACGATAAACCACAACATATGATACCATACATGTTTTAGCAAAGGTTTGAAAAATAATGCGATATTTAAAACAAAAGCGATACCCTTATATTGCAACCAAGCTTAGATTTATTTCCTGATAATTATGGCAAACGCGTGTACATAATCGAAGCCTTGCGAGACCATATCATTTTCGCAAGGAATAACCAGCCATCAGATTGTATTGTTATGGTTAAAGCCGTAAGAAAATAGGTTCATTTGTTTGTTGGGGTCCTTAAAGGGACTAGACACCAGATGGTCCAGGAATCGGCAAATAGAGTATTCCTCAAAACAAGCATAAAATTGTCCATGCGAGCTAGTCGTAGTTCAATAGTACATCATTTCACATGATGCTGTCTCATCTGAGTTTCCGTTTCAAAAATAGCGCGTAATTGTTTCCCAGTTTAAATCATATATGTTATTGAGTAGAGATCAATATACCAACGGTGGCCTGTACTTGTTTTAGTTTTTGTGAAGACTGACCAACGCTATTTTTAAACTAACTGTGCTGTGTTAGGCAACCCCAGTTAACTTCGAATTGAAAAATGCTCAAAATCTGCGAACGATGCATGTGCCTGACGCGATGTGATACATCAGTAAGTAAGATTCAAGGCGTTGTACAAAACGATGCCAAAAGTTTTTGACACTTTTCTTTTTTTCTTGCAATTGTATCATCTGGTGTCTAGTCCCTTTAAATGGGTTTGCAATACAACCCACTTCATGTTGTAACAATGGGATGTCTGTTTGCTTGATACTTGATTGTGTGCAGTTTTACTGCAACGCATATTAAGATTTGTTTGTATAACGAAACTAATCCAGATTTACACAATTTGCATTTCTTCAAATCGGCAAAAAACTCATTTACTTTAAGACCTTTTTAAGAGCTGTGTCGGGTCGCATTTAGCTGAATTTTATCAGTTATTACCTTGCAAAGATATTTTATGCATTCATTATCACAAAAAGGATTAGGATAGACATGTATCCTTATATTTGATAACAGCCTTGTTTGAGATCAACAAAGACTTTATAAAGATAAGTTTGTCATAGCCGATTTTTGTTCCTCGTGTATTTCGTCTACGATTTTAAGGAATAACCGCTAGCGGATCTAGGGGGCGCACATGCCCCCCCCCCTCCACTTATATCGTCCAAGTTTACTTTTTATGTCAATGTCGGAGAAAGATGTAATAACATACGCTCAAAATTCATCATTCCGGACTAGGAATTCTTAAAATGTTCAAGAGAGAGTACCCACAAACCCCTCTGCCAACATTTTAAACTATTTAAATTTTGTCTCTGAGTGAGAGGCGCATGTCGAAATATTGTACCCCTAAGTTAAGCCCCCTCTGACGTCAATTCTTTGAGCTACCCCTGATAATAACATTTCAGAATAAACTAACATATTAGACAATAACTTGGCGGTTTTTTTTAAAATATCATATTTAAAAATATATATATATATATGGATTATTTATTTTCAGCTTTCATGAACATGGTTAGAGAAAGAAACCCTGTTGTTATTATTAGACGTAAGAAATATGTTTGTTTCTGGATTCATGCCCATTTTTTATTAAGCAAAATGTGATTATTCTGTTACCAAAAGCTATAAACTATAGGCATAAAAACATCCATAACATCCATAAAATCAGCATTAGCATTAATGGTATTGTTTAAAGCCCCCCAAAACGTCATTTTAAACTAAAGAAAAAAGGTTTTAGGTCGGGGCAAAGAAATGGAGTGGGTAGTTAAACCGGACACAATCATCTTAACGCCTAATAACAATCGAAGAGGACAAAAGTATACCTGTCTCCTTTGGTCTTTTCGAACCACCACGGAATGAATGCAGACGCTTTCTAGAAACAGAAACAATATAATGTGATTGTAATGATAGAGTGAAAAAGGTTGAACGAATTAATGACCTTGTGTTCATTAGAAATGCATAAACTTAACAAGAAATGTAATAAATTATTCATACATGTAGTAACCTCTGTATTGGAGTGTTCATCGTATTTATATATTGATGATGTGATCGGGTAACTAGCGGTTTAGTCGATGAGTCATATCACGACATGTTTCAAACATTATGTCGACTTATCTACTTTTTTTATCAACACTAGATGCCAGCAGGCGACATGTCCAGCCCGTCGAAAAAGCATATAACACAGGCATATTTCAAGCCACTTCAACATGGTGAATCTATTGTACCAGTGTGAAGAATTTGATAAAGCCACTTCCATTCGGAGCATCTCGGCCATTTTCCATCGAAAACAACCTCGGATGTATGAATAAGTTCGTAAAATTTGAATAACGGTATGAATTAATCGTAGTGTTTAACGTGTATTTCGTAGTACTTAGATTAAATTTATTGCCAGTGAATTGTGTTATTGCATACATAATAAAGACTTCAATTAGTAAAGTCATTAAGTTTAACTGCTAAATTGAAATTACTACGCGATCTACTTTGCCGCGTAGTTAAATGTAAATATTTCCATATACGTCCGAGGTTGTTTTCGAAGGAAAATGACCGAGGTGTTCCGAAATAGCTAATCCGCGAGACTGTCCATATGACTGGTAAAAACAGGGATAAGACCCTTTAATTATCGTATACCGTACCTCCATTTGGAATATGCATGTGCATTGCCTCTTCATTCAGCTTCTTCCCGTGGTAACGAGTTGCGCATATAAACTGAAAAAGAGGTCGAGTTGTCTTAAAACAGGATAAAACGAACGAACATAATATCTACCAACAAACATTGGCCAACAAGTTTATTTCGAAATTGTGCATTTTTAGCGTATTTTATTACTTTTTTCTCCAATATTGACATAAAAAATACACTTGGACGATTTAAGGTTTAAGGGGACGGGGCGATTTTTGTACAGTTATCAAAATAGCCTTTATGAATGCGGTTTTAAATTAATAGCTACGTGGCCACAACATATCTAGTGAAAATAAGTGAAAATAATGATAATACTTTACCCCGATGATGTCTGTATGCTGGTATGCTGCAATGGTAAGATCTGGGGCCTCCGAATGTCTGTACACCAGCATGTCATAGCTAGCCGCTTCATCGTCAGGGTAACCTGGCAATTAACAACCATCATTAAATTATTACAAGTTCATTTTCTCACGCCAAAACAATTGTATCGTATTCGTTGTTTCGAAGCATAGTGCACATATAGAATGGAACCCTGGTAAGAGCTACCCTGGTTCCAATTTCTCGAAACTTCTTAATCTTAACAGGCTTAAGTCGCTTGTTTCAATTAGCCAAAATACATAATTTTAATTGAATTTTGATAAATGAAAAATGGTTTAATGTAATTAACATATAGATAATTCCTATCTTAAGTATAAAAACTCTCAAAGAAGTAAATATTATACAAATTATTTAAAAACAAAAATAGTGAGTTTAGCTGAATCCTGTTATAAGAAACTTGAGAAGTTTCGAGAAATCGGGGCCTGGTTCTTTAACGTGCACCAGTGTATACGCGGCACTGTCACACCAGCCCCCCATTTAACGTGCCTCCCGGAAGACGAAACCAGAAAATAAAAAACAAAACAAAAAAAACCCATTAGCCTCTATAAATGGGGTTTCCAATTAAAAGCTACGTAGCCACAATTCACCAAAGTAAAGATCGAACTTCATCATATCGCCACGGACTAAGTTCATAGGTCCGTGAAATCGCTAATATTTTACACAAATCATATGGGGGAGGGTACCATTAATGCTGCACTCTCACAGAATGAACGTTTTGACAACTTTATTATTTTGTGTCTTGGAACGAGCCATTTTTTGCGAAAATCCATGGAAACCAGTTAAATAAGAATGCTGACAAAAAAATTAGATCGCAGACAGGGCTTTTTCTATAGTACCCACGGGTCCGACTATCGGACCCATTCCCAAAGCAAAATATAAGATATTTTTCCCAATCTTCAGAAAAAAATCCCAACCAAAAAAAAAAAAAAAAAAAAAAAAAAAATTTTTTTTTTTTTCAGAAATTCTTTTTACCTGTAATGGTTCATTTTCAACATCCTAATAAATTATGTGATGTGAAGTTTTTTTAGTAATTGAACTCAGAAATCATTGTTTTCATTACATTCAGAGATATGAAATATTATCTGTCATGATTTATTGCAATAGATATTTACACCCCAAGGATTGATATTTCAGCCATTGTGGGTCTTGTTGTGTTTTAATGTAGGTATGTAATAAAGACACTTAAATATTTACTACATTTATTCTACAAGTGTATAACATGTGAGTACATCAATAGTCTGAATCATACTGCCTCTCTGATACTTCTAGGGGTTCCACCTTGGTGCCTTAGCAGGGCGGTTACTAATTTGCATATAGAGGCGGAGCTTCTATGCTCACAACATTACATCCCATCTTTTCTCAGATTTAAACTTTCAGCATCTGCCAAAGATTAGTTTAATATTAAAACAATTTCAATCATTAAATTTGTTTAACCACATGATAGTCAATTCATTAGGAGAGTAGTTAATGTTCTGGCAGTTTACGAATTGTGGCATTATGGCCAGTGTCAGATAGAGCTAATGTCCAACGGTGTCAGATTTATTGCAGCGGCGAGCACTAATTGCTTGATTCACCACAAAGTTTTTGAAAACAAATTATCTGTTTGTCATTACACTGGTCGTTTTCTGAGATTAATAGCATGTCTCTGGGAGGATTGTAAATTCCAAAGAATTCCAGGTAACTCAGTTTTCGATAGAAAGTTGAGTCTGTTCAATTAATTTAGACTGGTCACTAGAATTACACTGTTACATATAAAGAAATTTGCACTAGCATCGAAATGACCTGAATTAAAATGATAACAAAGTAAACAAATATTCCATTTCTTAAACATACAAAGAATGCGCAAACATATTGGTAAATTAATCTAAATCCATAAAGGGATTATTATGCCCTTTTCACAATAAATCACTTTTGCACAAAGTCTTGGAAACGTTCTGGGGGGTTTCGATTTCGCAATGAACGTCTCGGTTGTGAAGGCTCTTGTTCGTCCGTACGTACAGTGCCAGGACGGTAGAAGTCGTCGAAGTCGTCCTCGCTGTCGGAGTCTTGTAGCCTTATCAGCTTGAAAAAGGACGAATTGCGGGTGATTGACTTGTCTCCTCTTTTCGCTGTTATCATCGAACCGTTTATCTTTGTAATTTTATATGGCTGACTGTCGAAAGGTGTGGAGAACTTGTTTGTTTTATGCCGTTTTGCGTCCGCGTACGATTTCATTTTAGCTTTTTGATATGCGTGATTTTCACGAGCTTTGACTTGCACATTTTCCTTTGAAGGTTTCGATGGTGCAAATGGTAATTTTATTCTAATCTGTCTTCCAAATAATAGTTCTGCTGGACTGTATTTTGTAGTCGCATGTTTTGTAGCTCTATAGTTGCGTACGAATGCATACATGTCTGTGCGCCAATCTGCTTTTTGAGTTTTTGCTGCACGAATTACTTTTCCTATTGTTTTCATGAAACGCTCGCATTCTCCGTTTGCTTGAGGCCAGATCGGGGTTATTTTTCTGTGTTTGAAACCAAATTGTTTTGAAAAGTTTTGAAAGTCTGCACTATTCATCGGCGGTCCATTGTCAGTTCTCAGTACTTCAGGTATTCCATATTCTGAGAATATTTTGTCAAGCTTCTCAATAACTGATTTTGCATTAAGAGATGTTATTATTTCAACAATTGGGAATCTTGAAAAGTCATCAATCAAAACAAGAAGATATTTTCCATCAGGAAATGGTCCACAGAAATCCATGCTCACTGAAACCCATGCCTGTTTTGGCATTTCAGTCATTTGAAGTGGTTCCCTGGAGTTTTTATCAGTTGCTGCGAGACAGGGAATACAACTGTTACACAAGTCCTCAACCATTTTATCCATTTTTGGAAAGTACACCTTTTCGCGCAATAGTTGTTTTGTCCTAACTATTCCTGGGTGTCCTTCGTGTGCTATTGAAATAGCCTTCTGTTGCAACTGTTTAGGTAAGACGATTCTATTTCCATGCAAGAGAACTTCGCCGTTTTTGAACGTCACAACTGTCAGTTCATTTTTCACACGTGCAAGTGTATCTAGTACCGTATTTGTTTTGTAATTTGATTTCCACGAGGATTGTCTGACTTTTTGCATCACCTGTTGTAGGTCGTTGTCACTGCTAGTCTCATTGATTATGTCATGCAACGTCATCGCTTTTGGAACATCATGGTATGTAATGAATGACAGGTATTCTTCTGCGATTTTTCCTGCGTTGCTTGCTTGCGTCTTTGTGACATCAGGGTGCCTACTCAGGTAGTCTGACATGTTTGATTCACCTGGCTTGTATATGACATCAAAATCATAGGCTTGCATTTTCATTCGCCACCGTTCCAGTCTGGCTGGCGGCTTGGACTTTGGGTTTTTGTATATGTGTTCAAGCGCTTTTGCGTCTGTTATGACGGTGAATTTGTGTCCAAAGAGGTATATATGCCAGTGTTCAATTGCCCATACGATAGCTAAGTTTTCTTTCTCGGTCTGAGAGTACCTTTTCTCGGTATCTGTTAATGATTTGCTTGCATAGCTAACTACTTTCCCTCCTTGCAGCATGATTGCTGCTATGCCTACGGGGCTTGCATCTGCAACAATTTGTGTTGTCAATTTTGGATCGAAATATGTCATTACAGTTTCACTGCTTAGATCCGATTTGAGTTTATCAAAAGCATTTTGCTGTCTTTCTTCCCAAACGAATTTGACATCTTTCTTCACGAGCATTCGCAAAGGTTCTGTCGTTGTGGAGTAGTTTGGTATGAATCTGGAGACATAGTTTGTCATTGCGAGGAAGCTTCGTACTTCTGATGCGTTTTGTGGAGCAGGTGTGTTTTTGATTATTTCACACTTTTTCTTGTCAGCAGAAAATCCGTTTTCACTGAAAATATAGCCGAAGAATTCAAGCGTTTTCTTGTTGAATTCACATTTCTGTTTGTTCAGTGTGAGGCCTTTTTCCTGTAGACGTCGTAGGGCGGCTGCCAGTCTACGGTCGTGTTGCTCTTGCGAACTGCCATACACGATTATGTCATCGCTGATGTTTTGTACACCTTCAAGTCCTTCAAGTGAGGTCCGTATTGCATTTTGGAAAACTTCTGATGCACATGTTAATCCAAAGTTTAGTCTTTTGTATCGTCTTAGACCAACATGTGTAGTGAATGTGGTTATGTTGCGTGATTTCTTTGAGATTTCAAGTTGATGGTATCCCTGATTTAAATCCAATTTTGAGAATATTTTTGAACCATTTAAGTCCACAATAAGATCGTCTATTGTCGGTATAATGTGTCGAGTCCTTTTAATGGCTTCGTTAGGGAGGCGCATGTCTACACAGATACGTATTTCATTGTTTTTGCTCTTCGGTTTCGGTGCTACGACAATCGGTGATACCCAGTCTGTTGGTCCATCTACCTTTTCGATTATATCCATGTCTTCGAGCCTTTTGAGTTCAATTTCCACCTGTTTTCGAAGGTGAAATGGTATTCTTCTATGTGGTTGCACAACGGGTTGAACTGTATTGTCTACAAATAACTCAATTTGTGTGTCTTTCAATTTCCCAATTCCTGTGAATACCTTCGGGAATTTATCGCATATTTCACTTTTGCTTGTCATTGAATATATTTCTGGAACGACTTGCAGTGACACTGATGTAGAGTATGATAACAGATTGCCACTGTTTCCTTTCGTTACGAATATCATGGCTGTCGTAAACTTGTCTTTGGTTTCTATCATTGCTTGAAACTGGCCCATAATTTTGACAGCTTCAATTGAACCGTATGCGTATACTTTCGTATCCGTTTTGTTTAATTTTGGCTTCGGTTTCATGGCGTTGTATGCTTTTTCATCAATGACATTTATCGATGACCCTGTGTCTACGAGCATTTTTAGGGCATGACCTTCGACTTTGACTTTGATTGTAGGTCGCTTGCAGGATATGTCTGGCTTGTTTGAATTTATTGCAAGTCCAAATGCAAATTCGTTACTGCTTTTATCATTGTCCGAAACTTCACTGTCTGAACAATTATCGGTACCCAATGTATGCACTGGCTTTGACTGTTTGTGCTTTGAAAGACAAACAATCTCAAAATGATTCATTTTCTTGCAAAAATTACATATTTTGCCGGCAGCGGGACATTGGCCATTCATGTGCGGATACTCCTTACCACAGTTTCTGCAGCTTCGTGTTTTCTGTTGTGACTGACGGTAAGTGTTGGCAGACTGTCGTTGTTGACGATGGTTTGGTTTTCGCTTTTGCCTGATTGCACAGGTGTTGTAACTGTTGTTGTGGTTGGCTGATTGTTCTATCTCGCTTGCGTTTTTGTCAGATAGTTCTAGAGATCGCGCTTCTTTGATTATTTCGTCTAAAGACATTTCTGATCTGAGCGCTTTGCGCCTTAGTCTTGTTGACGTACAGCCTTGTATTATTTGTGACTTAATTTCCTTGTCTGTATTTGCAAACTCGCAGTGTTCTCCAAGCTTTCTGAGTCGTGTGTGGAAACTGTCCAAGTTTTCGTGAGGTTCTTGCTTTGCCTGTCGAAACTTGTACACTTCGAACTCAATACTTTTCTTGGGTGCAAAATACTGGGTTAGTGCTTGCTTGGCAGCGTCAAACGTTTCCTCCACGTCTGGAAGTGTTGTAAAAATGTCATAAACATCTTCACCAGCGTAGTGCAAAAGTAACGCTCTTTTGCGTTTAGCGTCCTTGACATCCATACCAACTAGCATGATTTCTAGTCGACCTAACCACTTTTTCCAGCGACTGTCCACTGCTGTTTCAGTGACATTGAATGATGGGAATACTGGTAATCCTTGAGCCATTTTTTGGTAAATAATCAGTCCTACTAATTAATTACACAGCACAGTTTTTTTTTTTACACAGTTAATCCGCTTTTCATGTGTTTTACACTTTTATCCTCGTCGCCATTGTTGTGTTTTAATGTAGGTATGTAATAAAGACACTTAAATATTTACTACATTTATTCTACAAGTGTATAACATGTGAGTACATCAATAGTCTGAATCATACTGCCTCTCTGATACTTCTAGGGGTTCCACCTTGGTGCCTTAGCAGGGCGGTTACTAATTTGCATATAGAGGCGGAGCTTCTATGCTCACAACATTACAGGTCTTTTAAAGGGAAAATAAACTAATATTAAATCATTTCCTAATTCACATGAGACTAGACAGCTATTTCTTTTCACTGTAAAATTTCCCAATTTCCACATTTTCACGACGCAAAATTTCCCAAAATGTCTAGGGTCTTTTTCCCAAAATGGTCAGAAAAAGCCCTGGCAGAGTTTTATATTTAAGTTAAAAAATTGAGGTTTTATGCATTTTTCTTAAACAGTTAGTTTAGGCCAAAAAACGTTAATTTTCGAACGGGAATTATGATAGCATTGGTTTGCAGATATTTACTCAAAAATTTGCTCTTTCAAAGACAAAAAATAAAAAAGTAGTAAAAATGGTAAATATGTGAGAGTGCAGCTTTAAAGGCAAACGAGCATGTTGGATAAGGCGGAAGATATAGCTGTTAAAGCCTGAAAATAGAGTCAAGTCAAGTAATATTTATTTATAAAGTCGGGTTTACAACATATAGAACACAAGCTCTGAAGAGCTTTTAAAGCCGACTGTATATCATACAATTTTCTGTCCAACGCTTGGATTGACTCTTTGATAAAAAGTCTATGACCATACTTGTCGTAAAATAGTTTTCACAATGGAACTATAATGACTCCACACACGATAAAATCGTGTTAACCAAACTATGATAAATATTTATGAATTTATCACAATTCAGCTACGAAACCTAGCAAGTCGTTGCAAACCAATGGTGTCCATTCATTATCAGTTTTTTATCGTATTTTTACGGTATTGGGCTTTGATGCAGTTTCAACGATCGATTTAAGTGTGGCGAAAATTATTACTTCCGGCGATCGAGAAATTCGATATTTTCTGAACTCGAATAGATCCGAGATAAATTTAATCAGAATTGTCAAGATTTTACAAGCAATGTTCTCCAACACACTGCATTGTAAGGAAGATTTGTTTCGTGCTAAACGGACGCTCGAATGGCCATCACTTACTATACACGATATGCATGTAATTGTACACCAACTTTACTTTGCCTTTAATGTTGACCCGTACTGATATAATGGAATATAAATCTACAACCTCACGCATTTACATGACACTCGTGAAATGACTATTCACACATTAAAGAGTTCTCATGTCACAACATTTGTTTTCAGTAATTAATGCGGAGTGCATGGTCAACGTGGGCAAACCATAATAAAGATGAAAAGAAAATAGTTATAATGCAATTAATCAAATTTAGTACACTATCATTTGACTTTCGTATACGCAAGTTGGAACAAAAAAAACTACTTATTACGATGTACCAAGTAATAATCTTGTTTATATATTCATAATCATAATAAATTATATCGAATCTTAAATGCTTCCGATATATATATATACCTAACATAATGCTTCAGATTTAATGTGTGTATTAAACAACTGTAAAAAATTAAACATACCAGGTCTTACTATACTTAAGGTAAAGATGTATTCTTACTTATATATTCACTGATGATTTATCAACTGTGATAAATTATATTGAACAATCAATGTGAAAACTGTTCATTTTCCTTCACAATAAACCTTGTAGCATTTTGTAATAAAATAAATACATACTCGTAATGTATTATCACGTACCTATATTTTATAGGTTCGTAGTATTATCATTTGGCAATATCGCGTATTCATAAATCATATATATCTTAGTTAAACCTTATTTTAATAAATGCAAATGATTACAAAACTCACTCTCAGATTCAAGTGTAAATATCCTGTAAAGTTCATCTGTTGATACTTCTCTGATTTCCAGTTGTTGTTTTATCCACGAAAGTTTATCGTTTTCCTTTCCACTATCCTCCATACCGATATTATTACCAGTAGCTATTTGACAGAAAATTCGGTCACATGACAGTCATGTGACACACAAGGGAGCAGCTATTGTCTTATTTCGAAAGACTATTATTTATTTTTTTAATCACGGATATGCGGGAATATAATAATGTATTTATAAATATTGGTATGTAAAATTGACTCTTTGAAATAATATATATACATTGAGTAAGTAAACATAGTTATTAATTACTTCACCCGCCAAGATGGCTGACTCCGGCGACACGATACAAGCAATTGCCTCCTATTTGGGCGTGAAATGTGGCAAAATAACCTACGATGGAATTGAAAGAGTAAGCATTTAATTAACTATATAAATCCCTTTTAAATCGTAAGAAATAATCAGTTATTAACTTAATATTGAAGCTCAATATGTCAGTGGTGATTTAATCATACGGTACGTCAATAGACGCTTGGTTTTAGTGATTTTGATTAATGAGCGTCTGAAGATTTAGACCTACATACAGTTCATGTTGGAAATTGTCAGTAAAACTTCTCTTTGCTAAATGTCATATATCACATTATCTTTAGGATGCATATTGATTTGTATTATCAGCTCAAAGTAACTTATTAGTGTAGATAACCAGACTCTACTCAAGGGATTTTGTTACTCTCAAAAGTTTCATAATGGTCCATGGGGAGCTGGACAAAATATCCAAAGGACAAAATCTCCCACATCATTTTGACAAGGTGGATAAAACACCTCAGATCATTTCACTACGTCTGTTCAAAATTGTGTAACTTTATACTGACCATGGACATTTGGTTATTATAGATTCCAGTTACAAAAGGCAAAACTGGGACCAGGAAAGGATTTATGACCATCACAAAACACCTTGTGAGGGCTGCTGACAAGCAACAACTCATTGGTATGGGTGAAACAAATTTATTACAATTTTGCAATTATATCCAAAGGTACAGATACCATTTTTACTTAAAGTGTGTTGTGCCACCATTAGACATCATATTATGAACTCTTCTGGCGGTAGGTAAAAACTTGAGAACTCCCCCCCCCGCACCGCTCTACCGCTCACCCCCGACAAAAACTATTACTCTTGGAAAAAATTCTATCAACCATGCTTAAGTACCCTGTAATCTGTCACTTTAAGAAAATGGTGCAATAAACAACCTGTCAAATAACTTGACACCTTGAGCAAGGTCGTTGCTAAGTTATGGCACTGTTTAAAGACCGGCATCCTTTTATTTAGCATTCTTTGTTAATGAGCATCCTACTAATCAATTACGACCCTTATCCGACTTCTGATTTCAAATTTACTCTTTAAAATATTATGTTTTTTATTGGATTAAGAGTGCTTATTCCTTCTTTCTGAAAATACTGAAAAGCCTTTGTTTACATGAATAAAACGTGTCATTAAGCACGTGGCCCATTCCAATTGTCAAAATTCTTTGAAATAATGCTGAAATTTCCAATTCCATGGTACTCCTTGAAATTCAATTTCCAATTCAAAGATTTTATTGATAAATTTCCCCCTGAAAAGATAAGAATACTAGTTCCACTCCAGAAGTTAGAGAAAGGCTTGCATTACGGTATGTAACACTTACAACTTGAAAGCAAGTCTGACACAGGATTTTTCAAATGCATTTCCAACTACCAAATAGAATATTTTAACAAAATTGAGTTAGTGTAAGAGTTTGTTTAATGGTTTTCATATCTATACATAGGTACATGCGCAGAAGACAAGGCCGCTGTTGACCAATGGCTCGAATACCGTGTGTGCACCATGGACCGATGTCCCTCAAAATCTGACATGGAAGTCATTCTCACAGTATAACCTTTTTTCTTTTTACTTTCCTTCAGTTTATAACTCTTAGGGTTTTAGCTATAATATTATGGAAGGGTGCAGCACCCAAACTTTTTTAGAAGCACCCTTCTGCCCTCATTTAGACCAACATGGGCACCCTTCTGCCTTCATGCTTTAGACTGTCAAATATTTCTTTCTTTTTGATCTCAGGTCTCAATTTTGGAAGTCTTAGCAGATTTTTACTGTCATATACTTTCAAACTTCCTTTATTGGAAACCTTGTATTAATAAAAGCTTGATGAAATTATTAGTATTCATGTCTCTTATGTGCTGTACTTTTCTGAATAAAAGTCAAGATTTCTACTTGATATTTTAACGTCAACAAAAACATTCCTTAGTGGTCAACAATTTATTTTGTTGAATGAGAAAGCAGTATTTTTTTTATTTTTCAAATACATAAATTTACTGCAGAGAATCAGCAGTCAGTTGTTAATGATTTTAATTATGATGCGATAGAAATTAACAGTGAACAGTCCATTTAGTAGGTAGTTTACACAAGAAAATGTAGACAAATAAAAAAGTTAAAGATTGCTACTATGTACTTACTCAAAATCAATAGTCCTGGAACTGGGTCGCATCAAACTATTTATTTACATACTGAGGCCTTAAAAAAATAATTGTTTGGTTAGGGTTACATCCTTTTCAAAAATAGGTAGGGTAGGTAGGCTTTTTATTTTTTTTTATTTTTTTTTTTTATTAGGTTTTATATAAGAATATCATTTTCATCATTGGAGAATGGTGTTAAAGCTATCTTCTGTATAAGCATTTAAGGTTTAAACTTAATATTAAAAAGCAATTAAAAAAAAACGAATTTTTTATTTTATTTATTTTTTAGTTTTTCATTTTTTTTTCAAACTGACTTTAAAAACGGTAGGGTCGGCGCCTATTCCGTAGGTAGGGTCAGGTAACCCGAACCAAATGTTTTTTTTTTTTAGGCCTGAGTAACAAACAACCTTTAACCAATTTATTGTAGGTTTTATTTATTATAAAATGATTAATAATTTGGTCTTTTTAAATTAAATATTGTAGTATACTTTAATTTAAGAAATGCTTTAATCTGTGGATAACACCTTATTACATGATGTCTCAATTTCAGGACTTGAACACATTTTTAGCAGACAAAGTATACTTCCTTCGCCACCATTTGACAGTGATTGACCTGGCCTTGTACTACGGACTTCACAAAACTCTGGTTGGTTTGTTTTTGTATAACAGTTGTTTGTAGAATAGGGTGATTAATAAAAATGCACTCTTACTCCCAAATAAGATTTACTACAAGTTAATAATATCGTTTTAATATTCCGAAAAGGAAGGATTTATGTCAAAAACACTGTTTTTTATGAAGGATACCAAGTTTAATTTGAAAGATAGGTGTAGAAAACACGGTATTTCTTCCTTATGAGACTATAGTAGACCACAGTTAATCTTTTAGCATTAACGAATCATTTAATATTTTTGCACTTTCTGCTACTAAATACAGGGTTACAATCTTGTTATCAGTAATTAATTTATTAACAGTTTTTCTAAATATTGGGTTAATGTATGGGGCAAAATTCTGTAAATACTACTAAGTATTTATAACCTTAGAAGACACATTAAATGACACTTTAAGGGACTGTTTCACAGACTATTTTTCTGCTATACTTAAATAAATTGTAAACTATGTGGTACTTAATTGATAATAATTAATAATAATTAATTTCAACATTTTTCACACTATTTTTTCATCTGTGAGACAGTCCCTTTAATAATTAAAAAAAACACGGGCGTCACGCCGTGTGAACTCATGTATATTGTAATAAAACTGTGTTGGGTTATAGACAAGCTTGTTACCATTTCAGCTATTATGCCAGACGATAATTTTCCCACAAAGAAAAATTATAGTGATGACCCTGTTTTTATTTACCACATGTTTTAGAATAATAATAATAGGAACAGAAAGCCTAAAGATAATTTAAGAAATTAATTGAGCTGTAAAATCATGCTTAAAGAAGTCATTAGGAACAGGTCAATGTTGTTCTGGTTAAGGTTTTGCATGTTAGCACATATTAGTTTTTAAATTCTTCATGTATTGATTGAAATTGTAATTTGTATACAATCAAATAAGATAACTCTATATTGCATATAATTTAAAATTCAAATTGTACCCCTTTATTATTTGACTCAAAAATTTACCTCTGGATTTCTTTGGTTCTCTTATGTTGCTTTCCCTGTTATATAATATGGTCTGTAAATAAAACGGTAATGATTCACAGTTGAATAGTTTAAATTGAAATACATGTACAAGAGTACAATTTTATCAGACCACAATCGTTATGATAAACAGTACAGTTCATGATTTAAATGGATCTTTCTTTTCTTTCAGACGGGGCTCACATTTTATGACAAGCAGAACTATGTACATGTTTCAAGATGGTTTAATAATGTAAGTAGTAAAGAATTTCTTTACATGCACATATATCAAGTTAACTGCCTAGCAGCATAGAAACTGAGAGGGAACTTAAGAAAATTCTATGGGTCAGTATTGGTGGAACAATTCTTTATATTCCATCCAGGGTCAATATATATATATATATGCATCAAGTTGATTGTGAACACAGATGTAATTTTAATGGACATTCATACACATTTTATTTTGGCAAAAATTTTTGAAATTTAGTTATTATACTAACTTTTTCGAGAGAAAAGAACACGAAAAACTGGCATTTACTCATTTGAACAGAGTTTTGTAAATTAATGCCAAAAATAATTCAATTTCCAAACTGTTTTTGATGAAAAAGTGCATAGAGGAATAGTTATAATCAATGGAGCTCTAATTTAAACTTTGATTGTGTTTTGTCATTTGAAACAAGCATTTTGTTCACAAAAAAATAATTTTGTCTTACGTCTGACCTTATAATACTCAAACAAATCCATTTTCTGGGTAGAAACAAGTTGTGCTGAAACTTTTATAAAACTGTTGAAGTCTTTGGTGTGCTTAAAGTTCGTGAAAATATGTATTAATTGGTCAATTTTTATCTGGAATTTAATGTTAACCATTTAAATCATATAAATGTGTTAAGTAGCAGAAAATATAAAACTAGCTGAAATATAAACTGTGGACACCTTATTGAAGTGTTAAACAAATTTCTGAGCAATTAATTTGTATACCGGTAATCATTGTACAAGAAATGTTTATTATAGCTTTTTGAAATTCGTTTTGAATATAACTATATTGCAGATACAACAGGAGCGGAGCATACGACAGTCATTTCCCGAAGTCACATTCTCGAAAACTAAACTCTACTCAGGATCTGCCCATTGATGTTCTCTTAATTTATAGATTATTAAATAAATTGTATAAATCGGTGTTATTGTGGTGTTACAATTGGTCAAGGGTGTAAGACGGACGAACAAAAAGATCTTGTGTGTATTAAGTTTCATGATTGCCTACTTAATGTCTAATATCAAACGTTTTCATATGGCATAGAAGTATGGCGTTTACAAGGTGTCTCGGATAACATGTGACCAGAATTTGCATTTCTTTGCATTTGTTCCCTTCACTGAAATGACAGACATGTAGAATGGTATGATTCTTTTGCAGTTTCTCAAAGGGAAATATTTAAAGTAAAGAGAGTTAAAAGAATTGTGCTTAAGTTTCAATGCCGAGCATTGTTTTTTTTGGTAGAAATGTCTGGATAACCTTCAAAAATCTTGATATTAATTGAGTCATTATTGCACTTCACTACTCTGTGTTTATGCATGTATTCTTTTTAGAGATATGCCTATAATACCTTAGCTGCCTTAGTCAGAGATTGTGAAACATGTTTTTATGCCCCTGAAGATTGGCAGATAGTAATCGGACCTTCTGTATCATACGTCCCCAAAGTTTCTGGTCAAAACCTCCTGAACGCTTAGACCCAGGGAAGTCAAATATGTCACATGAAGGTTGGTCATTACCAGCAGATGATCGCCAACAATTCAAAGATCAATGAGTCAAGGTCGTAGAGCTGAAAATCTTTTCAACCCACAACTGGAGAACGATCGTTCGGGTGATCTCAAACTTGGTATACAGTTTGGTCATGACCAATTGATGAACCATCTTGTTTTGAGGTCAGTCCATTAAAGGTCAAGGTCACGGTGACCTTGAGCTGAAAATCCGCTTCCAATAAACGATTTAAGGATGCTTTGGTACTCTTTGCAGTCAGGTTGGTCATGACCATCCGATGAACCCAATTGAGTTTGAGGTCAGAAGGTCATGCTGACCTTCGAGGTGAAAACTCGTTTTCGGCCAATTACTGGAGAGCGCCCGGTCCTAGGGATCTCAAACTTAATGGGCAGGTTGACGTCAGAGGTCAAGGTCGTGGTGACCTCGAACTGAAATTCGTTTCCGACCAGTAACCGAAGAACGCTGTGGTCCAGGGACCTCAACTTTGGTAGGAAGGTTGGTTATGTCCAGCAGATGATCCCTAACGATTTTGAGGTCGATGGGTCAAAGGTTAAGGTCAATAATGGCTGGAAACATCCGCCTTCCTGAATCTTATACTTCGTAGGCAGTTTGAACACTACCATGGGATGACTCCTATTGCTAATGCACCAAAGTCAATAATTATTGTAACCATCTACATCTTTTATTTATAAGATATCCAGTGCTAGTTTCTTAATCCCCTTTTACATGAAAGATGATTTTTGTCATGTCATTTATTTTCTTTGTATACTAAAGTATATTAACATTTTGTGAAGTGCTCACATGCATACATGTTCAATGATGCCCATCGATCTCATTTAAAAGTACAACAGACACGATTTGACATCCACTCAATCTTACAGTGAGATTTCATCTTCGTGTTCATACTTTGCTCTTTAAAAGTGTTAGCAATATTTCCAAAACTGCATAGGAAAGTCGTCATGAAACTGCAGTTCATAGTTAAGGCTCTCTGTCCATATAGACCCAAATTCAAAAGGCTATCTGTCAAACGATGCCTTTTGGGGTCATTTGTCACATTCACGTTTCAGTTCTTAATTGTTTGGATATTGTTCTATCGAGGATTGTCATAGTTCTGGCCGTTCCATAACTTTAATGTAGAAAAAATAAATGGTGTTTACTACACATTAAACACGTCCCAAAAGGTCATATATAGCGTGTTCGCTGAAGTTCTTTAGCTAGAATTGTCAATATGTGTTTCAGAAGTGTTTCAGGTTTGATGTTGTTAAATTTCGGTGTATGGGCAATATTTTAATAGACCATCCAATGACTTCAGCAGTATGATTAATGAGGGTATCCTCCGCATACCCAACACCGTTACCAGGTATTTGGACTGCAGTTTTGGCCAGTCGAGCTGTTCGAATCGAGCGATTCGGTCCCTAGGTTGATCTCTTGGTCTGAGACTTATAAAAATATTTTCTTTTACTCAATGATGCTCAAAATAAACAAATAATCCACGTTTGTTCGAATATTTTTACATATATTTTTTTAATATTTCATTGTGATATATTTCACGGTAATTTTCTTGCGTTACACTTTATGATAAACAAGAATAATTTGCGTGCAAGACATCAGAGACGCGGCTGAATATGTGTGAAATTATATATTTTCAGCATAACTCGAATGAAGGTAAATTAACATACATATATATAAGTGATATAGTGCAGTAGTTGATCGTGGTATACGACGATGTACCCAAAGAAGCTTCATTAAAGGGCCAGGAATTAGAAGCAATATTAGTTATATACAGTGTATGTCCTTTTATAGTTCCTACGTATTTTTAAGGTGTGTTTACGGTGTAAATCGGTACCATTGTACACCCAAACTAAATATTGTACAGAGCACAATTATTTTTAGCTTATTCGCTTTTCCAATGGTATCAGAGTTATAGACAGACAGGCAGACAGACAGCTGGCAGACAATATATGAGTTTTTGTTTACTCTAATTATTTTACATAACATTTATGGTCTACATACAGATCATTATGAAAAAACGTCTTAAATAATTGAACAACACTACCATTTAATTTAACAAACACTGAAAATGTAAAAAACAATCATCCCACAGTTGGAGAAATGGAGTTGCAGTGAAAACTGAAATGTGGTTATATTCTGGTTAAAATAAATAATAATACATAAATGAAGTGCGAGCCTTTTATATTATTATCTACCAAAAAAAAAAACATGTATAGAGAGTGCAATTGTTGATAATTCTATACATGTATAGTTTATGCCATGATTGAAAAACCAAAAAATGGTATCTTTTATTACAAACATACCACAAAAATACACTTATTTTTATTGCACTTTGCATTGTTATTCTCCCAAGCAAGACGCGGGCCCTGAGATCGAACGAAGGCCAATGCCACATAGACCAGTGTAACTGTTATACCATAGTCATTTGAAGGAAATGAACTCCTGGCTTGGTATGATATATGGCCTGTAATTTTTGAGTGGCATTTAGCCTTTCAGTATTTTTTTTCTAAGGGTAACTCATACGAACGATTTTATTAGCACAATATAATTATTAATTTCTGCAGTTTAACAATGTTAGGAAATCTCGAAGGGCCTAGGCTACTGACCCCTTTGATAAATCATCAGAAGAATATACTTTTAGGTTAAATGTTACTATTTTTTACAGGTCAGATACCAAAGCTGGAGTTCATTCCCTTCAAATGACTGTCTACATAATGCTGCATGTAAGTTACCCTATATTGATTTAGCGAGTATTCAACGGAAGAAAGTGCGTATGAATGCTCGGGGATACTTTTACGATATATGTTTTTTTATTATTAAAATGCAGTTTACTCCCAAATCGGAGTTACTCCTAAAAAAAATAAAATCTGAGTTAAGTCTTACGATCTTTATTGAAACAGACCCTAGGTGCCAAAAAGTCATTGCACGTGCCCATCGTGCAGCGTTACACGTACATACTAAACTGAAACATGCTAAGATCATTACAAAGGAAAATTATATAGCAGGCAAGTGAAAAAGTCTATATATCGGAGTTTTTGGTCTGATAAGTGTAATGAAAACCCACCTTTATTAAATGTTCATTCTGCATAGCCATTCGAAAAAAACCCAACACATTCGTCAATTTGAATTGACTTGAACTTCGAGAATACGACAACGACGACGACGACGACGACGAAGAAGAAGAAGAAGAAGAAGAAGAAGAAGAAGAAGAAGAAGAAGAAGAAGAAGAAGAAGAAGAAGAAGAAGAAGAAGAAGAAGAAAAAGAAGAAGAAGAAAAAAAATGAAGGATTTCTTTTAGTTGCACAAAAGTAGAAAGGGCAACTTATACGAGCACTTTCTTCAATTCCAATACCAATTAAGATGTTACGTTGGTAACCAGATACACCATCTGATCAAACTGTGTTGTGAATTACTGGGGGACATATCGGTGTAGGTGGAATTAAATATATACCAGAAACGAACATTGTAGGCCTGCCATGATAGAAATAGATTGTCTGCTTGAAGTTTCCTTGGCAGTGCGCACTAGCTCCAGCACGTTCAATGGTCATCCTAGGTCTTATAACACACTACACTTAACTTTCTTAAGCCGTGGAATTAAATATATATATACCAGAAACGAACATTGTAGGCCTGCCATGATAGAAATAGATTGTCTGCTTGAAGTTTCCTTGGCAGAGCGCACTAGCTCCAGCACGTTCAATGGTCATCCTAGGTCTTATAACACACTACATTTAACTTTCTTAAGCCGTGTTACAAATTTTACGATAGTTTCTACAAGTCCTTAGTCCAAAAAGCTTTAAATATGTTAAAGCATTTGAATATATACTGACAGTATTTTAGAAATAAGCATGTTTCGATCAGTTCGTGAGATATGTTTTCAAGTACTGCATAATGTTAGCAATTAACATTATGTATTTTTGTATTACAAATTGTAATTTGAATGTGTCTTAATCTGAATAGACGCCAAGCTATCAATCAAATTCCATCAGTACGTCAAAGGTATTGAGTGCCTTCATAGAACATATCTGCTGAAACGGACTATAGCTTGTTGCGCAAACGAGGCTGCATTTACATCCAGACGGCAGCCATATTGTATAGAAAAACAAAAAGGAAATAGGGCGTCATACTGTCATAAATGCCCGAATTACGTCCAGGTAAATCAAATATCAGTAATTTCATTTTGTAAAAGAACGTTTAACATAAACAGCACTAGCAAGCACGAAAATGCGTCCATGCTGAAGAGATAAATGCGTTGAAAACTCATTGACAGACAGAAATTACTCGACCACATTGTCATGATTTGACATTTTTGCCTTTTAGCATGTTATGCATTAAGTGCTGTTGGCAACCACTGAGGCTTATGAAACAGTCATTTTGTATCGAAAACGTTATTTGTATTTTATACATAATTTTGAATGACAAAACTGTTGTCAGTGTTCCCATACAAATCTTGAAGTATGAAGAAATGTTTAGTTTCTGTGGTCGTCACAAATTGTTGCTCAAGTTATCTACCATTTATGGGCTCCATATCATGGTATATATAGCCTATTGGTAAATTCCATTCATGTTTTGAAGGTTGCGGTTTTATCCATGGCTGAATCTTACTAAGCAGTTTAACATGCATTTGAGAAAGTGAGGGTGGTGTAATGAAATTTTAAATTCTTGATACTCTCAGACATGGTTAAAATCCAGTTACATGAGTAAGAATTCAGGCAAGGTCAAAATCCTGAATTTATATGACTTGTCCCAGGGTTCGAATTTTTTTTTCCTTTTTGCAATTTTTTCGCCAGTGGGTAAATGTTTTACTTGCATTTTCAAAAAGTTACTTGCTTTTTTCCCAAACTATTATTTAAATTAGGTTAATGCACCAGTCAGTTGTAACCACGGCCCACCCAGGTCCGGGGAATAGTGGGGACTTTGACTTTCGGTCCAGCCAACCCCGGGTAAAATCCCCGGCCTGCTGGGACAAACTGATGTTAAAATCCCCACCAAATGCCCCTGCACCCAAGGGACCCTTAGGTTAGGCCGATTCCCCGCTAATTTTTTGCGTGAAGACAAAACCACCGCATTCACCCGGCACTGCGGGACCACCCGAAAGGTAAAAACAATGCCCATTTCCCCAGATATCCCTGGTTTACCCTTGGACCTTGGGGAGGCTGTGATTACAATTGACTGGTGCATAATTTGTAGCATTCTATTCCATATAATAAAGTAACAAAAGACAATACACATGAGTCTAGTTAAATGTTGTATGAACAAGTGTCAAACATTACATCAGGCATATACGGAAATCCCATACCTATTGTACACAATGACAGTCGTAATGATTGCCAAATACTGTACCAGAACCAGCTATTACACTGTAGTCACTCAAGAGTTATTGCCTTTCAACTATACAAAATTACCTCAAATCAGACTTTATAATTAACATAAGAATCCTTTATCAAATCATCACCAAATTTGGTCAGAATGTCAGTGTTCGAAATTCGCGATAGCCCGAGGCTACCAAATTTCAGCTGGGGCTACTGATTTTCCACAGAAACTAGCCCGACCGGTCTACCGTTTTTTCCTTGAGATTTAAAAAAAAACTGCCAATTAAACGTGTTACGCATCGTGTTTTTTTTTTATACGCAAAGCCTTATCGGATTCAAAGCCGAATTTCGTACACTGGAATGTATGGGCATAATATCTTGGACAAGTTAGTTAACCAGCTGTATTGCTTTAGGAACTCCAGACTAAAAGCTCTTTAATTATATTAATTACCCAAAACCAGTCTTATCCAATAAACTTGTTTAGATGTCTTTTTTTTAACACCACCAAATTTGGTCAGAATGTGAATGAACAGAATATCTTGGTCAGGTTTGATAACTGGCCATGTCACCTCAGTCACCCCAGAGTTATGACCCTTGGATTGGCAAAAAACTGTTTTTACAGTGTTTGCTCTCTAAATTTGGCTTGATGTACATCCACTTATCACTGAACTTGGTGTCCTAAAACTAGGGTGGGGGTATTTTGTGACAGTTGGCACTCTTGCTGTGTCTGAATTATATTTTACATAAAAGCCTTAAAATTAAAGTACCGATACCCTTAGAGTATTAAGCTCTTGGGCCTATGTGTTATGACACTAAAATTTCCTCAAGCATGCAACAGATGAATGAGGCTGCCTAGGTATTTTGACCTATTTCACCGACTGTAATGTATTAAGGCTTTCAATATTTCATTCTCTTTAAATGTAGTAGTTCTCTTTTCAATTTCAGGTTTGATTATTGTACTACAGGAGGTGGATTGAAGGCAGTGAAATATTCTGTGATTGCTGTGTGAAGTTACCCATATAAACATTTTTAAAGGTATGATAACTTCATAGTAGGTTAAAAGGAAGAAAATTTCAGTGATAATTCTATCACCTATCAGTATAGTGATAGGTTTTGAAACAATGGGGGTCCATTTTTAAAGTAAATGAATCCTCTTTATTTAAGTAAAGTTTTGCACAAGAATTTGGCCTTGTTTTTTGTGTTGTATTTTTGGGAAAATTATAAACCATGCAACATGTCTAGGTGTAAACACTGTCAAACCATTGAAATAATTGTTAGTGACCTGGTCTGAAATTGAACCTTATACAGCCAGACAGGATGGCGATATTCCCCTGACACATCGTTGGCACTGCATTTTTTAAACTTGACTATATTCCATGTATTTGACAAAAGAATACAGAAAATTTTATTTCTAAGGAGAAATAGTACCTGAAAAGTATTTTTATTTTAATAGACACAATTGGATTCCTCGTTTACATTTACAAATAATTGATGTATGCAATAATAAAATATCTTGATTTAAATGTTTCATTTCCTGGTAGAAAAACAGATTGAGCTTTATGAAAAAATATAATTAATAAAATTATTCGCCACTATTTCTATATAATCCTGTAACAAGTAGTATTTAAAGTAATTACAATACACATGCGATATGAATTGAACATTGGCTCTTGCTTAGTGCCCAAGGCTCATTAAATGCCCTTTGTGACCTAGCACCCTGCCCTTTTTAAAACCTGCTGGAGCACTGCTAGTTCAGTACCTTCAGGTTACACACCTGAGCAATCTTTACTCCCACATCTTGAAGAGATGTTAGGGCTGGAGATTCAGAAAAAAAGCATATGCAGAATTTTTGCAAGTTTATTCTATTGCGTCTAAAAAGACCATCGTCAGATATTCCCCGTTATAACTATGCTATGCTTCGTTGTGTACTGCGGGCAATTTGGCAAGGAAAATCTTGAAATTATGAATAATTAATGAGGCAGTTTCATTGGTTCCGCAAATTATCAGATGCTTTACGGTTGAAAAATATTTTGGCGATTGCCGGAGTTGAGCCAGGTCCACCTTCTCAGTACAATAATATTTGGCAGTTGTCAAGGCCACATAGGCTACTGACACTGTAATGTTATTGAACAATATTCGAGTGTAACATGCGAAAATATTGGAAGAAGAGTTGTCACTCCTGCCTCATGCATATTCATTAAAACGAGATTTTGTCCTACAGTTTGAATGAAGTGTAACGGAAAAAAAAGTACCATGGTTGCGGGCGATGAGAAAGACAAACTAGGAATACCTTTTGCCTAATAGCTGCCAGGACATGCTAACTTTTCCTTATTTTATGTCAGTACAAAACACAAATTAAATTCCATGTATGTTTAATGGTATACATACTAATTTCAGGGGAAAGTAAGACTTAACACAAGCAGTGTGATTGTTGTAGCGCAGAGAAGAGCAGTTGGAACGACCAATAGAAAAGTTTATACAACACAGGTAAGGCCGATAAACTTACCAAAGACTCTTATCATATTATTGATTTGATTATATGCTGCAGGTGTTCTTATCTGTTGTTTTTGTGTGTGCCTATTGCTTTTGTCTAGTAATTTTATTTCTTTATTTTTTATATTGTCAGTTTTCTTATGATATTAGATTAGATTAGTTTGGTACTAACTTGTACATTTGAAATCAAACTGTAAGCTCTTACTCAAATTGATCCCAAAAAGCCATGAATACCAGAATGCATGTGAAGCTGTTTTTCTTCAGTTTGTTTCATTCCTTAAATTAAGCAGACAGAAAAAAGCAGGAAATTGGCCAAGAACAACGTATTTGTGAAATTGGAAATTCATGTTTATTCTTGAGAAATCTTAAAACTAAAGATAAGTAAATTATTCCAAACCTGATTCATTGAACAAGTTTTGTGTTAAATAGTCTTTCATAAAAATTCTTTAATTCAAGTTGACAATGGTCTGATTGTTAACAAAGTGATTAACATTATTGTTGTTAACTTTCAAATATGTTCTCTTCTGGTTGTTGAATGGATACACATGTATTCTGCGATATTTCTAACCAGATTTGAGAGAACTTTTCCAGCCATACTTGCTAAACATTTCAAATATTAGTACTTGGTCAAATCTTTCAATTTTAGAAGTTAACAACGATGTTTTTGATCACGTTGATAACTTTAACAAAGAACAATCGGCCCAATGTGTTGTAAGGTTTATATATATAATATATAATATTTCTTTTTTATTTCTAATTCTAATTTCTTTATACAACAACAACAAAAAGCATGGAAATGTGTGGTGAAGGCTTAGAATAGTTATCAATATATATAAAAAATTCATATATAATTTTTCCATGCTTAAACTGTAAGGATTTGCAATAATTCTATAAATATCTTCACATAACACTTGTTTCAATCTTCAAAATAATGCATTTGGACGAACAAGCCTGACTAAATTGGATTTATAAGTGCTTCTGCTTGCCATTAAAAATCAACAAGCCCTGATATATAAAATCAAGAAGTAAAGCAAGCCCGGAAGGCATTTTGTCCTTGCAGGGTTTGTGCTAGCCTAATATCCTATTTATAAACTTCATTCTTTAACTTCACTTAAAAAAATCATTACAAACATATATATGCTCTACAAAGGCCCTTGTTTTCTTTTTTTCAATCAGTTGATGCAAAATTAATTAAGACAATGGATGTACTGTTAAGCCTTTCGTATGCAAATATTCGACCGAACAAAATAGAAAAACAAAACTAAAAATGATGAAAGTCTTATGTTACGTCTTGAATTTCATAGTTCAGTGAGTAAATATGCAATTAAAAAAAAATAATGGGAAAATATGTCAATAATAAAGCAAGCAATGACTATTGTGAGATTGAATTCTAGAAAGTACCGGAAATGAATGTAAAACATTGCAATGCTTTTGTGGCAATCTGGTTCTATCAAGTAGATAACAATTTAATTGAAATTCCAGCAGTATTATAAGCAAAGTAAATGTGATTCCACTTTTATTTATATTTCAATGAAATAAATAAGCAATTACTGCAAATAAATTGAAAATTGAAATTCTAGAATTTCTCAGAAATGAATTGGTAAAAAGCGCAAGTCATTTCAATGCCATGGTGGCATTAGAGTGCCAACTATTGTTAAGGTGATGGGTGGTGCTGAGTGAGGATAGACTCTATGTATTGATTATTGGCTTCAACTCGTGTGTCCTTGTGTGTCATAGTAAGAAAGAGCGCTATTGCATGGCACTCCTTGCCCTGTTGTTTTGACGCTTTCTGCTTCTTTTTCTGTCTTGGAGCTTTGAAAAAAAAATGTTTCAAAGATATATTAAAACATTATTGGATGAGGCTTCAACTGCTATCATTACTGCAGGTGAACTGCCAATTTGTTTCTAAAGTTTGTTAGAGATAATCACTCACTTGAAGACAGATAAGTTCAGACAATTCTGAAAATCGGTTTAGTTGCATAAAAGTTAAATATTTGTTTTTTCATGTCCAGAATATAAAGTTTTGATCCCATGATGATCATCATGAAACTTGGTCACACTATGTGTCGGATTGATATAAAGGACCAGTGTACATTATAATGGATCAAATTGGGTCTAAAAATAGGTCACTGGGTCAAATCTAGAAAAAAACATACATGTATATTCATAAACATATATTAAATTCATCAGTTTTTTTTTCTTTTCTTCATGAAACTTGGTAAGAATATTTGTCAACATTTTTTTATGATTTTTCATAATTTTGTTCTCTTGTAAAAATGTGATTTCCTTTCTTAAACATGAACTGTCAACTGGGGCATTAAATTAAACAACACAAAAATAATGCATCAGATGAAATAATATTTATGATTTTAAATGATACACATTAAGGTTAGCTTAATTGGAAACATGCCTTCACTTACCTTTATAACTGACAAAGATGATGTTATTACCTATAACCTTATAACAACATGCCTGATTTGTTAAAAACAAATGAGTGCTTTTTGTGTGATTTGCAATTTGCAAAATACTAGAGACATTTTAGCATGGCTAACCTTTGTTTAATATGATTTCTCTGAATGTAATTGTTCGTAATTCTAACTCAATACAAACATATAGCTCCAAATTATATTATTTATATATCAACCATATTTAGCCTTATAGATCTATGCTCCTGCAATAATGCAATTTTACAGTACACATAGCTGTAGAAATATTGTCTAAATTTGTCTGGAAATGTGTTTTACGGAACCTAGGAACCCTACCCTCGGTTTAAAGTGACTCTTATTCAAAAACCAATACTGTTTATACACAGGTATAAATCAAACATATATTTTGAGTGATAAACCTTTAACTACTTGCTAATTAATGCATTTATGGAAAAATATTAATTACTGATAACAAGATTGTAACTGTGAATTAAATAGCTGAAAACACATAAAATTTGATGTTAAATGATTGGTGAGTGCTAAAAGATTTACTATGATCTACTATCATCTCATAAAATGGAAATAGTGTGTTTTTTGCACCTTTCTTTCAAATTTAAACTCAGTAACGTTCATAGGAGCCATTGTTTTCATCCTTTTTTGGTATATATAGAAAACAATTGCATAAATTGTGGTAAATCTTATTTGGTAGTAAGAATGCTTATTTAAAGTAACAAAAAGGCTGACACCAGATAAGAACCAATGCTTTAAGGGCCTAGAATCTACACAAATGTTCCAAAAGAGACCCCTATTTGTGTATTAGTATACAAATGTAGGTGCATGTAGAAGGACAAATACGGGTAATGTTTTACGGTTATGGTTTTCTTGCATTGAACTCCAAATAACGGTTTCTTGCATTGCCTGCTCAAAGTACGCATGGATTTGGCTTAACCTTCTGATAATAGTATTAAGTTTCCAGTAGGTTATGTCATAACATGTTTAGTTATTATAAATATTTGATCCAAGGCTTAATTTATAGCATTTATATTTGCATGGTGTGATATTTTGTTTGCATTGATTTCCTACTCGAGATCTTCAGGTGTTCTTGTCCATGTTTCAATGATATCATTTGTCAAACATAAACTTCCTTGACTGATAACACTTATTAACACAAGGCTTTGATTTGTAAAATAATCTTGCAGTACTCAAGTATCATTTCTTTAACAATGTGTACATCAATATTATAGAGAGTTTCCTCTATTTCTGCGAATATTCCAGCTCTTTTATGATATTGGCTGAGTATCTTTTCGCATTTTATCCCCAAATCAAGAAATCTATTGATTTGCTTAAAAGCACAGTTAGGGCTTTGTTTCAAGACAAATTATGAAATGGCAACATTAATGTGGTCATGATTACCATTTTTTGCTTTATTTTACTATGTTTTTTTCTCTAGTATATATTCAGTTTGTCTTTAAAGCATGGTTGTTGTTTGAATGTGTTTTTATTTATATTGTACATGTTCTGGTGTAGTGTAGTGCATTTTGTTTATTTTTTTCCCCTATATTTTATTTATAGAGGCTGCCACCTGCCTTGTGTTGTATTGTGTAGTGAACACGCCTGATACTCACTTGCACGTGACTACCAAACCCAACCAGCATGCCACTCCAAAAATCTGAAGCGGTGAGCAAGAAAAAGAATGAAAGGGATGCATTGTCGCGACATTTGAAGATGAACCGCATACCTGCATCGCAGGCCATCCGCGAGCTTACGCAATTCTGTCGCCAGCATCAGGCTGACGATCCCCTAATTTACCCACTCCGGGAAAACCCATTCAAGGAAAAGCGGAGCTGTCAGATCCTATAGATAGTTGTTTCGTTGACATTGTGATAGTGTTGACTGTTGACTTACGTCTTCCTTTTGTTTGCCTTGTTGACACGGTCTTGTTGTGTAGTGCTATTATGAAACAAACAAAACTTGTTATATGATTCTCCTTCTGACCAACTACTTTTATTTCCTCTGTTTAGAGCGAAGACTTGTAAAAATACTTATAGAAGTATTCATAAAGCTGTCAAAATGAACTTTAGTTTTCGTTATATATTTCATTTGTTCAAAAGGCTAATATATAAAAGATGATTAAAAAAAGATAAACAAAAATGGTCCAAGTTATCTGGAATCCTGACAAGAATAAAATGCATATAAGTTAACTCTTATGACATTTCTACTTTAAGGCCATTTTCGTAATATATTAACAAATAAATTCTTGTTTCATTTTCAGACTTTGCATTTCGAATGCGATTGTAAGAAAAAAGTGTTGATGTTGATATTTATATTGACATTTGTCTTGCAAAGTCTAAAGGTAACAAGAATTTTGTTGCTTATATTATGCAAATGGCCTGAAGACCGAAACGTCAATAAAGAGTTTACTAAATGATTTGTACAGATATATTCTCTGAGGAGTAATTACAGTGATAGAATAAAATGACTAACAGTTATGATCGAGGCTTAAAAGTACAGAGGAGAATCTAAAAATAGTTTTCTTTGACCTGTCTGTTGTCATCGTAATGTACATTTGTTCACAATACACTAATAACTATTTATTTATATTGTGCGAGAATCACAGCTGGATAAATGTAGCAATGTATTTCTACTCTTGCAATTCATTATAAATATCGGTGTACTAATACGGTTATTTACATGAATCATACACGATTCCTATTGTGTTTGAACAGTAAACATGTTTTTAGGGTTTGTTGCATAATTATCACTGAATTGATCTGAGTTCAAATATGTATCTTTTGAATGAGAAAACATTACCGGTACTATGACCATGAACACTTTTGTAATGATTTAGTACTCATATTCATTAATATGGTTTAATTTTTTAAAATTTAAATGCAGTGTTCTCAATAAGAACCGGCTGCCAGCCAAAATAGATGGTTCAAATGGCAATTGGGCCGGTTAAAATTTTGAAAACTAAATTAATTTTAAATAGAATAAGTAGAAGCAGGTCGGTTACTTTACTCTTTGAGACGGTTCAACTGAAACTTATTGAGAACCCTGTAAATGTCTATAATATTTAAAACACAAACTAATGGTAAGGCCACAATTAAAGGGGCCATTATAGGGTGATGCAGCAATCTTTTATTACAAATACATGTATGTTTCTCTTTTAACTTGAATGATCAAAAGGAACAAAAAGTGCATGATTTGTGTGCGCATAAAACTAGAAGCGATATTTTGGTGCTTTTTTAAAGGGGGAATTTGTGGCCAGTATTTATTAATTCAAAACACTCATTTATGAAGGATAATACTTTTTTTGCATCACCCCATATTGACTGGCCCCTTTAATAGATTGGTTGTTCCTCGATTCCCTATCTACATTTTAAGGTGTTAGTAGGTAGTTAGGTTTTTTGGCCGTCTTTATTTTCCTAACCACTTTTTGGTAATGAAATATAAAAGCATTTTTTTCCACTGGAGGGGCTTAAAACCTTTTTGCAAGTCGATAAGGAAACACCAAAGAGATGAAATTCAGTCTTAAGTATATACAATCTTTGCTGTAATATCAGATTAAATGAAAATGATCATGTGACCTGAAGAGCACTTTAAAAGGCACTTCAACTTGTAATTTTGAAATGAGACCTCTTGGGTGACATTGTAGGATATTTCCTCCACTTTATGAACCAATAAACCACATGGGTTTTGAGGTATTAGTTTCAAACGATCTATTTACCCATTGTGTCTTGGTTTACCATGTAGACAGATGTAACTCATTAATAATGTATCTCTGATCAATATTTCAGCAACAGATTACTTTGGTAATTCATCTTTGAAGTAACAAAACATATCAAACGCTGGGTTTCCAGTCTCCTGACTTACCCAATTTTTTGTGCCCGACCCTTATTTATAGTCATTGCCAGTAGATGATTTAAATATTAAATATGACCATCTTCCCCCCCCCCCCCCCCCGTTTTTTTTTACCTTTTGATATACATAATCATAATTAAATGCACAGGGATGATGCATTAAACTTAATATACCATGACAAAATGATAACTGTTATCAGTATGGAAATGATTTCAAGATGCTACTTACATTAGTATCTCTCTACCTACCTAACCTACATTTCTACCCTACTGGATCTATACTTTTTGCAATCCAATAAAAACATAATTGGCATAATTTTTGCGGATTTGAATACTTATCATCACCCTATAGAAATACTGTAAGAATGTGTTAAAGCAGAGACCATTTTCATGGTGAAATGTAATGACTACCCTGGTATTGTTAGTAAGTTAGTAACTAATATTGGTCTGTCATAAAATAGCAGGTACATTGTAAACCATAGAGGCAAATGCAATTTATAAATGGCAGAAATATAAAGCAGGAGGAATTTGTTTTGAATGATTCAATTGCTGCATGTATGTCTTGAATGGATGCAGGAGGATAGGTTTGAAGTCTGACCCACATGGGACGAAAGTCTGACCCACATGGGACTGAAGTCTGACCCACATGGGACTGAAGTCTGACCCACATGGGACTGAAGCAAACTATTTTCTTTATGTTTCCCTTGCCTATATATTTATTTGTATTTAGTACATATAGGCTTGGAAAACATCTGTTCCCCGGTTAAACATTTTAAAGGGACTCCCTCATGTTTTTTTTGTAAAATGCACTTTTTTGTATGACGAAATTGTGTTGCAAATCATTAGGAGTGTGGGAACTAAGATACTTAATACTTTGCAATCCTTCAACAAATATTGATACATGCTCAATTTTTTTAATAGGGTTAGTAATGAGGTTCAACAAAAGGCTTAAGGGTTAGGTTATCCTTACAGTTGCGTATGAGTCCTTGTGGGCGTGAGGTTTTGTTGTCAGTTTTCATATTTTTCTTGACAGTACCAGCATAGGTTTGCACCCCACTAAAACCAAAAAATTTATTGTATACCAATTGTGTTTATTCAGAAATTTCGATGACAGAGTAAACTAGTTGTAACATGAGTGTTTCAAGATTCATTACCAAGGAAAGAGTTTTTGATGACAACACATTAGCGAGTCCCTTTAAATTGATATGAACATCTCCTGTGTTTGTGCAGTATTTTACTCTGGTGCTGTTATAGATAGATACATAAACAATTGTAAAATAGTGCTTTGGCATAAAATTATGTTCAATTAGAAATCATATTCTATAATATGTTACTTATCTTCTGTTTCACTTTATTATAAATGTTTTAAAATATACTAGTTTTGTTGTCTGAAGGGTATGAGATGAGAATAACGCCACAGAATTTGTATAGAAGTGTATAAATATTGCTTTTGTAACTTGCTACAGAACTACAATTAAAATGAAACTTTAAATAAGTTGTCTTGTTACTGTTAACATTTATGAATGAAAGATAAAAATAGCTTCAACTTTAATGAGTTCTTACATGAATGGCTAGAGATCATATGATACAGTTCCAATCAAATACAATGGGTTATTCATCTTTAAAGGGGCACACATTAGGTTGATGAAAATATATATATATTTTTAATGCATTATTTATATGTTAATCTGAATTTTCTTGAACGATAAAAAAACATGTACAGTTAAAAATTATAAGCCTTAAAATATGTTTATTTGTATTTATAGCTAGGTGGCCACAATATCACCAGTAAAAAATCACCAAAAACGCTAATAATTTTAATCTTTACACAGATAATGTTGTTTTTGGGGTTTTGAATATTAGCAAAAGTCAGATGAGTTAAACATGATAATGCATTTAAAATATTATATTTTGCATCAACTTATACTGTGCGTCTTTAATCAAGCACCGACACTCGAGTGCCTAAGTTGCCCACCCTTCCGTTCATTCAGTCATTGACTGTTTCCATAAAAACTATTGAGCGTATGGCTGGGAAATCAATAGCACAATGCCTAAACAAACATACTCTAACTGTTAAACACGCGACATGAGAAACGGGTGACCACTGTTCTTGCCCGGAAAGTGCGACAGATCTCTAAGCTGGAGACATTAGTTTCTGATTATTGGAATTAATTAGACGGAAGTGAATTTTTTTTACCTCGGGTGTCTAGTTCAATAAGGCATGACATAACATACATTATATTATATTAACTACGTGAAATTGGAAATAGACATCAAACATTAACAGGATCTACCGTACGCGCTGATGCATAGTCCAAACTATTTTTGGTTTTAATATTTGCGTCACGCCAGTCACTCATCAAAGGCTTATAAATATTGAAGCTCGTTACGAGTTTTTTTTTGTTTTAATATGAACTCATTAGACTTGTTTGGAGATGAGATTGAGGACAGGTTACTATTTTAAATGAAGGACTAGTATATTAAGGTAAGCAATAAATGTTTTCAGCTCATTTTGAAGTTATTGATATAAATAACTGTAGATGATTGATTAAAATACCACTGTTACTAAAATAAGAGATTATTAAACTTAAGCAACGGACGACTTATGTTATATACGTGCATACACCGATCACAATTCAAATAAAAGTTTAAACGCTTAAATTATACACATCGGTGAGAAACGCTTGTTCGATCTGTATATTTGGATCATTTCTATGAAAGAAGCAACATTGGGCAACCACACACGCGATGTAGCTATCTGTAGCATACTTAAAGCTATCATAGGAATACTGTTTTAATAGACACACTTTATGTCATGAATAATTGATATGTTACTTGAATTTTGATAGCCTAAACATAACTTTATTCGCATCGGCATGGGAAAACCCATTTACGTGAATTACGCTCGACATTTATAGCGATGGTGTCGAAGGCCTTATTAAGAACGCGTATATCATTAGGCGTTAAAAAATAAACGTATATTTCCACAAACCAAACTAACACTACATTCCTAACGACCCCACGCTTTTTTGCCGCAGTGTAGATTGTTTTCGTTATTTCCTGAAAAAAGTGCATATTTTAGTGAAAAGGTTAAATTTTGACATTTTATTTTTTAAAACTTTCAACAATAGCGATATACCCTGATATAAGTCGCATTGGTTCAGAATCCTAGTTTAAAAAAAAAAGAAAAAAAGTTAATCGTTCTACCCTATTTTTTGGAGATGTTAGTGGAAACGAGTAATTTTCTTTTTGGCCTTAAAACCACTTAATGTTATAGTTACTGAACCCACTACCCGAGTAATGGGAATGATAGAGGGTTGGGTGTGGTAAAAGTGTTGTTCCACATCGTCGAACTAACCATGCAATAAATTGCATTATGTATTTTTAAATAACGCCGCAGTTTAGCCGCTCTTTACTTATTGCACGGTAGCTTGCGCCGCATACTGTTTCCCGTTCAGATATGACGGTAAAAATGGAACGAAAACAAAAAACGTTTCAATATTGTACAAGTTATAAACTACACGTACTACGAAATATAAGCAATCTTGTCAAACTGCTCTTCCGACGAAACCGAACATGAAAGTAAACAAAGCTAACTATTAATAATGTCAATGACTTCAATCACGTACTTATGTATGAAACCACATACTTATGAATGTGAATCAGAATGTGTTTTCCTTATACTTCGAATAGCAAGTTTTTAAACTTAGCGTTTAAGAACACCATCTTAACGATTTAAACTGTATGTATTTGTAAAACTAGCTTAAATGCGCACAATAAAAATAGTGTGATTCATTTCGTTTTAAGATATTTTAATGATCAAAACAAAACAAAAACCCATATGATTTGTGTACAAATTGCAATTCTGTTCGGATGATGTTTTGAGGTTGTTAAAGGGACTAGGCACCAGATGGTCAAAACTCGGTAAATATATTTATTCCATAAAACAAGTCTAGAATTTAAAAGTTAGCTAGTAGGAGGCCGATAGTTGATCATTTTTCATGCCTAAAAGAATAAATTCAACAATCCTGTTGCTGTCTCATCTGAATTTCCCCGTCTAAAATAGCGCAAATTGGGTTTCCCAGTTTAAATTATATCTGTCTATGAGTACAGATAAATATACCGACGCTATTTTTAAACTGGTAGACAACCCCAGTAAATTTTGAATTGGATTAATGCGCAAACAACTGCGAAAGATGCATTTATATATATGTTATAGGCGATGTGATACACGAGTAAGTAAGATTCAGTGCGTTGTACACATCGATCTCAATTTTATGTTAGTTTTTGACAATAATCTTTTTTATTGCAATTGTATCATCTGGTGTCTTGTTCCTTGAAGAAATACAGTAATAGCTGCTAAATTATGAACAACTTGAACTTAGTTCATTCGTTAAAACTTGAATGATCGTAAGCCATTTTCGTTGTGGCTTGCACCTAAACGCTCTGATAAAATATAAATGAAAAATAAAGTGAATAAAAATAACATAAAAAATATATATATTTAATAAACTGATAGTACATCATAAAACAAAATATACTTCATGTTTTATTTTACTAGTAAAAAGTTCTTTCTTTATCTACATGATCAGCAACTGGTCAACAATTTCTGTATCGTCATCTTATTGGTCAGCACTTTAGCACGACCCGAAATGACGTTTTTGTTAAGTAGGTCTCAACGTAAGGAAGGAAGTATTAAAACAAAAACAACACGCACGAAAACAATGTGTATACTATTTTTAGCGTTTCACTCCATGTGTTTATTCTTAAAAGATGGTCTGTCTACTTTTCTGGAAAAATCAGAGGTCTTAAGAGCTCGTTTCCGATACTCCTTTAATGTATCACTTATTTTACAATGACCAATGAAAATCTTAATTTCATTCACTTCATTTCTGTTAAGTGATTTCAGAATGCCTATTAAACGGCCGAAAATCATGGCATGCTTGTTTCAGATACTTACCATACTTGTTTTATTTTTTGTGTAAGTTAAAGCAAGTTAAATGACAATTTTTTGAGTTATTTTAAAAGTCCATGTATTCTTATCAGCCTTCGTATATCTGCGTTTAATAAAGCGTTCTATTACGATTATTGTCAAAAGATTGTAACCGTATTGTTGTAACATTAACTTAGTCAATCTCCTAAGCAATGATCTCCCTTGACGAACAGAGAAAATCTCTGTCAACCATATACGAAAAAGCTTTCAGTTATATAAAAAGTTGTATTGAAAACTAATTTTCGGCACGTATTAAAGTTTCATTAAATGACAAAAATTTAAACTGAATGACGTCGCGTGATTTCGATCATCACATGTCATTTATGGTGAAAGTGATCATTGAACGACAATGTGAAGTAACGGCTGTGTTGAGTATGGGGCCAGGCCTAGGACCTTCATGCATGCAAAATAGTCAAAACCATACGATTTAACCTCATTTACAAGTACGTAAAATAGGCTAAGCGATACGAATTAGCCGCATATATGTACATAGTAGACTGAGTGCTAGAATTTAACCATATTGTTATGTGACAAAGGCTAAGTGCTAGGATTTAATCGCATTTATATGTAATATAGGCTAAGTGCTAGGATTTAACCGCATTTATATGTAATATAGGCTAAGTGCTAGGATTTAAACGCATTCGTATGTAATATAGGCTAAGCGCAACGATTTAACCGCATTTTGTATGTGAAATAGGCGTATGTTGTTATTGTATTTGTATCGGATATAGGCTAAGTGCTAGGATTTTACCGCATTTATATGTAACATAAGCTAAGTGCTAGGATTTTACCGCATTTGGATTTTACTGCATTTGTATGTAATATAGGCTAAGTGCTAGGATTTAACCGCATTTAAATGTAATATAGGCTAAGTGCTAGGATTTAACCGCATTTATATGTAATATAGGCTAAGTGCTAGGATTTAACCGCATTTATATGTAATATAGGCTAAGTGCTAGGATTTAAACGCATTCGTATGTAATATAGGCTAAGCGCAACGATTTAACCGCATTTTGTATGTGAAATAGGCGTATGTTGTTATTGTATTTGTATCGGATATAGGCTAAGTGCTAGGATTTTACCGCATTTGTATGTAACATAGGCTAAGTGCTAGGATTTTACCGCATTTGTATGTAATATAGGCTAAGCGCAACGATTTTACCGCATTTGTATGTAATATAGGCTAAGCGCAACGATTTTACCGCATTTGTATGTGAGATAGGCGTATGTTGTAACCGTACTTGTATCGGATATAGGCGAAGCCCTACGATTTAACTAGTGCTAGGATTTAACCGCATTTATATGTAATATAGGCTAAGTGCTAGGATTTAAACGCATTCGTCACATTTGTATGTGAGATAGGCGTATGTTGTAACCGTACTTGTATCGGATATAGGCGAAGCCCTACGATTTAACCGCACGTAATGGAACACTGGCTAATTCGTGCCATTTAACTGCATTTGCTTATAAATGGTTTACAATGCCATCGATTTCAACTGTGCAAGTTTCATAAATAAGCTAAGTAGTACGAATGGTTTCATCGAATATGCCGTAAAATGGCTAAGTCCTCCGAGCTGTGTCAATGCATTTAACAACATACATTATTTAGTATAAACGTTTGCTTAAGCTCTATGAACGTTGCTGACATCAAGTGGTGCTAACAGTTATGTGAATTACCAAGAAGCTAAGTTCTTCAAACGATGTCAATGAATTTAACCGCATATGTAGCTTAGCACTACGGATCGCGTTGACATGCGTATCTTTATGTACACTTTCAAATAGCTGACTTTTAATTTCTATGAATGGTGTTAAACCACCAATGTCACTACATAGGTAATATCGCATAGCATACAACAAATATCGACGAATTGTGGTACTCACGTATATTCATAAGTTGTTCCCACAAGTTAATACGTACACCAAATTAATTCATGTCTTTTAGAAGATGTTGTACATTTTGCCAGAACTTTTTAATCCCAAGCTTAATCTTAATGCTGTTTTAAGCTTGTTTGTTTGTCAGAGATAAAAAAATCTTTATATTGTCATAGGGTTTGTGTCGGGTTCAACGTCCTTGTTACTTTGCCAAAAACTTGTCTCATTCCCATGTCTTTAAATTCGTCCGAGAGATTTATTCGAAAAATATTTTTAAACTTGAAACAATACAAGTTATAGTTAGATGACATGAATTAAAATGTTAATGATTAAGAATGGGCGGAATGAGCGTACCGAACGAGCCCTTCTTTATCATTACGATTTAAATTGATGTCATCTTACTGACTTAGAATATAACCTCATTGGCTGACACATTGTCTACGCAAAATCTGACGCAGGAAGTGTGTATCGGATGAGTGGCAATGGGCGGACCTTTTAATACCCGCGAAAGTTGAAATTCCTAATGATTAAGCCTATTACTTAATGATTGCCTAAATACAATTTCATTGGCTGTAAATGTGGGTTGTATTCTAAATATTTGAAGTAAAGCTCAAACGTTATTCTTAATAATTGTAAAGTTTAGCCCTTTCACATACTGAGAAATCAAGCAGGAGTTACCATCAATTGCGGTGCTCCTTTTTACAAGTATACGGTCTGCTACAAATATTGTGTTGTATTTTTTTCAGATCCGTAAACCCTTCTTTTTCCTCCAAAATATTCTTAATTTGCATCACTGGTGCCGGTAATGTCAATGGGTAAGTGTTGACTTAAAGACTTATTGGCTTGTCTGTTTTCCGAAGATGAAAAGTCGAGGTATTGTCATATATAGCCATGGGTAGTGTCATTCGGAGCTCTTCGGCCATTTTTTTTATCGGAAACAACCTTGGATGTATGCCGGTAGACGAGAAGAAGAAGTTCGTAAACAAATAAATTATACAATTAATTAAATGTAGTGTTTTAGCTTGTATAAATTGATTGCCAGTTAATTGTATTATTGCAACATAATTAAGATTCCAAAGAATCAAGTCATTAAGATTAAATGCTAAATTAAATTACTACGCGATCTTCTTGCAACATACATAAAAAGACCCGATTTCTGACATTGTAAACCGTCAATATGCATCCTAGGTTGTTTTAGAGAAAAATGGCCGATGAGTTCCGAATGGGATGGTGCGTGTGTAAACCACGTGATAAAATGTGGCATGAATGCTTCGTCGGAAGGCAATATTTTTTTCATTCGAAGCAAAATGTTGCATTCCGTCGTAGAATTTATGACGTAATTTACCACGTGGTATACACAAACTGTTGGTGTCATGTCGTGTTTATACCTTATACTTAAGCAGTGACAGTACTTGCGTTAGATAGATTTTAACATGAACTTATGAACACATGTTCACTATGACCGCACGTCGATGTACATGATGTTATAATTTATGCCGGGTTAGGCATCTAGAACGCCAACGTTCGATTTTTGTTTTTGTTTGTTTGCCAAACATAGGTACTGAGTTCCATTACAGTAGCATGAACGGGTTTTTTGAGTGATGGCCAGGGCGCCAGTCTTCATAACACATATCGAGTCCATTCCTTTCTCAAGTTATTTTCCAAGTTAAGTATCCCACTATATAATTACTTGACACCAGTGGATTCAGAGAGGGGGCGTCCAAATTTATTTTGTTTGTGAATATCGGAGAAAAAAAGGTAATAAAATACGCTCAAGATGCAGCATTTCGGTCTAGACATTGTAAAAAAAATCTTCTGGGACTACCCCCAAACAAACAAAATGATAAACCATTATTATGACGTGTTATGTATCGAGAACGCCAAACGTTTTTTTAAAGGAGAATAACTCGAAAATTATGAAGGCAAGAGTTATGTGCCGCATATATGAAGCTGGCCTGGTGCAATAGTTTTTACACAACGACGCCAACAGCGACAACAAAGCCATGGCAATTCCTCGACTTTCTTTCGAGAACGCAAATGAGCTAACGAGCGAGCGTTCACATCCGTGTTTGGTGCTCTGGACCGAAATCATAAAGCTTCTTAGTGAAAATCTTAAACTTACTGACAATTTTCGAATTTTTAACAACGAATTTTTCAATAATCTAGTATGCCTTAACTATCTGGGTAATTTACTTGCTTATTTTCACATTCTGTGTGTAAAACATTGTAAGTTTTCTTTAAATTCAACTTAGAATAAAACCATTTTTTACTTAGTTGAACTAAGAAGCTTTATGCATGCGGCCCAGGTTAACCAGAACCGTTTGTGTTCGTAAATTAATGCTTTGAAAGCTTTCTTTTTTATAATAATCTTAATTATTCTAAGAAAATTCTCCTTCAAATTGTACTCGAGTTGCTATTACAATTTGCTTACGTAATGTATGCGCCATTTGTAAAATTTTCTTTTAATAGGGAACAGACATCTTCTGGTATTGAACAAGCTTGTGGATGCGTGTCAAATTTCAAAATAGATTGAAATTGTTTAACAACTGATAAATCGGAAATGTTTATTGGTCACTCGTCTACCATTTGGTTCATTGTTCGCTCTCAATGTATTCAATTATGATTTTATGTTAGAACTTGCAAAACTATGTTCCTTTTATTTTAAGCATGCTCAAGCAAAAAATAAAGTGTTTTATGACAATCCTCATCTTTTGGTTTAACAATGTATGAGCTCTAAATGTTCATGACATGATATTTTGCAAATTGACATGTTAGCCATACGTTTAAGTCAATTTCCAGTCTTTGTTTGTCGAAAGGGTTGGCTTCATTCAATTCTGGTCAAGGTTGAGTGGAGGCTTGTATAGTGAAAATTTAGGTTGCGAGGTCAAATACTATATAAAACTCGCTAAATGTATAACATGCCATATTTTTTACCCAATTTTCACTAAACTTGGTCACAATGTAAGTCTATGTTTATCAAGGTACTGTTCGAGTTATGCTGGGTCGAAACCTTGATGACTGGGTCAACTATTAGAAATCCCTTTTTATGACCTTTCCTAGCTAACACAAAACCTTCGAAATGATTGGCTTGTTAAAGTCTAGTATCAATAATATATGCTTAAAAAACTTGGTCAATAGGATTTAACTGATAAACTTTTGCAGGCAACAGTGTGTACGATATTTGTTATAGAACTACGTCAGTCTAACAAAGGCGTCAATGTCTAGGAACGTCTCATTTGAGCGGTGACTTTAACAACGGTATTGTTTTAACCGAATGTTTAAATTGAACAGAACGGCACAGAAAGCAGCATTACTACTGCAACACTTGGCCAAAGTCATTTAGAGCCAAATATTGGCAAACCATCAACGTTTTGTATCACCAACATCAATATATTTGATATCACCAATATCAAAAGCTTGTATCGCCAACATCAATATTTGATATCACCAATATCAATAACTTATATCGCCAACATCAATATTTGATATCACCAATATCAATAACTTATATCGCCAACATCAATATTTTATATTACCAACAACAATATATTATTTATCATCAATATCAATATTTAATATCACCAATAAATGAATATCAATATTTTATATCACCAATATCAATATTTTATATCATTCATATCAATATTTTATATCACCAATATCAATATTTTATATCACCAACGTCACAGATTTATACCGCAATCATCAATTGTTTATATCACCAACATAAATATACAACCAACATTATTATTTTGTATCACCAACGTTACTATCTGTTATCACCAACATCAATATTTAATATCGCCAACATCAAAGCTTCACTTTACCAACATCAATATATTATATAAGGAACAAAAATGCTATATCTGACCTTTATTAATTCCCTATATCACCAACACAAATAATTAATATCACCAAAATCTAATCTGATATCACCAACAACATTTCCTTAATATCACCAAAACCACTATTTTGAATCAACAACTTTAATATTTTATATCGCCACATCATTTTCTTTTAAATTACCAACATTGATGTATTTATCACCAACACCAATATTTAATATCACGAACATCAATATCTTATATTACCATCATCAATGCTTTAAAACATCAAAATTTGATATCACCAATTTTGATATTTTTTATGCCAATATCTATGTTTATATCACCAACTTTATGCTTTTCAGTTCCATTTGCATAACCATTTCAAAAGATTGATTTTTTTTCAAAACATTCAAAGATGTGTTCTATTACATAGCTCTCTAGGACTAACAACATAGGGAAATTATAGGGGTTGCATATTGTGCATCATAATTTTAAGTTTAAGTATTAGCTTAAAAGGCGCACAATATAGGTTGATAGGTTTGAATTTCAATGCAATGTCTTGTTTTACTTATTTGACTTTAATGATAAAAGAACAGCTTGCATATGATTTTTAATGATAAAAGAACAACCTGCATATGATCTTTAATGATAAAAGAACAACCTGCATATGATCTTTAATGATAAAAGAACAACCTGCATATGATCTTTAATGATAAAAGAACAACCTTCATGGTCTTTAATGATAAAAGAACAACCTGAATATGATATTAATGATACAAGAATCACCTGCATATGCTCTTTTATGATAAAAGAACAACCTACATATGATCTGTAATGATAAAAGAACAACCTGCATATGATCTTTAATGATAAAAGAACAGCCTTCATATGATCTTTAATGATAAAAGAACAACCTTCATATGATCTTAATGATACAAGAATCACCTGCATATGATCTTTTATGATAAGAGAACAACCTGCATATGATCTGTAATGATAAAAGAACAACCCGCATATGATCTTTAATGATAAAAGAACAACCTGAATATGATCTTTAATTATAAAAGAACAACCTGCACATGATCTTTAATGATAAAAGAACAACCTGAATATGATCTTTAATTATAAAAGAATAACCTGAATATGATCTTTTATGATAAAAGAACAACCTGCACATGACCTTTTATGATAAAAGAACAACCTGCATAAATTATGATCTTTAATGATAAAAGAATAACCTGAATATGATCTTTAATTATAAAAGAACAACCTGCATATGATCTTTAATGATAAAAGAACAACCTGAATATGATCTTGATGATACAAGAATCACCTGCATATGATCTTTAATGATAAAAACACAATCTGCATATGATCTTTAATGATATAAGAATAACCTGAATATGAATTTTAATGATAAAAGAATAACCTGAATGTGGTCTTAATGATACAAGAATAACCCGAATATGATCTTTAATGATAAAAGAATAACTTACATATGATCTTTATTGATAAAAGAACAACCTGAATATGATCTTTAATGATAAAAGAACAACCTGAATATGATCTTTAATGATAAAGGAATAACCTGCATATGATCTTTAATGATAAAAGAATAACCTGAATATGATCTTTAATGATAAAAGAACAACCTGCACATGATCTTTAATGATAAAAGAACAACCTGCATATGATCTTTAATGATAAAAGAACTAAATGCATATTATCTTAAGAACAACCTGCATATGATTTTTAATGATAAAAGAACAACCTGCACATGATCTTTAATGATAAAAGAATAACCTGAATATGATCTTTAATGATAAAAGAACAACCTGCACATGATCTTTAATGATAAAAGAATAACCTGAATATGATCTTTAATGATAAAAGAACAACCTGCACATGATCTTTAATGGTAAAAGAACAACCTGCACATGATCTTTAATGATAAAAGAACAACCTGCATATGATCTTTAATGATAAAAGAACAACCTGCATATGATCTTTAATGATAAAAGAATAACCTGCATATGATCTTTAATGATAAAAGAACTAAATGCATATTATCTTAATGATAAAAGAATAACCTGCATATGATCTTTAATGATAAAAGAACAACCTGCACATGATCTTTAATGATAAAAGAACAACCTGCATATGATCTTTAATGATAAAAGAACAACCTGCATATGATCTTTAATGATAAAAGAATAACCTGCACATGATCTTTAATGATAAAAGAACTAAATGTATATTATCTTAATGATAAAAGAATAACCTGCATATGATCTTTAATGATAAAAGGACAACCTGCATATGATCTTTAATGGTAAAAGAACAACCTGCATATGATCTTTAATGATAAAAGCACAACCTGCATAATTATGATCTTTAATGATAAAAGAACAACCTGCATATGATTTAGATAAAACATATTAGAGATATTTTGGCGCTTTTTTGACTGTGGATTATTTAGCTATTAATTAAAAGAAGAACATTTAAAAAGGCTAGTATATTATATGTACCTAAATTGTATGCGATTTTTTGCATTGATCAAAAAAGTCCAATGAGTATCATGTGTTAAATTAAATAAAAGCAAAAACATTTCTTTGCACCAACCTTAGTATAATAGTGTGCGCCTTTAATGCTGCACTCTCACAGATTGAACGTTTTGACAACTTTTTTTATTTTTTGTCTTTGAACGAGCCAATTTTTGCGAAAATCCATGGAAACCAGTTATATAAAACTGCTGACAAAAACTTTGATCGCAGATTTTTATATTTAAGTTCAAAAATTGATGTTTTATGCATTTTTCTTAAAACCGTTAGAAACGGTTTAAGCCATTAAACATTAATTTCCGAACGGAAATATGAAAATCTACGATCTGATTTTTTGTCAGCAATCTTATTTTATTGGTTTGCAGATATTTACGCAAAAGTTTGCTCTTTCCAAGACAAAAAATAAAAAAAGTTGTAAAAATGGTATATCTGTAGGGTTCAGAATTTAGGGTTTAAAATTACCAGCATATATGGTATTTATTGGGACAATGCACTGCTATACAATACACACAGACAGTTGAAAACAACAACAGCCACTGTATCATCTATTGTGATAGAAAATAATGTAACCACCATCCCAGTTAATTAAAACAGGGTTAATGTGTACCTTCTGTTTTGATGTCAGTAGTTAAGTATCAGTTCGCGTGCGTTCCAAGTGCATGGCTGCATGTTTTAAGCTTCATTCGCAAACAATCTGTCTTTTGATGTCATATCTGGCTTTTGTTGGAAAATTCTGTATTTACCCGTTTCCAGTTACAAAATTGAAATCTTGATTAATGTAATGGACTTCTATTGATTGCCACAGAGTTGTATACTTTTCGCAATTTGTAAGCCAATATGTTAAATTAACTCATTCGGCGCTCCTTGGCAAGTTTTTTTTATCGAAAACAACCTCGGATGTATATGGACGGTTTACAATGTCAAAAATCGGTTCACTCAGTCCGCTGCAAGTAGATCGCGTAGAAATTTAATTTAGCAGTTAAACTTAATGACTTAACTCTTGGGAATCTTAATTATGTTAGCAATAAAACACTTCACTGGCAATCAAATTAAGCTGAGATCAACAAATAAAAGCTAAAACACTACATTTAATTAATGATATAATTCGAAATTTTACGAACTACTTATTCTGATGTACCGACATACATCCGAGGTTGTTTTCGATAAAAGAAATGACCGAGGAGTTCCGAATGAAATTAACTATGGCAATGTCTGCAGTAAGGTCATTTTCTGGTATTTCTGCCGTTATTTTCCAACGAGAAAGAAATCACCACCAGCTAATCATTATTCTACAAAAACCCATACGTTAATAGTAATATTGTCATAACCTCGCGGAGATGATTATCTCCTGTTGTCTTTTTCTGTCCTTCGCCGTTTCCAAGGACACTTAGCAAACACGACACCAGTTGTAATATGTATAAATCACAAATAAGCATCTCAGACTGACATAATATGAAGCTAAAGGCTGCACTCTCACATATTAATAATTTTAACAATTTAACAATGTATTTTTTTTGTCTCAGAAACAGCTGATTTTGGCATCAATGCCTTCTATACAGTCATATAAGATAACTCACAGTAGAACAGATGTCATTTGTTTTTAAAACAGCCGAAAAAATCATTTTTTGTTTCTTCAAGCGTAAGCAAAGCTTTTGGACATAAAATTTCGAACATAAATATGAAACACTGCGGTCTGATATTTTATCAGCATTATTTTATCACTGATTTCCAGACATTTACGCAAACAAGTGTTCATTGCAAGGCAAAAAATAAATAAAGTGATCAAAACGGTCAATCTGTGAGAGTGCAGCTTGAAGAGAAATGGGCCATTGCACTACTGGTATCAATATCCATAAAGCTTGGTTGATATAGTTCAGGCTCCAGTTTCTCAATTTGTTTGAAGGGACACGCACATGTTTTGGACCAAAAATGAGTTTTCCCGGTTATGCAACTGAAAACACTGATTTTATAATTATTATGCTCTTTGATACCGAAAATGCAAAAAAAATACTACTAAAGTAGATTGTGTTTTCTGTTTTTAGGATTGATATGTAAATATTTATGATTATCACTATAAACATTTTTATCTATAAAAATGAATTCAATATATTTATTGTGACTTATTGAAATAACCTACTTTAACCTGTTACATTTAAGAAGTTTCGAGAACTTGGGGTCTGGTTTCATCCTGAACTAAGGTTTGACAACTTTCAATTTCAGATTATCGTACGGTTGTAAAGTTTGGGGTCTTTTTGCATGGCAATTGCATTAGATAGTCAAAAGTAGCTTCAACTGAATATAACGGGCTTTTGACTCCGTAGCCCCTTAACCCAGCTTTCTGGTCTGAATCCCCTATACAGTACTCGAATTATACATACTGTGGAACCCCGTTTTATCGAATTTGGTTTATCCATTCACCAGAAACCCGTTATGTCGAACTCGGTTAATACATTATTATTATTATTATTATTATTATTATTATTATTATTATTATTATTATTATAAAGAATGTTTCCTTAAAATAACGATGTCGAATATAATACCTCAGGGCATCTTTAAATATTTCATCATAATGCTCATTATAAACAAGCTTAAATGATAAAATTCTCAAACACGACACCAGTTATAATACATATAAATCACAAATAAGCATCTCAGACTGACAAACTATGAAGCCGAGATAAATGGGATTAAAATCAGCATTGAATGTTACCTTAATTGTATTTGCACTACTGGTATGCAGCTTCCTTGAAGGAGGGATGATCTAGTTCAGGCCCTAGTTTCTAAAAAAAAATGATCTAGCTCATGTTTTTGGACCCAAAATGAGTTTTCCCGGTAATGCATTTGAAAACACAGATTTTATAATTATGATACACTTCGATACTGAAAATGCAGAAACCTATGAGCAAATATCAACTTTGACAGAATTTTGGAATTATAGCGACGTAACAATGAATTTAAACATTTTATATAACAAATTTCAGCTTTGTGGTGGTATTCAAAATGCAACTTTAGTTAATCTTAGGGCCATACATTATCAATCTCATTCACTCTATTGGTCGGATATTAACTAGAGTTTTATGGAAAAATATGAAAGAATTTCACATTGCCTCATTTGGCATAGAATGCGAGTCAAGAGTCCTCACAAAGTTCATTACTATAAGCCAATTAAATTATTTTAATTATAGAGGTAAATATGTAATTGTTTTTCTCTTCCAAAAGACAACAACGTGAACCTACTGTATAAATCTGTAAGATGATTTTGCACATGGACTTTTTAAGTTTATTTTTGCAAGACTTTGCATGTTTTTGCATGTTTTTCAGAGTCTAAAAGAAGGAGAAACATGTTCTATATAAAATTATGCTCATTCCATCGGGCGGTGTGATGAATATTTACATTCCTTAATTTCATAGACCGTGCTGACAAAGCGTAACCTATCTTTATTTCAGAGGCCAGAATGAACAAGTTTCAGGAGGGCCTTCAGCAGCAGCGGAAGTTGGTGGAGCAGCTCCGTCTAGAGGCTGCCGTCCCGCGGGTGCGCGTTTCGGAGTGCATAGAGGATATCATGAAATATTGCGAGCAGCACACGAACGAAGACGTGCTCATAAACGGCTTCCTAAAGCCGGGAGACAATCCGTATAAAGAGAAAGGGGGATGTACCATACTCTGAGATTGAGAGTACATATTTCCCCCGAGTTAGTATGTAAACATTGCGGGAGAAGTTATTATTCACGTTGAAATTACTTGTTATGGGAGTAATTATTAAAATAATGTGAATAATTGTGAATGGTGAACTGTGAAATGTTTGAATTTTAAAGGTTAAAATTATGATGTTCAATAGTGTACACTACATTCTCATCGATATTATTGTTTGATTGTGAATATATCATGTTTATATATACGTTTCTACATGTAGCTTATTGAATGTCATTAACCAGAGGAATGTATAAACACGTTGAAAAACTATAACATAATTTCATAAGCACTCTCTACCTCGCAATAGTGTTATCTCGACACTGTCTAAGTGAAATCAAAGACTTCGAACAACTTTTAGCCGGAATATTAATGTAGGGAGTGCTCAATAAAATGGTTTCAACTGGTTTTCCTAAAAAAATAAGCTTAAGTACAAGCTGCTAAACTATAAACTGCATATCGTTTGAAAGTGAGGTGGTTTTGAACCTTTTAAAATGAAGACAAAATATAGATGGTATAATTATTCTACAAATTTCACATGTCTATGTACATACTGAGCTTTTTTGTTAACGGTGGATAAGTGCAATGCATTGTTTTTTCGTTACTTTTTATATACACACACAAATTTGGCTCCACTTTATAGTTGTAAAATATCGTGTTCATTCGAATGACATTATTTAGCAAAACGTTTTTTTTATTGACGAGTATAGATTTTTTTGAATAAATTAATTCCACATAATATTTCTCTGATAATAATATTCTGATTGGATTTTCTTAGTATTAGATAACAAAGCCGCTTCCTTATTGTAAATAAGACAACTATACAGAATTGATAAGCATTTCCGGTAGTTGCCTTGGAAACGGAATGCCTTTTTAAACATTTTAGACTTTCCTTTGTTGAGATGCTGCAAGTTATCAGTTGTTATAAATTCTCAGTCAAAATGGTGCAGCATGAACCATGGCATCGTTACGTTCTGGTGCTGTTATTACGATCGGACTCAAATCCAAGTTCAGACTCCAGACTCAACACCTTATATATATTCATTTAATTAAAACCTCATTCAATCAGAACATCGATTATGAAAATTGGAGAGTTTCATGGTTCAACATGTGTTAAAAGAAAAATAAATTTTCATAGCATCTTTTTGAATCTAAATAAAAAAATCTAAGTCTGAGTCTGGAATCAAATTTAGAAGAACTGCACATTAATATAGCACAAAGGTTTAAAGTGATTCGTTCACGTTTTAGACCATTAAAGGAACTAATTCATCTTTTAGAAACTTAAAGGGACTCGTTTACGTTTTTAATTGGGTCAAACCAATCGAAAAAAATATATCTGTGTGAATTTTGAAGACAGTGCTTAAACTCTTAATAAATATTGAAAATTGTGAAAAAAGATACACTTTTTCGACGAAAAGCATTCGTAATACAAATGAAAATGGAAAGTTATTTGGCTTGGCTTGACAATTTCTTGTTGAATTAAAGATCTGCTAGTTTTTTCTTGTTGTTTTTTTTAAACATAATTTTTCATCATTCAAAACAAATCATTGCCACCGTAAAACCTGTGAGCGAGTCCCTTTAACATGTATATTTTGACTGTTTTTTGTCTGGTTGAAAAAGAATTGTCAGAACTTTGTTCGTATTCTTTTTGTACATGTAGATATCTTGTGTGGATGATTGTGTGTATGGAACAAAGTGCAATTTATATACTCTCACATTACCCGTGGGCAAATTTTATATTTTGCTTATCATTGTGCGAGGAATTACTTTCTTTGTGTATTTATTGTTTTGCATGCTTATCTCTTTTTGAACAAGGCACTATTCTGGAAGTCTGCCCAATTACCTAATACAGTGTTATTACTTTTCTTATCATTTTATGCCAAAACGTTAGACGGACATTTCACTGGACTTCATTTTGTACTTATTCTGAGTGTATTAATACTATTTTTTCATGCCTTTACAATCATTAATAAGTTGAATTGTTCGAACAACAGTAATTCATTTATAAGCTCACTATAATTAAGTATTATATTAAATTTTCGTCTAGTAGTTACGTGTTTGCTGAAACAATACGTTAGTATATTATTTTATTTTCAGAATAATATAGTTTATGTTTTATACTGATGTTTCATTATCAAATTATTTACAAAAAAGTACAAGAACAACAACAACAACAACAACAACACAATCAGCAACAACAGTATCAACAACGAGGACAACAACAACAACACAACGAGGACAACAACAACAACAAAGACAACAACAACAAACAAACACTAAACACAGGTCACTCGTAATGAAGAGCAAGAACAACATAAACAACAACAACAACAACAACAACGAGGATAACAAGAACAAAAACAAGACAACTTTAATAGAGTTTTCTGATTCAGCTTTTCCTGCATCTAGATATTGTATATCAGTGAATTCTTATGTACCTTCTCCGGCTTTGTAAACACTATACATGTAAATTAAAGTGTCTCAATTACGCTGGTGTTTGTTTTTCGACAAGTGCCCTGGATGGGTGTGTAAGCTAATTATACTCGCACTCGGGCATTGCCCATTCGGCGAGTGCTCCGTTAAGAGTGTTAGTCATTTTAGGGTTTTGGAGCATAGTGCACAGACAGAATGTAACCCTGGATAGAGCTACTCTGGTTCTTTAACGTGCACCGGTGTATGGAACTGTCACATGGGACCCCATTTAACGTCCCTCCCGGTAGACGATTAATATTTTGAGTGATGCGACGGGGATTCCAACGTGCGACCCCTGGATTGATAGTGACAAGTTCACATTTGTCGCCAATCTTTACATCATCACGGACTGTAAGAGTTTATAAAGGTTTGCCATTGGCAGCATTCAATCGGAACAACTCGGACATCTTCCATCGAAAACAGTCTCGGATGTTTGTAGGAATATCAGTAGAAGTACCTCTTAAAATTGATGACAATAGAATTAATTAATTAATTAATTAATTGTAGTGTTTAAACGTGTAAACTGTTGTCTTTGATTAATTTGATTCCGGGCAGTAAACTGTATAATTGCATAAATAATTAATATTTCTTAGGCTTAAATCCTGAGGCTTCCTGCTAAAATTAGATTACTTCGCAATCTCCTTTCAGCGTAGTTAAATTCTGACGTTTTAAATCGTTTATTTACGTCGGAGGTTTTTTTTCGATGAAAAAGTATCGAGGGGTTCCGATTGTGGCTCCAGTAAGGCTTTACCCGCTGTAATGTTATCACGACTTAAAAACCGTGTTTTTGAATGTGACGTGAAAAAGAGGTTAGGGAAGAAGCGACAGCAATTCTCAGATAAATTCAGTTGTTAAAAAATCTGAATATACGTTTTTTTAAACTGCTCGATGTAAAGCACCGAAACACATTTCCTGCGTTTAAACTGGTATCAAGTAAACTTCATGTACAACCCTATTTACCGAGCGCCCACCAAAATGGGTTTTTAGTACATGTACCATATTTTAACGTATTCTAGTATGACGCGAAATGAATTTGAACCCACGACTTTCCTCACTCATAGAGAACGCCGTATCAATAGGCGGTTGTTTTTGTTTCACGTAATGTCAATAAAACAAAAACAGCAGGGACACACCCATTAGTACGAGCATACACTGAAACACACAATTATTCTTAATGTCATCGTATTTTGTTGCCTAAAAGCTGCACTCTCACAGATTTACCATTTTTTACAACTTTTTTATTTTGTGTCTTGGAAAGAGCAGATTTTTATGTAAATATCTGCAAACCAATGATATAAGATTGGTGACAAAGATCAGATCGCAGATGTTCATATTTCCGTTCGAAAATTAATGTTTTATGGCTTCAACAAAAATGCATAAAACATCATTTTTTGAACTTAAATATAAAAATATGCGATCTTATTTTTTTGTCAGTAGTCTTATATAACTGGTTTCCATGGATTATCGCAGAAATTGGCTCATTTAATTAAAAATATTAAAAAGTTGTAAAAACACTACATCTGTGAGAGTGCAGCTTTAACTCTGCAGTTGTTTTTTGGACGACGAGAACAGGCGATGATAAGAGACAATAGACAACAATATGCACGGCTTCGTACGACATCGTACAAGTGAGTTACATGATTTGTTACAAAGACTGCTTTAGACGGCGGAGAATTTATTCGCTGGCCGTTCTCGACAATAGGCGAGAATTGACAACATTAGGGCGAATTAAAACGTCGTGTGGAGAAATCATGGCTAATATTTACTAACATCTTCAGACTCCACACTATAAATCTTCGTTTCATGGTAACTCTCCTTCTAACAGAGCATGGTGGTAAACTATAAAATGCTGAATTATATAACTATTTGGAAGTTTTACTATTATACACATACATTTTTGTAACAGAAATGAAAAAGGTGGATACATGTACTAATGCTTTTCTTTGGCTGAGTCTAAAGCTCGTGTCACACTGTTTCAGCTACGAGTTGTTGCGAGTTTCAACTCGCCTAACCTCTTCAGGTGTCGTGTTGGACTCGAAGCCTTGTCGTTGCATGTCGAAGACATATCTCCGCATAAAGAAAGTACTTGGCAAGCAGTAGCGAGAACTTTAAATGGTTTAAAATTGTCGTACGAGTTTTCGTCTCGTACACATATCGAAGACATGTGGTAGGGGTGTCGCACGAACTCGAACACTGGTGGTATCTATGTCTTCATTTGTCGCCGCTTCTCGCCGCGTCAAAAATCGCTCGACAATCTACGAGTTCAGCAGCGACTCAGGAGGACATAATTACGATCTCTGCTCGAGGTTCGTTCGAGTTGTTGTGAGTTTGTACGTACCACATCAACATGTCCTCGAGACTGCTGCGATTTCCGGCGAGTTCAATGTGATCATATTAATAATAAGCACTGCATCAGTCTCCTGAAGATTTCGATCAACACGGAAGAGAACTCGAGCAGGTTTCGAACTGATGTACCTTGCATCGGAATCCGCGGTCGGCTCGTAGCATTTTTGGGGAGTTATAATACACCAGCACTCGTGGTAACTCGCAGATCCAAGTCTTTACAATGTGACTGGGTCTAAAGGTTAACTTCTGAATCTTACTAGGGCCATTGCGGTCGCCTTAATTGCCCAAGAAAAAAACGCCACATTTGTTTGTTACATTTTTGCAGCTTTTTATCAAATTGCTACTACTTTGTATAGGATAACTATTGTGTTTTCATTTGTATTTCGATAAAATGCGCAAGATTTGACATTTACCTCACTGCTTCGTTTTAATTAGTATGTCTAGCGAAAAGAACGCGATATTCATTGTTGCACCGTTGCATCTTTTTTCATTGACCTAGAGGTTTTATTATGTAAAGTACTGCACAAATTGAAAACAAAAAAGACGCGATATTTGACATTTATTCGTAGAATCTTTTTAGTACGTCTTGAGAAAAAACGCGATTATTGTTGAATCGGCGCATCTTTAAGGATTGACTTTGAGTTTTACTATGTAAAGTACTAGCTGTACATATTGAGAAAAAGATCTGAAATTAAAAAAAAAGAATTTGAAATTTAAAAAAAAAAATGATATTTTAACAGAAATAATATTTTTTTTTACATTTGTAAAGGCGAGGGGCGGTATCGTGATTGCCCTCAAATAAGATTCCGTTGGTTAAGGCTTGCAATACACAGCGTTGCATCGTTCTACAAAATCATGTCGATTCGAAATTTTGGCCAAGGATTCCATCGTTAAAATACAAGTAAATCCAAAATATTTCACAATTGTAGAAGCAGAAAATAGTATAGTCTTTTAAAAAGAAATATTTTCCCATCTTTTCTCTCAAAAAAAATATTTAGAAATAACTGTCACTTTCTTGCTTGTTTACATCGGTTTTAAACCGTTGTGACACATGTGAGAACCCCGTTGAAATCACGTGATTCCTCACCCTGGACATGGGCAACACAGAATAATAACTTGCTCTACGAGCATGGATTCAGTTCCCGCTCTTTTTTCTGTATATCGTTACAATTGGAGATCTAATTTGGTGTTCATGGGTGAATTCGTCAAAACCGATCTCCGTATTTATTTTGATAATATGTTAAGTTCAAAATACATATAATAGCAAGTAAACATATAATCACAAAGGTATCGTCATAGTTATTATTTGTAAGTATGAGATATCAAAAATTAACCCTACTAAAAAATAAAAATACAGATTTAAAGAATTGAGAAGTAAGCTTTAATGCTTTTTCAAAGTTTCTGTTCCTGTATACCATTAGACGGATAAAACATGTGGTGTAAAATTGACATGTTGACATATTTGATAAAAAAAAATACAATAGTACACTTAAGAAGAAAAAAACGTTTTCTCGAAGTAAAAAAAGGTCCGAAAAGCCAATTGTGCTGCAATTATTTGCATCACCATGTTGAAGCTGCAATATGCCATTTATTTTAATGAAAACCGCGTTCATCAATTATTCAGAGCTGCTTGGAAGCTAATGAAGTTTGTTTGACATTTTGATTCCATTCGAGTACATTTTTACGCGCTGGTCGTTTCCACGGAAACGGTTTATAAACTGATATGTATTCTAACAATCGGAACTCCTCGGTCATCTCCGCCGTACGATGTGCCGGTGCAAGTAAAAGTAGTTCGTAAAATTATTAATAATAACAATAATAATTAGTTGTAGTGTTTTAACGTGTATTTTCTATAATTAAGTTCAAATTATTCCCAGTCAAATGTGTTTTTTTTTGCATCAATCATAGATTTTTAAGAGTAAAGTGCTTAACTGCTAAATTGAAATTATTACGTGATCAACTTTCGGCGTAGCTAAATACAAAGACTTCTGACATTGTAAGCCGTTCACATTCATCAAAATTTGTTTTCGAAGGGAAATGGCCGAGGTGCTCCTATTGATATTCGAGGCTCTATTGGACGCAATTCATTCTGCCATGCATGTATTGTTATTTCAAATTTCTTGTATTTTTTGTTTCTTGTATATAGATTTTTATTTGTCTCGTTGTTATCAATGAATTTTTTTTGACATTGTGCACATATATTTTGAATTTTGCAAATATCAAATTATAGTTGTTTATTTCGTTTGAAACAATTAACAATCCAAATTTTATTGAATAATAACTTATATAAGTAAAAAACAAACACACGCTAAAGTGTTTATGGAAAAGCAAACTTACATCGACATTTTAATCCCTTTTTATACATTGGTACATATATTTCCAAGAATATTATAGTATGGATTGCATTTCGCGGACAAAATACATGCATGCAGCTCAGTTAAAGCAATTAATTAGCACAACATAATGCTACCAAACCCAGATGAGCAAGTTGCAGCAAGTCTTTGTACTCAATTCACGAAAAAAGTGCAATCCAGCGATGCTTAATTGTATGAAAAAAATTAGTTTGGAAAGATTTGTCGAAGACTTCGGAAGCAAATGTTGTGTGAATATTGAATGGTTTTCTAAAGGTCACAACAGGTATGTAATTTTTGTTTTTGAATAAAGATAAAATGAACAGATGTTGTATTTATTGTTTAAAATTGTGAATATCCTATGATATATGATGTAGGTTTTTAGTCAGGTTTTGAAAAGGAAAGGGTGTTGCAGAAAGGGGACTGGGTGCTAAGGTACAAAAGGGTGCAGTGTATTGGACAATTCAAATGATTAAATCATTATAAATTTCAGAGACAATGATAGAAATTGAGCTTATTTGAAGTAATCTTAGGTTTCAACTACTAAATTTGTAAAGTTTGTTTGAATTCATAATCGTATTTCAAGTTTTAAACAAAACAAAAGAAACATTGGATTTTCTTAAGCATTTCATTTTTTAAGGCAGGAGGGTGCACATTCATGTCCCCAGGGGGACAGTGGGGTGATTCCAGAAAGGGACAGGGTGCAGCACCCTCTCATAATCCCCTCACTAAAACCATGTTATGATTGATGAAATTAAAATTTAATTGACTTCATGGAGTTATATAGTCCCTCGATAGTTACATGTTCTTGCTACATGTGTTACAATGGGGGAAATGAGTCCTAATTAATATTCCGGCATTATCACGAATTCCAAACAAAAGTGCATTCAATAGTTTGGAAAAATGGGAACATTTACATAAAAGTCTCGCTGTTCTGCACGACAACTTTAAGACTAAAGGTATACTAATTTTTATTTTATATATTGGGGGCATCGTGTATCAGGGGGGTACACGTATTCCGAATCTGCAAGGGTTTATGTGAGGTTTTTAGGGCTTGATATGCAAGATGGCGGCGAAACCATGACGAAATGGGATTTTTAGAACCTGTTTTCGCCTGGTAAGTGGTATAAAGTATATATTTCAAAAATATCATGACGCTCATTCGGCTCTACAATTACCATGCCTCACTCGGCTTTTTATTTCACGCGTTTAGGTTACGGATTTAAAAAGTTAATGAAGGAAAACCTTCGGCCAGTCTGTTGTTTACAAATGTGGGAAGCAAAAAAATGATACTTTTTAGGATGTTTAAGTTCCAAAAACACATATTTTTGCAATGGTTTCTGTTTTAACATTATTTAAATGTCGTATTTTAATTTCCTGACAATTCCTTTGATGTACAAGAGCCTTCATGGTATTTTTTTTTTGGTTTAACCACCTAAATGTATGCTGAAAATAGTTCAATCGCCTTTTGGCATCTGCACTGAAAGACACTTTTATAAATGAAAAAAAACTGTGTGACAAATTACACTTCTGACAAACGTTCCATTATATTATGACAAACTTTCATTTATATTATATTATCACATGTTGTATACAAAACAAACGTTTTATACATGTATACTCTCCTTTGTCAGTTTGACTCTAGGAACAAACAACTTGGCCTGATATAAAAGTGTACAGCTATTGATTTTAATCTTACCCTCTATAACTCTTCTGTTGGTATGTGCTGATAGCAATGATCGGTAGAAAGAATATGGTCTTAATCGTTAAAAAGAATGAAAAAATGCTGTTTGGTATGAAACTGAAACTCTTTCGGGGTGTGACGGTAACTCTAAATTTTTTGAATTGCCTGGTACAGGGCTTGCCCGTTTTCCGTTTTCTTGAGCGGTTTAAACTCAGAGATGATATCTTTTTGTATCTCGGCATATCGTTGGCCCCATTAATAGAAGCAGGACGTTAATTCGAGAGTTAACAGTAAACAAATATTTCATTTGATTACTGGTTCTTCTGATGTGACCATTATGAAATAGCAAATATAAAAATAACCATCCACTTTAATGGTAAGAGGTTGTAATAGGTTGTTTAATTTCTATTTTATCAGTTGGTTGTAAGTACGTATAATGTGAGAAAAAGAAAATTAGACAGTAATTCAAAGACAAATAAATCGCTTCAAAAATATTTTTATAAAAAGTATTCAACACGTGATAGTTTAATATAATGGAAAGTTTAATTTGTCACACAGTTCTTATCATTTATAAAAGTGCCTTTCAGTGCAGATGCCAAAAGGTGGTTAAACTATTTTCAGCACACATTTGGTGGTTAAACCAAAATAAAATTACCATGAATGCTCTTGTACAGCAAAGGAATTGTCAGGAAATTAAAATACGACATTTAAATAATGTTAAAGCAGAAACCATTGCAAAAATATGTGTTTTTGAAACTTAAACGTCCTAAAAAGTATCAAATTCTCGCTTTCCACATTTGTAAAGAACAGACTGGCCGAAGGTTTTCCTTCAATAACTTTTTTATTCCGTAACCTAAACGCATGAAATAAAAAGCCGAGTGAGGCATGGTAATTGTAGAGTCGAATGCGCGTCATGATATTTTTGAAATATATACTCTATACCACTTACCAGGCGAAAACAGGTTCCAAAAATCCTATTTCGTCATGGTTTCGCCGCCATCTTGCATATCAAGCTCCAAAACCTCACTTAAACCCTTGCAGATTCAGAATACGTGTACCCCCCTGGTGTATGGGAATGCAAATCTATATCAGTAGATTGTCTCCCAGTATGTTTATTCTGACTTACTCTAGTTGAATGTATTGGATGTTTTTTCATACACTTAGACATGGCGGCAGTGCGACAGGAAATCCAAATGCTGAAAGAACTGCGCGGTCAGTTGCGCGTTGAGTCGAAAATTCAACCGATCAAGGTCAGCCAGGCGCTTGACGATCTAATGAAATTTATGGACGAGCAAAAAGCAGACGACAAACTCGTGTTAGGTTTCGAGAATAACAAAGAAAACCCGTGGCGTGAGGGTGCGGGTCAGAGCGGATGCACATTGCTGTGATTGACTTTTACAAGTGCTAGAAGTAATGTGACGTCACGATGTACGTCTTTGTGTTCATGTCGTAATATTTAATGTTTCATGTCATGAACTTTCCTGCCAGCTAAATAAGTTGTTACATGAACCCATGAACATGATCCATACTAGCATAACTTGAATGTTATATATGAATATAAATTAATATATACACAAGGTGTTGTGTTTATTAAAAACAATTGATTATATTGGACCCGTTCAAGTTACATAAGGTCAAATTCGTCGAGCTAACCGAATCGAGCGTTTTTGTCCCTTAGTTGATTTCTGTGTCTGATATTTAAAAAACCTATGTTTTAAAAAGGAATAAGCCATTCCTATGAAGCATATTCCGCAATCTGCATCATCCAAATGTAGCTCATTTAAACCAAAATATGCAGTTACGATGGCTAGTGATTGGGCCCTGCTCGACAGACCCTCGACGTAAGGCGAGTTTTCAACAGCAAAAGTCGTGACATGAGAGGAGTATAAAAGGTATCTTGAAAAAATAATTATACATTTGATGGCAGAAATACCGTACTGGCATGGGCTTCAGGTAGATTTTCCGATTGTTTTGAACAAAGGTCGCTTGATTGCAGGACAAGCCAGTATGACGGTTTGGGACGTTCAGCGAATGCGGCAGATATCTTGTATGTGCTCGCAATGTCAAAATGCCTAGTACTGGATACAATGGATTATGTTAAACGATAAAATATATCCAAAAAGTGTTATGATATGCTTAAATCGCTTGATAAATCATTGAAACTGACATTGGCAACACAAATTAAGAACATGCTGTACGAACATGGATTCGGCTATGTTTATGTTAAAGTTCAATTATGGCCGTCTGCAGAATTAAAGAGTGGGTGTACCTCGGATGCAGGCCGAGGTAGCCCGCTCTATGGTCTTTATTTCTTCACAATTACTTGGTGTTCGTTAAGCATTCGTCAAAATCGCTCTCCGTACAATTAATGAAAAGAAAATAGCAAAATCCTTTATTGTCATTGGCACACTCAAAAAATGCAGACAGCAAGTATATGCTACCTTTTACTACTGACACTAGTTTAAAGCGGTTTAAGCCATAAGACATTATTTTTGAACGGAAACATGGAAATCTGCGATCTGATTTTTTGTCAGCAATATTTTATCATTGTTTTTCAGATATTTACGCACAATTTTGCCCTTTCCAAGATTTTTTTAAAACAGTTGTAAAATAGTATATTTGTGAGAGTGCAGCTTTAACAAGTAAACCTTGGTGGAAAATAGACTGACTGAAATATACTCTATGAAAGTGTTTTTTCAATGTAGTTTGGTGCATTCGTTAGAATCGATCTACGTAAAATTAATAAACAGAAAAAAACAAAAACAAATAACAATACTCGCTTGTCATTGGCCAACACAAACATGCAAACACCTAGTTTGATTGAAAAAAGAGAAGATCGGCACTTTCAAGTTAGTGAGAGTATCTAAAGCCAGTCTTAAAGATATCGCATGTCAACGTGTTCACGGATGGATAAAACGCTCGAATAAAGCTATTTACTACAAACATTATAAATTTTTGTTAAACCATCAACGAACCACTCCATGAACTTGCATTTTATTCATAAAAACGCCCTTGCCATTTTCAGAACGTCAAGTCATATTCTCGAGGTAGAAACGGGTATATATTACATGTATTGCTTTGTAGATACTGTATAAAAGATAATATATTCGTGGTCTAAGACTAATTTCATATTTTATGATTCGTCCATTTTATAGGAATGTGAGCCTTGTTTATTTTACAAAACATAATGAATAATACTATTGTCAGGAAACAATTATTGTAATGCAGAGAAACACGTTCACATACAAATTATACAACATTGCAAAATACATAATATGAATCATTGAAAATAAAAGGGCTAGACACCAGATGATACATTTGCAAATTATACAATATTGCCAAATACATATCTGATTCTTATAGATAAAAGGGACTAGAAACAGATGATACAATTGCAAGAAGAAAACAGAAAATGGCCAAAAACAAACGTAAAATTGATATCGTTGTGTATAACGCATCGAATCTTAAAATTTATGGGGGGTATGTTTACCAACATGTTTAACCTTACTTAGCTATATTTATCGACACTCATCACATGCCGTCTTTCTGTCCGGATTATCAAAGACGCTATTCACTATCAATGACATAGTGTGCTGTATTTTACTTTGGTCTGGATGCCCTTAACTACTAATTAACACCTTGTGATGTGAATATTATGTTATTCACATTTGCAATTCTTAAACACGCAATGTAGTATAAAACAGGGTCGGTAATTATAAAAAATTATTAAGTAATTTCAATATTAAAGTCACTTTCCTTATTTTGGTATCTCTTAAGTAACATGAAATGAAAAACAATCATTGACCATATAGCACAAAAAATACATAATGATAAAAAAACACTAATATATATCCTTAAAGTTGACGATATTTTTTTTTAAAGTTGACTTAAGATATGATTACATTCGGAGCTCCTGAGCCATTTTTATCGAAAACAACCTCGGATGTATTTGGATGGTTTACATACATATAAAGTTGTACGTTTAAGTCCGCTGAAAATAGATCGCGTAGTAATTTTATTTAGCAGTTAAACTTTATGACTTAACTCTTGGGAATCTTAATTATGTTTGCAAAAATACACTTCACTGGCAATCAATTTAAACTTAGATCAATAAATACAACTCTAAAACACTACATTTGATTTATGATATAATTAAAAAAAAATACGAACTACTTCAACTGAGGAACCAGCATACATCCGAGGTTGTTTTCGATAAAAATGGCCGAGTAGTTCCGAATGGAACTGATTATAGATGCTTTATGAGCACGTCCCAAGTAGTGTTAATTTATAAACTTCTTCTTGTAGTAAATCATGGACTGTAAACCCAATTGTGCTGCATACATGTTAAACCCAATTGTGCTGCATACATGTATTATCTGCATTATTATGTTGAAGCTGCAATATGCAATTCATTTTAATGGAAACCGCCTTCATCAATTATTCAGAGCTGCTTGGAAACTAATGAAGTTTGTTTGACATTTTGATTCTACTCGAGTATATTTTTACACGGTGGTCGTTTCCACGGAAACGATTCATGAGCTGATGTATTTGAGCAATCGGAACACCCCGGCCATGTCCGCCATACGATATGCCGGATCAAGAAAACGGATTTCGTAAAATTAATAATCAAATTATTAATGAAGTGTAGCGTTTTAACGTGTTTTTATTATCAAGTCTAAATTCATTCCCAGAGAAGTGTATTCTTGCATAAATCATGAAGATTGCTAAGAGTAAATGCCTATTCTGTATTCGAGGCCTATTGGACGCAGTTTACTCTACCGTACATTAATTGTGTTTTGTTTTTTCTAATTTCTTGTATTCCTTTGTTCCTTGTATATGTATATTTAATTGTCTCGTTGTTATTAAAGAATATTCATTAAAATAATGCACAAAAGTTAAAAACATTATCGAAATCCATTTGCTTATTGGGTAAGTCATTATTTGCAAACCCAATTTAATTGAAAAATATATAATATAAGCAAAAACACTAAAATGTTAATGGAAAACCAAACTCACATAGACATTTAATTCCTTTCTTTACATTGAAACATCAATTTCCAATCTCTTAGTAGTATGAATGACATTTCACGGACAAAATACATGCATGTAGCTCAGTTAAATCAATTAATTAGCACAACATAATGCCATCAAACCCAGATGAGCAAGATGCGGCAAGTCTGTTGTTCCCGATTCTTGATAAAAATAAATTCCAGCGATGCTTAATTGTATGGAAAAACACTTACTTTGAAAAGAACTGTCGAAGACGTCGGAAGCAAAGGGGTTGTGAATATTAAATGGTTTTCTAAAGGTCACAACAGGTATGTAATTTTGTTTTCTAATTAAAGATATAATGTAAATGTTGCAATAAATTTAATAGTGTTTATAATTTTGAATATCCTATGATATACTATAATTGGTGAAATTAAAATTGAGTTGTCTTCATAGAATTACATAATCCATAGCTTCATAGTTTATTACGAATTTATACAGGCATATGGACCATGAGCACACACCAATGAGGAGATCATGGTTACATATACATAATATATAAAGTTAAATAATGTAGAATGTTTCAATTCAAAATTCAAAATCCTTATGAACATACATCGCTACCTTTTCAACGTAGTTTTGTTTGTACCTGCAAAATGTTTTATAAAGATTTCTACATTTTATATATTACAAAAATATTTACTTTTTTAGTAAATTATTAAATAACGATTATTCTAGCATGAAATGAAATTTGTCTTCAAAAACATGACACATATGACATTTTCCTTCATAAACAGGTATAGATAAGCTTCATGCCATCAGCAGGTGACATGTCCTTGCTATGGGTGTTACACTGGGCGAAATAAGTTCTATGATAAAGGAATTGATTGCCGGACATGTTCCTGAATTCCAAACGAAAATGCATTGGAAGATGGGAACATAAAAGCTGAAATTAAAATGTTACATGAAAGCTTCGTTTTTAGGCACCATAACGTTAAGTATACTACTTTTAGGTTGTATGCCGCTAGGCATCCAGACCTTTACAACCGTAGCTCGGAATTTACCACCGGCAGATCAACATTACATTTTTAACTTTTGACGATTTAATGCGAGCACGGGCGTATCAACCCAAGCACTGTTAGAACTATGATGGTCAATGACCTAATTTACATTTAAACATTAACATATAAATTACATAGTTACCTATCTGCTTTAATAACTACGGACTGCGTTCTGCATAGCTTGTTAAAAGAAGCATTGTATTCATAATATGTTATGCGGTTAATAGAGTGCCAATAAGCTGCGTTTGTGCGTGATGACGCAATTTAAATTCCTAGAAAACGTTATTATTAAATATCGAGTTACAAATGCAGAATACGCAAATAGTTTCAAAATGAACGCGAACGGAATCAAAATAAATACATATCGGTGTTTAGATTTTTACCGCGGTCTAGGAACTAGATGCTATCATTTAAAAATATAATCTTTGTCATTTGGATCGGGCAGGTTTATTCCCCGGAAATTTACCCGGGTAAAAACCTTGACAAATGGATCGTATTGAAAAAAAGAAACTTGGCGTAAGATATCGAACTGTTTAAATGAAGTTTATGATATTTCATTTTATCAAATACTTTTTGGTGATTGTAATTCATTCATATATATTAAATATATTTGCTATGTTTAAATTGCTTAAATCGGTTATTACTTGACATTTTTTATTGATATTGTAAGTATGAACTTACACAAAATAAATGGTTAAAATGGTGTCAAACCATTTATTTGTGTAAGTACATACGTATAATCTTTAACTTAAACTAAACACATTAAAATCAAAGCGCGATAAGCGTTCCCAGGTTTTCGACCTACTTCAATTCGTGAGAATAGTCGTGTAATGTCTAATGGAACTGAAAGTATGTGCAGATTTCTCAGTTTGTCTCAGTAATTCCGACCCAGAGTCTTGAGCATGCTGCATTTGAATATTTCTTAACCACTGATTTAAATGTGTTCAGTTTGTCCACGAGTGACATAGGTTTAAGGCAATAATAAGAAAATTAAATTATTAAATGCAATTTGTTGGACGTATTTGGTTAAGCGGTCATACCTGGTAGAAAATTAAATACGAGTCACTCGTGCTTGAAGTGCAGAGTAGATTTTACTAAAACAATTGCCTAAATGCTTCATCCGTTGTGTTGCATCATTTATGACACCAAAGTCATGATAAGGGTTTATATGCAATTTAGTATTACTCCATATCCTAGTAATTATATGGGCATTCCACATATTAAATGAGTATTTCAAGTGACTGATACTAAATTGTTTACATTTAATTGAGTGTCAGCATAGAAATTTAAAGGTTTTTTGCGAAGGAGTCCATAAGCAAGCATATATGCTATCTTCAGATGTTTATATTAATTTGATTTACAATTATATTGTAAATGACTATACTCACAAAACGTAGCAGACTGAACGCCGTTCAACGCTTTCAACGCTTTGATTTTATTTCGGATATTAGTTTAAACATATTTTATTCAGTTCGTATATACAAAAATAAAATTACAGCAATAGTATAATGAAATGGATCGGAAAACAAGCAATGTAATTGCTTATACTAATTCCTTTCCACGTAGCGGTGTACAGTTACGAATTGCATAGAAAGTCAGTGTATGATGTGAACAGCATGACGAAAGATAATTTTAATAACTGTTCAAACTATATATATATATATTTCGAATATTGGGCTTGGTGTTGGGGTCTGCATATCAACATCAGTAGATTTTTTTTCTCTCAGTGTGTTTATTCAAACGAAATTGTAACATGTACATAGTAGCTTTTCTGCACGATAACGTTATGACTTAAATCATACATTTTTTTATTTTATATATTGGGAGCATTGTTAGGGTTATGCATATCAATATCAATAGATTGTTATGTCCAAGTATGTTATTTCTTACTTACTCTGGTCGAATGCATTTGATCTGTTTTCATACACTTAGACATGGCGGCAGTGCGACAGGAAATGCAAATGCTGAAAGACCTACGAGATCAGTTGCGCGTGGAGTCGAAAATCCAACCGATCAAGGTCAGCCAGGCGCTTAACGATCTAATGAAATTTATGGACGAGCAAAAAGCAGACGACAAACTCGTGTTAGGTTTCGAGAATAACAAAGAAAATCCGTGGCGTGAGGGTGCGGGCAGTCAGAGCGGATGTACGTTGATGTGATTGACGTATACAAGTGCTAGAAGAAATGTGACGTCACGATGTACGTTTTTTTTGTTTACTGACCCAATATCTATGTAATGTACTCAATTATGTTACATTTCATAAACCTTTTCATTAATTTTCTCGTCAACTAAATTTTTGAATGCCGCTCAAAATGGCAATTGCCGTGAAGCGCATTAACATAAAGTGTGATAAATCATAATGAGTTTTATAACTAACATTAAATATACTAGAAATGGAACCCTGGAACGTTCTTATAAGAGAAACAAAATTAGTTGAACGTAACCACTGTGTATTTGGTAAAATGACAATATCCGGTAAAATGACAATATCCGGTATATAAGGACAAACAATGTGGTGAAAATGTAAACAAAACAGAATATTAAGTAGATCCAGCATGTTCAGCCTGTTTTTGAAATCACAAACCATTCAGCTTCAAATCAATAAATATGGAAAGTAGCCATTGGTCTGAGATGGAATAATCATATCCTGTGTCAATTAAAAGAAATAAGGCATGTAACAATGAGAAGGCATTCCGAATTGGTGTGATTTGCCCTAAACATATGACTGTGAATCAAGGCATGGTTATATCATCTGAGATTATTGGCTAAGGATTTGCCATTTAAGAAAAAAACCCGTAAAAATCTGTCCACGTACAAATATTTGGACTACCGGAAAGAATAAAAGATGGAAAATTGGTTCGTTTTCCAACGCCAGACGAAACATGAATAGTGTAAACGTTGGATTGCGTTAGACCTCACGAAAAGCTGAATATTGGTCGAATTAATCAATATAAAGCTGTGTGTACGAAGGTAACCCATGCTTTAAGTTTCTGTGTGTTTCTGGCTCATGTTTTTTTTGTAAATTGAGTTTTTTTTTGTATTACAAAAGTGTGGCAAATCATTAGGAGTGTTAACTCTAAGATACCAAAAGCTGGAACCCTTAAGCAATTGCCGAAATTTGCTGAAATATCGTCTTGAAGACAACAATTTGCATTTGCGTTAATAACGGATATGAGCATTAAGTTGCGTGATTGGTTGATTGACATATTTCGTTATCCATGTATTCTTAAAATGTAAAAAAAATCCATCACTTTTGTATGAGTCCTGTCGACCTAGTGGTTCAAGCGACGGTTTTCTATTTTTCTTGACTTTACCGGTATTGGTTTGTACCCAGCTTTAGCCAAAATACTTTTGTTTATACTAATTTTGTATTTTTCCTCCATTTTTGATATCATATCGTAAAATAATACTAAAATAAGAGTTTCAGCTGCCTTTCCGGGAATACTATTTTTGTCCATAAACATGAGCGAGTGCCTTTAATATGATATATTTTTTTATATTTTTTTCGATGCTACAATCATTAGTTCCATGGTAATTTGAATGCACTCAAGCGATACGGCCCCTAAAGTTTAAATAATCATTTGTTTACAAATCCAAGTGTAGATGTCGGAATGCGTGTACCACATGAAGTCGAACACCATGCAGCATTTGCCTCCCTTTGCTGTACATGACCAAATAATGTATACTACAGTGTATACATCAAGCAAGCTTTAAAATGATACTCTTTTGTTATAAACATTGAAATAAATGTTTTAAAGGATAGTTCCAAGTGTTCCAAACAAAAATCTTATCTTTCAGAACATTTACTTCGGGTCCGAAAATACAGATTGCCAACAAATCGTCCAAACAAAATTTCATTACGATTGAGTGTGAGTGTCAAAAAATGGTCGATATTTTTTTGTAATTCGGAGCACAACCTGGCAAAAATAACTGGTTACTATGTAAATACCTTTTATAGTCCTTGTCAGTGTAAAATTAACAACAACGGCTTTGAAATAACAATTTTCAAACAAATATTGTCGGACCGGCAATTTTTTTCGGACCAACAAAATATCGGAGGCTGTCGGTCCGAATGACCGACACCTTTTCTTTTTACTACACTATGATGCACAAAATAAACAAATTTCCACTTGTGTTATGTCTTTATGCACAATAGATTTTAAAATAGTTCATACAACTCTTAAAATGCTTTTGTTGTTTTGTTGGTGATAAAGGCTAAGACAGTGATGTCAGGTGCGTCCATATTTCCTTGTTCACTGTTTGGTATTTCCTCGATTCGATGAGTATTAACACTGATTTCTATATGCTTCAATGATATTGTTTTATTGTTTAGCAGGTTTACATTATGTGCATTTTTAGACCCAAGGTTCATCCTAAATCTGGTAAACCTATGGTACACTATAGAAACCCGAATTATTCTTAAGAATTTGTTATAACCCATTGATACCAAAGTCAGCTGATTCTGCGACAAAAACTCAAAAAATGTCAAAAGTGGTAAATCTGCGAGAGTGCAGCTTTTACACAATTTAATGAGTCAGACAGAAGTATTGCTTTACATTTTCATTCACTAGTCATCTTTTTGTGAGTATGAATGTTGGAAACTATTATTAAGATTCAAGTGTTATTTGATAAGCTCAAATGGGAGATACGTCTTAAACAAAATGGATTTTGAAGGTGTATCAATTTACAAGGGATTCGATCTGATTCAAGACTATAGTTGTTCCAAGTGTGGGGAAAATAACACTGAAGTACAACACTTCTGTCCAGAGTTTGGACACTATCTGTGTAACAAGTGTGTGAGGATACATGGAGAGTATTTCCAGAAGTATGCTGTGTATGAGCGTGAAGACATTTAAAAGTGGGCGGGGTTGTCCTTGGAAAGATGTGACCTGCATGGCAACAAGCTGGAGGTCCACTGTGATGACCACCAGGAACTGTGCAAAAGTGCCTGTGTTGCTATCAATCACAAGTGAATATCATTATATGTATAAAACAATTTATGCTCCTAGCTACAACGAATGAAAGCGTCGAAATGTTGTATGCGCGACAAGCTAGTTTTCAAGCGAGACAGAGAAAGAGCGATTTCCATGGTGAAACTGTTAGATAGTTGTTATGCGTATAAGGTTCAAGGGTCACAGCAGTTCAATGTTAGAATAAAGAACTATATCGTAGGTATATGTGAGCTGTCCACTGGATACATTGTTATTGTTGACTCGGTCGACATCAGTGTGAAGCTTCTGAGCAAAAAGTACAAGTAACTGCTTACCTTGATTCTACTTTTTAAAAACACTATTGCAACACAACAGGCAGTTCAGTTGCTGTAGTTATTAATGGTGTTAATAAAACACATCATATCAACATTCTCATAGTGACCATAGGGCAGTTACATCAAATATCCTGAAATGTGTACCGCAGGCCACAGGTTTTACTCCATTGCCCACCACTAGGGTCAGGTTTTTATGACCTACAGCTCTGCCCTGTACCAATACAACACGAACTGACGGCTGATATAGAAAATACAAGAAAGTATACAAATGTGCTGTCAGACTTGATAGGGAGAGAATCTGTGTAACAACTTATAATTCAAACACACCGATTACCCTTGATAAAATTATCCAAGTGTTATCCACACTGAAACTAAGATATTCCAGTGTACTATGTGTTGTGTCAGCAATAGTTGCCATGTTTGTGTTTGGGTGTTTTTCTAACGCTTTGGTTCAAATTGACAGAGATGGATGACAGAAGCTGGCAATAAGGGCCGAGGGCTTGAATTGTCCTTAGTCAGTGCGTTGTATTGAACTCACCTTATTGTTGGACATAGTTGCAATGATAGCATTGTTGTTCTCAAGCTGTGCTGAAATGTGAATTACTAGTAATGTTAAGAATTCTGATATTAAAAACCGTCCATATACATCCAAGATTGTTTTCGATGGAAAATGGCCGAGGTATTCCAATTGTAAATGTAGGTCAAATTTAGTTATTGCTCAAAAGGCAGGTCACTAGGTCAAACAAATAAATAATTCAAGAGGCCACATTTTATTCCCCGTTCTCATAAAACTGTGTCTGAACTTGTAGGTCAACTTAATGATTGGTATTTGTGGTAAAAATTGTTTCAAAACTACAAATGTTCGACTAACTTTTTGAAGCCACTTTTGCAATAAATCTAAGGTCAAGGTACTGGAAATACAATACAGTGAATGCTTGCTTTATTCGGATTATTCAAACATAAATAACAAAATGTTCAGAATTTATTGTATGTTCCATATATTGCACTACCCCTACCTATGTAGGGTCTCTTAGCTGGGGTTGCCATATTCCGATGCTGATGTTCCTGGCGTAGTTACGGTATTTTGGCTCTTCTATCCTGATTGCTTTCTTCAAGCTCTTCTTGTACTGCTCCAAGGTCTGTCCTGAAGCGTTTACGATTGGTCGAGTAGGACCAAAGCTCTTCTTATTGCTAGGTCGAGTAATCTCTGTGTCACTAAAGTACACAGTCTCCTCCACAACTTTGTTTGACACAATGTCCTTTCCTGAACTGATATCTGGGTCTGACAAGCTACGCTTCGACGTTCTGGTTGTTGCTGCTCCGGCATCCATATCGCTAATGAGACGTCATCGGTTTCTCTTCCTCTTTTATACTCACAGGACTGTTTCCCTTAGAATCCTTCCGCTCGGAAGATATAGAACCCCTTCCGGTTTTGTCTTCTTCCGCCTTCTTCTTGGCCCAGAGCTCCCGAAGATAGAGGCCCAGGAACTGCGTATCCAGGTAACCACACCATTACCCCCAACCTTGCGAACCAAATAACCAATCATTTCCTTTCAGAATCTTGGTTAACAAATAATACATTACTTGAGTGAGGAATCTGCCTACTAATAAGTCAAATTTGTGTTCCTGTGCTACATAATGTTGTACTACTCATGTTGTCATTTTAATGACCAATCAGGAGCGAAAAATTGATACATGTTATTGGGTTATTTACCTGAGGCTAGCTTGACATAGAATCAGCACGAGCTTGAAAAAGAACATATATCAATGGCAAGATTAGGAAAACTTGGATCAACCCAGGTGACTTTACGGTCAGTAGTAGTTTGTGGCATAGAAACAGTCTGGGACTGACACCATTTACTAGTGTGCGCTAATTGCAGATTGTTTTCGTTATATATCTTATACCGGTACTGTCCGTCTTTAGGGGATTTAAATATACCATTTAAATTTTTTAATACAATGAAGTTTAAACTCTAATATATTCTGAATCTTATAAATTATATCGTATATTTTAAGCCGCTAAAGTCCGCAATTAATTGAACGTATACATTGATAGCACTGGTCTGCCTGGAGAGTTTATTCTTACTGAATTAATGAATCAAGAAAGCAAAATTGCAGTATCCGTATACGGTTTTGCAGTGTGTAGGAAAATTCCATATGTTGATTGTATTTCAAATTCAATACATCATTGTCAAAGCGGGTTGTATGACAATTTTCTTGTATAAACGAATACTTCACCGTTTGTGCACCACAATGCGAAGGATTTATAATGATATATAATTAGTTTAACATAGCACAATAAAACATAATTAAGTAAATAACGATAATAATTTAAATTCAAAACGAAAACGTACAATTATAAACCTTGAATTCCATTTTAAAAATTGCTGTATCATGTTACAATGTAATCCAGCCATTGTAGGTGATTGCATAGGTACATAGGACTAACAGTGGTTGCGACTGTTTCTTCCTGTTTGAGAAAAACTATAAACATGATAGTCGTGACTGCGGATTTAGACTTTGATTAGTGTCTCCCTATTTGGACTTCTAGTATTGATGTAAGCTATTTTTGATTTGGACATAATTTAAAAGTTAACTTTTTCTTTACAAGTATGTGTATTTAAATAACTACTGTTTAAATTTGACCTTAGCTAGTACCTATCCGAGCAGCGGTAGTCTTATATAATATAAGTACTTATTGTCATTTTAAAATAAATGGATTAATTTCTTGATTGTCTTATATGAAAATTGGAATAAATTAAAAACATTGAAGTATTTCCTTTATTAACGCATACAAAATATTCGAGTAGTTTATTTAAACATAAATGAACACACTAAATGTTTAATTTTATATAGATTATGTTCATGTGTCGGTGCATAATATAACTTGAAAGGTCTTTCAGCATACACACACATAACATTATATTAATGTTGTGTCTGGAATATGGCTAAAAATGATTATGTGGAACATTATGTTATTTTTTTAATTGTTCTGTGTAATCATTTTAATGTTAAAATGTGCTTTGTAAATGTAACAAACGATTCATTCAGTCACAGGATCTACACCTCGCTGTTGTATATATGTACTAGATATGCGAACGAAGCGAGGGTATATATTTCAAAATTACTAGTTGTCTATCGCACTAAGACCACGTGAACTATTTAAAGCGAAGTTCTTCAATTTAAAGTATCAAATTAAAATATCATATGACTTATATAGTTTAATGCAAAAAAAATCGTGTTGTGTCTGGCTTCAGCAAGGAAGTGTCATGGTAAGGGACTTCTGTTATTTTAATGTCCAAAGACGGAATTATTTGTAAAAGGTTGTTGAACAAATATATTGAGTATTATTTCAAATAACAAAACAAAAAGCTTCCTCATAAGTTTAACTGACGTACTTAGAGTAATAAAACATACTATGAGTTTGATGCAGATCAATCGTAAGCAATAAGTTGTATTTATATTAAATAGTCAGTGTCTTTAAGTTGCATAGTTTAAGCCGTTTAATCATTAGAAATTGCAAGTCGTGTGTTTATTTTGGCGATATACTGAAAATGGAGCGGCGATATGGACATGTAGTAAATAGGGTAAATTCTCAATTGTCCTTGGCCCATAATCATGTGCGAACACCAAAATGTAAAAGGAAGCTCATGGCTATAAACCTATATTTCTATTTTCTCCATAACAGAAAACACTGTCAAGATATGATGAGATTTCGGGGTTTTGCTCTACTGTTCGTCGTACGGGCATGTATGTCAGGTAGGTAAATTAGTTTAGTTTAATCATATTTAATTGTTCTTTACTGTCGACAGTATACATTACATACAATTCATACACACACATATATACAATCATATCAAACAAAACGAACAAATGGTTGGGCTACAAGTTATGGCAATATTTTAGTTCCAACCTGTCCCAGATAAAATATTTTGTATCATGTGAAAAGCTTTATTATGACATATGTTTCTTAAATGAATGTAGGAGTCATTGGATACAGATAATTATCAATTAAATTAATATTGCAGTGTTGGTCACAATAAATGGGACGGAGGTGGACTGCGAAGGAACCTGCGCTTGTTGTAATGGTGGAACGGAACGTTGTAGAAGCTTTGATGCGTATTGTCTTGACGGCTGTGTTGATACTATAACGGGTAATAGCTGTAAATCTCTATGTAAGGAAAACTGTCTAAGATGCGAGCATGAAGAGGGCAGAATATGCTATACCTGTAAGAATTATTTTTACGAGCTAAGCAGTTTTTGTACCAAGCATTGTTCGGTCGGTTGTGACGGTGGAATATGTAACGATAATGGAACATGTGGCAATTGTCTCGCAAATTTCGAAGGAAATAATTGTGATACTTGCATACAAGGAAAGTATGGCCCAACTTGTCTAGAAGTTTGCGATCACTTGAACTGTCGATGTATTGAACGTGATAGATGTGATTCCTGCAAAGCGGGGTTCTATGATATAAACACTTACTGTCAAACTCAATGCTCTACTGGATGCGTGAATGCTGTTTGCAATGGCGATGGGAGTTGTTCGTGTCTCTCAGGATTTAAAGGAAGTACATGTAGTGAATGTATATCAGGACGTCATGGACAAAACTGCAACAAATCGTGTTCCGCTGGATGTGTAAATGGACAATGCTTACAAGATGGTACCTGTTCATGCTATGACAGTTTCACAGGACCAACATGCGAAACGTGTGTAAATTGCAAAGATGGCAATTGCAGAAGTGGACTTGCATGTATTTCTGGTTGCATTGATGGCTTTTATGGCCTCGATTGTTCTAAAAGTTGTTTCTCCGTAAGTCTCGATTGTGTAAGATGCAACCAAACAGATGGAAAATGTCTTAATTGTTTTGAAGGGCTTTATCCGCATGAACATGGAAATTGCATGAGTTGCAATAGAAACTGTAAAAATGGAAAGTGCAATTCAGAGACCGGTTCATGTATTGATGGTTGTGAAGAAATGTTTTGGGGAGACAAATGTGATATTCCCTGCGATTTAAATTGTGAAACATGTAAGCAAGATTCAGGAATATGTGACGCATGCGCAAACACAACATTCCATGGTGTTTATTGTAACAAGACATGTAGTTCTTCATGCTTCGAACGAAAGTGCGAACGAGGTACAGGCCATTGTTTCAATGGTTGCTCGGGAGATTTCTTTGGTAATTCATGTCAAACCAAATGCCCTGTCAACTGTCTTCGAGCCGGTACAGAAACGAGCTGTTCTCCCGTTGGTTACTGTAAATATGGCTGCATAGATGGCTTTGAAGGAGCAGACTGTTCAGGTTAGGTGTTATTCATTGTCAATTAATATATATTACATAACTTTACATATCTTATTAACAATAAAACGAGTCTTTCTTACCTCTGTTCAGGTTGTATGACAGTATTTAAACACAAGTTCTACCTATTGTTTGTATTTATATGAACTATTCGTTTTTGGCGTTGGTTTAAAGATGTACTCTTACTCCCAAATGAGATGTACCACAATTAATACAATTGTTTTATTTACGGAAAAGGCTGAATGCATATCAAAATCAATGGTTATTATAAAGGATACCGTGTTTAATTTGAAAAAGGGGTGCAGTAAACAAAGTATTTCTATCTTATGAGACTATAGTTGATCACTGTAAATCTCAGCTATTAAAATACACGTGGTTATATTGTGATCAGTAATGAATATTTTCTATAAACGCATTAATAAGTAAGTAATTAAAGGTTTACCATTCAAAATTTATGTTAGTAATACATGTGAATGTAGTTCCAGTAATATCACCGGACCCACCAGTAGCAGCTGTTGCGGGAGGTCTTATTGGTGGTTTTGTTGTCATCATTGGCGTCGTTGTTGCAATAGTTTTCGTTGTACTAAGGTAGAACATGTCAGGCTTACTATATTTTTATATATGGAATGAAAATGTTGTTAGTATTATAATAATCAACGCCTATTTGATGGTGTTTTTCACAGTAACTGTAAAATGCGTTCACCTCTTTTACAAATTGAAACCATCATGTTCATGTTGGTATGCTAAATTGAAACAAACTGGCACTCACAGCACTATTTTGTTAGTGTATTTTCTCTTTATATAAGATCCAGCCGTCTGTCTGCTTCTAACAAAGGCAACACAAATGGTAAAACAAGAGTTCCAGCTAACATGACCGACGAAAGGGCAAAGCAACGTAAGTACTTAAATGAAACTATATAACTATATATTTTTTTCTCCTTGGAATAAATCCAGATATTGATATTAAAGGTGACATCTTGTTAAGCTGTCATTTTCCAATAGGGATTTCGAACATCTGCTAGGGCAAGCCGACTTAGTAAAATTGTGCCATAACTTATAGTACATATGGTTTATACATAAGATAAGGTATACTTCCTTTGAGTGGTGGTTGAAACATGGTGTTACTATACCTCACGTGACTTTGCAGTGTCAAATTCTCATATTTATAATCACCATGGGAAATTTCATATTATTGTACCTCACGTGACCTGCCCATGTTAAATTCTCATATACCCATCATGGGCATTTTCGTACCGCCACACTCTGACAGTAATGTTTTGACCAGTTGACATGACACTGTCACATAGCACACGCATCTAAAAATAGGCATTTTTGGTTACCGCTTGTCTACCAGTGTGACAGTACATATTGACAACATTCTGGTAAATATTGTTACCCTTGGCTTCACCTCGGGCATCAATATTTCCCTCATGTTGACAATATGCACAGCCACACTGTAAGCCATGCGATATTTTCAAATTGTGAAAAATGTGGAATGAAATTGGCTAGTGTTCCAGATTTACATAGTTTACTTTAACTGGACGCTGTTTCAGGCGTATTTCAACTGATATTTTTCGCATCCAGAAAGGTATTTTACGGTTCTGTAAAAACACATATTGAACTTCCAAACATCATTAAAGTCATTTGAAACGATCATTTTATTGATTTAATATCAATCATACGAACATACGAGATTCGTAGTTTTTAAAATATCAATGAATAATTTATATTTGTTCTATGCATATATATAATCGTTAGTGTTGGGAATCGGACAGAAAAATCACTATCGATAATCGGTTAATGAAACCGATCAATGATCGGTTATTAATCGATCTAATCATTATTTAATTATCTTTGGTCATCATATATAAGGCATATAGATACAGTACATGCACCAGTTTAAAGCACCAATGTTCCCTTACAATATTGCTGTTTGTACATTTCTTTGTATAAATTATATATTCAGAACGCAACTATCTTTAAGTGTTTACAAGTTATAATTACGGATCATGAGACCACAGGCTCTAATTTTTGTCTTACATTTAGTATTGTATGTGTAAAATAAACACACATTGAGATATCAGATTCTTTTTAATAATCAGTCAGTAACAAAAACAACTAACAGTTGAATATTCTATATGTTTTATACAAGAATATTTTCTTTCAGAAAAATGAGAAAACTAAATTCTTGCATGGTAAGAAGTAAACGGTAACATGTTTTAAAAATCACTTTTAAACCACAAACAGGAGAAGTTGAGATCAAATTCTTTAGCAGTTAAATTACAAAGCAAATTTATAGTAAGGTACTGCAGTGAGTTACTGATTTGATAGGAATATGACTAGATAATTAACGAAGTAACACCTTAACATTTCAACATAAACTAGCATTAATCAGAAAAAGAAAATAGGTCTCTAGCGGTTACGTCCCTTGTGTCTATATAATCGATTGTTCAAATTTCACTATCGATTGTCACCGACGTAGTCCTTTCCGATCAATTGTCGATTATAATCGATCATCGGCACAACACTAATAATCGTATTTACCAAAAAAGACATCATTGTAATTGAAATTACACATTGACATTACCAGGTTCATCTAACTCACCGGGACAAGACTATGAGCATTTGGACCGGGACCAAAGAAGAACGAGTCAGGAACAGAGGGTGTACGAAATGTTGGAAATCACTCCTGACAAACAAGATCCGGCGAGGGCTCGCAGAGAGGAAGGCGATAGGAATTATGAGTCCATCCATGATTACTACAATGCTCGGATCTAGAAAAGCACCCTTGTAGATCTAGGAACAGTCATTTGATAGGAATGAACTCCTGCTTTGGTGTTATATGACCTGAAATACAATTAGTGATATTTAACCTAAAAAAAATAATTCTTCAGATTTATCAAAGGGGTCACTCCTACCAACGATCTAGCATGATATAACTATGAATTACTGCAGTATAACAATGTCAGAATCTCTCGAAAGGCCTAAATAGCTAAAAGACCACAATTAGTGGAACGGTATAATACAGAAATCTTTCCCTGACGATGCAATCATAGGCAATGTTATACTTCAAAGGAATGACCTTCTTTCTTCGCTTATTCACCGCATTATTATCTCCCTTACCCGTCTTTATTTGTCTTAATGCGTTCTTGCTATTGAAATTCACACACAAAATTACACAAACATAACTTTCAAGACCGCGTTTATACCAACATTTTCATATTTATTAGCAACTAGAAGGAGTAACAGAAGAGATAAGTATTTGTCGAAAGTAAATCATTCAATGTATATCAGACATACTTACTAATTGATATATTTCTATTTTAACGCTCTAAGATGTTGTTTAAAGTTTGTATCTCTTCTTTTGTAATATATATTTGAATAAATATTTTTTGAGAAGCAATGGTGTGTTTACTTTTTAAATAACAATTCAGAAGTTTAACGCATTAATTTTTTCCTAATTCAATGCGCATTTGACCGTCGATAAGTATGAGTTTTCCTCCCACCTCAGATTATAAGTATCTTCCATGGCCGAGAGTGTAAGATAGGTTCATTCCGACCCGAGCGTAGGGTGTTTTGCGGAAACGAGGTTTACCGAGTTTCCGCAAAACACCCTGCGCGAGGGTCGGGATGAAACTATCTTACACGAGCGGCTATGGTAGATGCTTTTTCTCCCACCTCAGTTAAACAAACTTAAGTAAAAATGTATTTTTTGCTTTTTTTAAGTGAAAATAATTGCGTATGGATATGCAATAGCACGTGGTTGTCATGGATTTGCGCGCAGTGGTTCGGGTTATGTTAACAGTCAATTCGATCTTTAAATAGTTCGGAGGAGAGTGACGCATTATTTCTTGAAATGTGCGTGAAAACTGTTTTATAGTGACATTTGAAGCGAGAAATAATTAATTAGCGTTCTAAATATTGCCACAATACAAGGTTTCCATGATGCTACTGACGACAGTCTTCAACAAGGGAGGTTAATGACTGTAAATGTTATAACTATACATTGTACTCAGAAATATTCATTAAAAAGCGAATATACGATACGTGCGTTGATAAGATGGCCGCAATGATCCAAGGGAGACAAATCCATAGAGAAGTGACATAAATTCAGAAACGCTTAATTGTATTACAACATATTAGGAAGTAGCAGATAGAAGGAACTATTTTCCCATTAGAATTAATTAAAAGCGTGACTAAATTTCAGCCATGAGGCTGCTGAGTTTCGCTATTTCTTTTGGTAGAATTTTCATCGAAAAGGGTCTAAGAAACTTGGACGTGAATGTATTTTCCAGAGTCTCGGCATTAGACCAATTCTTGCAATAGTTAATAAAATACAATTGGTTTCATTTTATAACACTTAACATGTTCACATGGATGTGTCGAGTGTGTGAGAGGTGGTGGGGGGACTCCTTTAGTTTGGTACCTGCCCATCAAAGTCAGTCCAGCTATGCCCCTGCTTCCGATCGATTTTCCAATGATGTGGCTTACAGTATTTTTCATGAAATAAACATGTTTAAAACGTTTTTTCTTTAATTTACCTCATTCTAAATAATACTAATTAGGGATGCGAAACATTTTGTTAATCACGATATTTTATACAGCATATAAAGGCGTCTATCAGAAATCACTGTTTACAATATTACTATATATAACTTTATAAATGTAGTATCAGATCAAACAGGTATTTATAGATATACTTACCAACAAAAATGACAAATCAATACTCGATATGATCATACACTTCTTGTATTACAATATTCATGAACTATCGTTTGCTTTATTTGTTCACCAGTATGATCGACCAAGTTAAGCTAAAAATAGTAATGATATAAACTACAGCGCTAGTTACTAGCTTAAGCAAATCCATTAAAGATGCACTCTTACTCCCAAAAAAGATATACCACAATTAATAATATTGTTTTAATATTCCAAAAAGGATAAATAAATGTCCAAAACAATGGTTCTTATGAAGGGTACCGAGTTGAATTTGAAAGAAATGCATAAAACACGGTATTTCTATCTTATAAAACTATAGTAGACCACAATAATTTTTTAACATTTACCAATCATTTAATATTTTTGCGCTTTCTGCTATTATATACACGGTTTCAATCATGTTATCAGTAAATAATATTTTCGATAAATGTATTATTAGTAAGTTGTTAAAGGTTTATCAGTCAAAATTGATGTTTGTTACACATGTGTTTGTATTGATTTTGAATAAGAGTGTCACTTTAAGCAAATCCATTAAAGGTGAGTAACTCCATTAAAGGTATCACAAGTAAAAATAGCACCATGACAAGAGCCGTTTTACCTTTTAAGGTAAGCATTCGTGGAAATGGGCAAGATTTGTCATTTATTTATCCTAATAGTTGTGCCAACTTTTGGTATAAATACCCGTCCACCAAAATGCAAACCATTAAAGCAACCAACAGCGAACGTATAGCATTAAAAAGTATACGGAATTAGTAAAGACATTTAAATCTTCACTTGATAAAGGGTAAGCATTTTTTATGTATTTTTTTCAATGATCGTTGGTTAAAATTCCATTTTAATGCAATGATTATCATTAGTTCTATACATGTTTTATTCATTTTTTTTAAATTTTCAAAATCATGGAAAGGCTCAACGTTTTCATGCTTCTTAGAACGTCACACTTGTAATGCAAGCCACTGTGATACAACTTGCCTTTTCGTCTAAGATGTGAATTAATGCAATAAGCTTTTGTTATAGCTTTTAAGCATTCTTATTTATCCAAAATATTTGTAACGTATGCGTTTTTAAGCTCCCTTAAGACGACACGTGAGCTATTCAACGGACCATTTTGGTCTAAACTTATTTTTAAACGATGATTTAGATTTAAACGCATGTTTTATTTATTTTTTTACAGAAAACAGCCTAAACATGAGTCAAATCTATGACGAAGAAATAGCCGGTGTTGTCATTGACAACGGCTCCGGAATGTGCAAGGCGGGTTTCGCAGGCGATGACGCTCCACGCGCGGTGTTTCCGGCGCTCACCGGGCGGCCGCGGTTCGACGTCGTGATGGCGGGTATGGGCGCAAAGGACACCTACATCGGAGACGAGGCGCAGAACAAACGTGGCATCCTGTCGCTGCGTTACCCGGTGGAGCACGGCATCGTCACCAACTGGGACGACATGGAGAAGATCTGGCACCACACATTCTACAACGAGCTCCGAGTGGCGCCCGAGGAACATCCGGTTTTGCTGACAGAGGCGCCACTCAACCCTAAAGCGAATCGGGAACGTATGACACAGATCATGTTCGAGACATTTAACACGCCGGCGTTCTATGTGGGCATTCAGGCCGTTCTATCCCTATACGCCTCAGGGCGGACAACAGGGGTTGTTTTTGACGCGGGGGACGGAGTGTCACATGTGGTACCGATATACGAGGGATACGCTCTGCCCCATGCTATTGAGCGCATGAATCTGGCCGGAAGGGACCTCACACACTACCTGAAGAAACTCTTGACTGAGCGGGCATATAATTTCACCACTTCGTCTGAAACGGAAATAGTAAGGGACATAAAGGAGAAAATGTGCTACGCGGCCCTGGACTTTGAAAGTGAGATGAATTCGGCAGCGAACTCATCCGTTGTTAAAAAGAGCTACGAGCTCCCTGATGGCCAGGTGATCACCATTGGTAATGAACGTTTCCGGTGCGTGGAGGCCATGTTCCAGCCATCCTTCCTGGGCATGGAGAACGCCGGCGTCCATGAGCTTCTGTACAACTCAGTCCAGAAGAGCGACATCGACATCCGGCGGGACCTGTGGAACAACGTCGTCCTCTCCGGCGGCTCCACGATGTTTCCCGGCATCGCCGACCGGATGAAGAAGGAACTGGACGCGCTGGTTCCCTCCAACATGAAGGTGAAGGTCATAGCGCCGCCCGAGCGGAAGTACTCTGTGTGGATCGGCGGCTCCATCCTGTCCTCCCTCACAACTTTTAGCCAAATGTGGATCTCCAAGCAAGAATATGACGAGTGTGGACCAGGCATCGTTCACAGAAAGTGTTTCTAAGGACAAATTTTCCAATATAAAACGGTGTATACTGAGATATGAAATACGCGTCATGTATATAAATTATCAAAAGTATTAATGGACCACTTTATTTTGTACATATGGAATTATTCTACAAATAAAGAATCGCTTCGTCTTGAGATGTGAAATATCCGTATATACATGTATATTAATGATTATGTATTGACTGCGCTATTTTGTATATAATTAATAATGCTTGTATGAGTTTGTCATAAATAAGCATACATTTGTAAATATCTATCACACATTTAATAGATTTAAAATCATCATACATTGTCAATTTGCCTCAGAGTCTTTCAGAATTTGTTTACATTATTTGCATTAATGCATAACATTGTTATATTGTGAATATGTATATTGAAATGGATAATAAAATATAAGATAATATTGTAAGTGTTTTCTGTATTTTTCGATATTATATTTCTAACGTGTTGTTCGATTAAATAGAATAAAACTGTTTTCATGCGAAGTTCTACATGTAGTTAATTGTGCCTACAGTACCAATTTTAATGTTTTATGTAGCATCTGTCGATTTCAAGGATCTCATATAAGTCTGTGAATTACTAGTATTATTCTTAAGCCGGTTGTGGGGCGCAATTCGTTTTATGCAAACATTAAGAGGGGAAAATGTTTCAGTGTAAACAAAATGGCGGATTTGTAAGGAAAAGTACCGATTCTGGAAACAAATTTTGCCTGAGTAGTTGACTTTCTCTTTAATTTTTGAAAAATGTGTGCGTCAAGTATCAGTTTGTGAATACCACGTGATAACTTTTAAAGATGCACTCTTAATCCCAAATAAGATTAACCACAATTAATAATTACATAGTGTTTAAATATTCCAAAAACGATAAAGAAATGTCGAAAACAATGATCCTTATGAAGGATATCGATTTAAATTTGAAAGAAATGAGCATAAAACACGGAATTTTCTACCTTACTGTATGTGACTATAGTAGACCACAGTCAATCTTTTAGCATTCACCAATCATTTAATATTTTTGCACTTTCTGCTATTAAATGCACGGTTACAATCTTGTTATCAGTAATTAAAATTGTCTTGTTTAAATACATTTTTAGTAAGGAGTTAAAGATTTATCAGTCAAAATTGATATTGGTTAATATGCATGTGTATGTAATGATTTTTAATAAGATTTAAAATAAAAATAGTGAACGGATTGTGAGTCACATTGCAATGTTTTACAGGCCGAATCTCTATCACTCAACCGCATGTAACGAAAGTATGTCATCTCCCCTGTTAAGATGGGCATCTGATATAGCAGGGTATTTCCAATATCATGGTGGGGAATCGTGGCTAAACCGTTACCGCTGGCGAAGCGAGAAACTTGTTCATTAAAGTTCCGATGCGTCGAATCACATTTCCCGTTTTCCAAAGAAATACTTAAAATTTTAATAAAAATGAGTCAAAGTTCCTGATCAAAACAAACGTTGACAAAACCGTCACCAGAACATTTTTCTAACTTCAACGGCGGTAAAAGTTGTGCGCGAACCCTCGACCCCACATGCTGTATATCATATGAATGTGTAAAATAAATAGTCATTGGCCCGATTGGTTAGAACATCGTTAAAGTTAAAAGCGTAACTAACAACATCATTGTTAGTCCTTATAGGTGAAATATATTACGATGTTCTCATATATTGAAATAAAGCAAGTACAGATGAAATAATAATCTCAAATCTTGTAAGGAATTCCCATGACTACTAAACGCCAGCTCCACCACTCATCGGTGGTGCAAATTAAGAAAATGGGCTGTCGACACTTCCGCGGTGCAGATGTGCCTTGTGTTTTAATGAGTATATGATTTATATTTCATTTGATAATTGCATTAAACGGACATATTTCGAAAATCGGGGAATGTGGCACCGTGTAAGAACACCTTTACTGCTACGTTGGCTACGATTTCGTTTCAGTATTGTAAGAAATGTGGTACCATGACCTTTTCTCCCAAATCGGACTTGTTTTGAGAACTGCTAGCATTTCAGGTATGCTAGTATTTCGTTGTTTACACACGCCGTCAGATCTTTCTGGTGCATTCAAATATAACTGATATGTATAGAACTTACGCAGGAACACACAAAAAACTATCAAGCACTTCTTTAAAAGGAAATATGCACATATATAACGTAGTGGCGCTGTTGCTCTAGGGTTGGCACTGTCGATTGTGTTTTGCGCCCGAAATAACATAAAGACTTCTAACAAGAACTCCGTCCTGAGATCCAGTTAATACTCATATTAAATACCACCCCTGAGATATACTTAAGTATCTGAAAACGAAAGAATGCTATAATCCTTATTATGACACAACATAAATAAACAGAATAAAACAACACCTTTTTCACGAGCGTTCGAATGGCATGACAACTAAAACAAACAACGGTTTTGGCTTAAGCGAAGTACTTATCAGAATAGTTATAAAAAGGTTATGAAAAGCTTTTTATTGTGTCCCTTCTCCGAACATTCCGACACAGCCGACATTGCTTCGATGACTTAGGTTATGAAAAGGATAGTTTTATGGTAATATTTCCGGTACCAAACCTACTGTATACGGAATAGATTTCACTACTCAACAGCGTTATGCCTAGAGCAACAGCAGCACCACTTTTATATATGTTGGCACATTTCCTTTTTAAGAAGTGTTTATTAGTTTGATTGTGTTCCAGCGTAAGTACTTTACATGATAGTATTATTTGCATGCGCCAAAATGTTCTTACTAAGTGTGTAAACAGTTAAGTGTACTTGAAATGCTAGTAGATCTCAAAAATATGCAAAAGTCCGATACGGGAGAAAAGCTCCTGGCACCACAGTTCGCACAATATTAAAACGAAATCGTAGCTAACTTTCATTAAAAGTGTTCTTACACGGGACTTCATTCTCCAATTTTCAAAATGTGTCCGTATCATAAAATTATCAAATCGAATATAAATCATACTCACGTGTATAGAAGTAAACACAGAGCACAGCTGCACCACGGAGGTGTCAACAGCTCTTTTTATATGTACCGCCGATAATTGGTGGAGCTGGCGTTTAGTGTGTTGCAAATCATACGTGCATCTGTGAGCCCTACAAAGCAATGCGGATTTGAAAAAAATAAAGCTGCACTCTCACAGATTAAACGTTTTGGCAACTGTTTTTATTTTTGTCTCAGTAGAACCAGTCTTTATTGCGAAAGTGCATGGAAACCAGGTAATATTAGTATTGTAAAATAAAACTATAAAATATGTTTGATAAAAAAATAAACACTTGTATAAAGAAAAAAAGAAACAACAAGATACCAAAAATGTATGTCTTATACCGTTATAACACAACAATAGGACACATTCCATGGGTGTTTAAAGCAACGCGCTCATAGATTGACTGTTTTCACAACTTTTTTTTATTTTTCGTCTTGGAATGAGACAATGTTTGCCTAAATGTCTGGACACCAGTGATATAAGACAGCTGAGAGTAGATTAAATCGCAGTTTATAAGGTATAAGTTCGAAAATTGAATTTGTTACTAACGCTTTAAAGCTGCACTCTTCACAGATTGAACGTTTTGACAACTTTTTTTTTTTTTTTTGTCTTGGAACGAGCAGTTTTTTGCGTAAATATCTGAAAACCAGTGATTAAAGACTGATGACAAAAGATCACATCGCAGATTTTCATATTTCCTCTCCAAAATTGATGTTTTATGCATTTTTCTTAAACCGTTAGTAACGGTTTAAGCCATAAAACATTAAATTTGGAATGGAAGTATGAAAATCTGCGATCTGATCTTTTGTCAACAGTCTTTTATCATTGGTTTGCAGATATTTACGCAAAAATTTGCTAATTCCAAAACAAAAAATAAAAAAGTTGGAAAACGGTAAATCTGTGAGAGTGCAGCTTTAAGAAAAGTAGGTGTTTCGGCAGTTCTCCAAGAATTGAGATATATTATAGTGTGAGTTTCTTATATGACTTAATTGAAGGGATTGATTCCAAAATCAACTAATTCTGAGACAAAAAAATAAAATAAAAATAAAAACTGTCAATCTGTTGGAGTGCAGCTTAAATAACTTGTCCCGAAACTCGAAAGCTACAGTTTTTTATAGCTTGGTTTACGAACCATAGGACCCGATTCATCAAAGCCCAGAATTTTTTTTCGGAGGATGTTTCGCTTATTTAAAATTATATGATTTTCAATAAATGGGTAAAGATGAACAATCAGTGACAAATCATTACATCTTGGTTTCAGTGATACTGTACGTAGCCCAACAATTACATAGAACCGACTCCCACCCCATCTCCTACCCCTCTTCCACCTCTCCCCCTCTCCTACTTCTCTCCCAGCTCCCCCATGTCCCCTCTCCCACCAATCTTCCCCTCTCCCCTTCTCCCAACCCCTCTCCTATCTCTCTCCTCCTCTCCCACCTCTCCCCTGTCCTATTTCTCTCTCGACTCCCCGATCCTTCCCCTCTCCCCTTCTCCCACCCCTCTCCCACCTCTCTCCCCCCCATTTCTACCTCTCTCCCCTTTCCACCCCTCTCACCCTCTCCCACCTCTACCCCTCTCTCCCTTTTCCCACCTCTCTCCCCCTCTCCCGTCTCTTTCACCAATCTTCCTCCACGACCCCTTTCCTACTTCTCTCCCCACTCCCCCATTTTTCCCCCCTCTCACCTCCCTTCTCCTCTCTCCCCCTTTTCCCCTCTCACACCTCTTTCCCCCTCTCTCGATTATCTCCTCTTCTCCCAATTTCCACCCCTCTCCCGATTATCTCCCTCTCTCCCGACCCCCCTCTCCCACTTCTCTCCCCCTCTCCCGATTCTCCCCCCTTTCCCGAGTCTATCCCCTCTCCCGATTCTCTTCCCCTCTCCAATCTCGTCCCCTCGTTTAAGGTCATATTATCAACGTGCGTTCGACAAAATGAAATATCAAGAATTACAGATCAATATTTATCAAATTGAAAGTTGTGTTAGTAAAGTCGAATAAACTTTGCCTTTACTGACCAATTAAGCTTTTAGATTCGAAATATATCTAGCTCGTACGTATTACATAATAGAAAGTACCAGTTTGAACAGAGATATTTTCTCATATTTTCGAAAAAAGCGTGGCTAAATCGCAGCCATGAAGCTGATTAGTTTCGTTATTTATTTTGGGAGCATTTTTAGCGAAGAGGTGTCTAAGAAACTTGGACGTGAATGTATTTTCCAGAACCTCAGCATTGGACCAATTCATGCAACAGCTCGTAAAAATACAAATGGTTTCATTTTATAACATAAACATGTTCACAAGGATATGTCGAGTACATGCAAGGTGTGTGTTGGGGGAGGGGGGGGGGGAGAGTCGAACTCCCCAAGTTGGGTACCTGAACATCAAAATCGGTCCAGCTACGCCCCTGCTTCCGATCGATTTTCCAATGAAGTGGCTTACAGTATTTTTCATGAAATAAAAATGTTTAAAACGTGTTTTTTTTTCAATTTAACTCATTCTTAATAATACTTTCTAGAGATGCGAAACATTTTCTTAATCACGATATTTTAAAGACCATATAAAGGCGTCTACCAGAAATCACTGTTTACAATATTACTATATACCTTTATAAATATAGTATAGATCAAACAAGTATTTATAGATATATACTTACCAACAACGATGACAAATCAATATTCGATATGACCATACATATTTACTGTAATACACTATTCATCAAGTTTACTATCGTTTGCTTTATTTGTTCACAAGTATAATCGACCCAGTTAAGATAAAAATAGTAATGATATAAACTACTGCGCTAGTTACTAGCTTAAGCAAATCCATTAAAGGTGAATAACTCCATTAAAGGTATCACAAGTAAAAATAGCTACATGACAAGAGCCGTTTTACCTTTTAAGGTAAGCATTCGTGGAAATGGGCAAGATTTGTCATTTATTTATCCTAATAGTTGTGCAAACTTTTGGTATAAATACCCGTCCACCAAAATGCAGATCATTAAAGCAACCAACAGCAAACATATAGTATTCAATCGTATTCAAAAGTATACGGAATTTGTAAAGACGTTTAAATCTTCTCTTGAAAAAGGGTAAGCATTTCTTTAGTATTTTTTCAATGTTCGTAGGTTAATATCTAATTTTAATGCAATAATCATTTAAAGTTTTATATATGTTTAATTCATTTTTTCAAAATAACTGGATTGCTAAACGTTTGCATGCTTCTTAAAACGTCACACTTCCTATGCACCTTACATTTTGGTCCAAGATGTGAAAATAATGCAAGTATCTTTTGCTATAGTTTTTAGGCACTCGCATTTATCAAAAAAATATTGTAATATAAGCGTGTTCACGCTCCTTTAGTTTAAACTTATTGGTTTTACAAGAATTGTGAAACACGTTATTACAACATTATATAAATTACTCTCGTTGGCACGACGTTTTGCGAGAGTGTGGTCTTGCGTTGCGAGGGAAACCGGGGTACCCGGAGAAAACCCATTTGTCCGGCTTGGTGACCACTAAACCAAACTCACAAGCGCCCTGGCCGGGAATCCTACCCGGGTCGCCTAGTGCAATTATCACTGCGCTAGCCGGGCAGGCTCCTTATGACGTCACATGAGCTTTGCAACGGACCATTTTCGTCTAAACTTAATTTTAAATGATGGCTTAGATTTAAACGCATGTTTTATTTTTACAGTAACAGCCTAAACATGAGTCAAATCTATGACGAAGAAATAGCCGGCGTTGTCATTGACAACGGGTCCGGAATGTGCAAGGCAGGTTTTGCAGGTGATGACGCTCCGCGAGCGGTGTTTCCGGCGCTCACCGGGCGGCCGCGGTTCGACGTCGTGGTGGCGGGTATGGGCGCAAAGGACACCTACATCGGGGACGAGGCGCAGAACAAACGCGGCATCCTGTCGCTGCGTTACCCGGTAGAGCACGGCATCGTCACCAACTGGGACGACATGGAGAAGATCTGGCATCACACATTCTACAACGAGCTCCGAGTGGCGCCCGAGGAACATCCGGTTCTGCTGACAGAGGCGCCACTCAACCCTAAAGCGAATCGGGAACGTATGACACAGATCATGTTCGAGACATTTAACACGCCGGCGTTCTATGTGGGCATTCAGGCCGTTCTATCCCTATACGCCTCAGGGCGGACAACAGGGGTTGTTTTTGACGCGGGGGACGGAGTGTCACATGTGGTACCGATATACGAGGGATACGCTCTGCCCCACGCTATTGAGCGCATGAATCTGGCCGGAAGGGACCTCACACACTACCTGAAGAAACTCTTGACTGAGCGGGCATATAATTTCACCACTTCGTCTGAAACGGAAATAGTAAGGGACATAAAGGAGAAAATGTGCTACGCGGCCCTGGACTTTGAAAGTGAGATGAATTCGGCAGCGAACTCATCGGGTGTTGAAAAAAGCTACGAGCTCCCTGATGGCCAGGTGATCACCATTGGTAATGAACGTTTCCGGTGCGTGGAGGCCATGTTCCAGCCATCCTTTCTGGGCATGGAGAACGCCGGCGTCCATGAGCTTCTGTACAACTCAGTCCAGAAGAGCGACATCGACATCCGGCGGGACCTGTGGAACAACGTCGTCCTCTCTGGCGGCTCCACGATGTTTCCCGGCATCGCCGACCGGATGAAGAAGGAACTGGACGCGCTGGTTCCCTCCAACATGAAGGTGAAGGTCATAGCGCCGCCCGAGCGAAAGTACTCTGTGTGGATCGGCGGCTCCATCCTGTCCTCCCTAACCTCCTTTAGCCAAATGTGGATCTCCAAGCAAGAATACGACGAGTGTGGACCAGGCATCGTTCACAGAAAGTGCTTTTAGAGTCAAATTTTCCAATAAAAAACTGAATGAAATATGCGTCGTGTATATAAATTATTAAAAGTATTGATGGACTACTTTATTTTGTACATATGGAATTATTCTACAAATAAAAAATGCTTTATCTTGAGGTGTGAAATATGCGTCTCGTATATGCATGTATATTAACGATTATGTATTGACTGCGCTATTTTGTATATAATGAATAATGCTTGTATGATTTTGTCATAAATAAGCATACATTTGTATATATTTATCACACATTTAATAGATTTAAAATAATCATATATTGTCAATTTGCCTCAGAGTCTTTCAGAATTTGTTTATTTTCATTAATGCATAATATTGTTATATCGTGTACATATATATATATATATATATATATATTGAAATGGATAATAAAATATAAGATGTAATTGTAATTGTTTTCTGTGTTTTACGATATTATATTTATAACGTGTTATCCGATTGAATGAATAAAGCTGTTTTCATGCGAAGTTCTACATGTAGTTTATGGTGCCTAAAGTACCAATGTTTTATGTAGCATCTGTCGATTTCAAGGATTTGTTCATTTGTCAAACCTTCGGCAATAATTCTCATATAAGTTTGTGAATTACTAGTACACACCTTAAGCGGGTGTGGGGCGCAATTTCGTTTCATGCAAACATTAAGAGATGAAAATGTTTCTATGCAAACAAAATGGCGTATTTGTAAGGAAAAGTACCGATTCTGGTACCAGCCTTTGCCTGGCTATAAGTGGAATTTCTCTGAAAAATGTATATGATGTACATATTCTTCGATCGTCTTTTAGTTTGGTATCATAACTTTAACGATAAAGAAGTTATTGAACAGATTGCGAGTAACAAGGCAATGTCACCCCCCCCCCCCCCCGTTAAGCTTCAAAATGCTTTAAATTATAATAAAGTGATGGCGCTGTGCTCTAGTGAAGGCGCGGTCAAGTAGTGATGGTGCTGTAGAGTATGTTTTGCGCCCGAGGTAACATCAAGGTTTTGACTTGCATATTTTTGTTTTTTATAACGCGTATCTTAATTAGTGAAAATAGTGATCTTTGGATCTGTATGTCTGAGCTGTATGTGAAAGCCATGCACCGATAAATGCCCGTAGCATTTGTGGCATGCCTCCAATGAATTAAAATTACTACCTATCCTATATCTAAAAAAGCGTTTGAAGGCGTGTCAGGATTTCTACAATGTACTGTATTGCAATGATATAGATAAGTATCTGGAGGTGAAAGAATGCTGTAATTCTTCTAATGGCACATAAATTAACAGAATAAAACAACACCTTTTTTTCACGAATGGTCGTATGGTATGAAAACGTAAACAAGTGCTTTCAAGCTGCACTCTTACAGATTGACCGTTTTGACAACTTTTTTGGTCTTGGAACGAGCCAATTTTTGCGAAAATCCGTGGAAACCAGTTATATAAGACTGCTGACAAAAGCTTAGATCGCAGATTTGTATATTTATGTTCAACAATTGATGTTTTATGTTAGTAACGGTTTAAGCCATAAAACATTAATGTTTGAACGGAAATATGAAAATCTACGATCTAATTTTTTGTCAGCAATCTTAAATAATTGATTTACAGATATCTACGCAAAATTTTGCTCTTTCCAAGACAAAACATAAAAAGTTGTAAAAATGGTATACCTGTGAGAATGCAGCTTTAACGAAGTTCTTAACACAATAGTACTGAAATGTTATGAAATGTTAACTTTAATTATGGCGACTCTACACCAAAAATTCCGACCAATCCGACGCTCTTCGATGTTTTAGGTTATGAAAGAGATAGTTTTATGGTAAACACTACGGCACCAAGTCTACTGTTTTCGGAATAGATTTCACTTTGGTTGAGGTAGTTCGCGTAGAGTATTTTTCGGCAACTGGTGGACATAACAAATATACGGTGACAATGTGTGTAACATAGCCACCTTTCTATGTTACTTCCGGCGCAAAAATAACTCGACAGCGCCACCACTACTCGACAACGCCATCACTAGAGCAACAGCACCACCACTCTTATACAGATCAGTTATATTCAGTATGCACCAGAATTTTCTTACGGTGTGTGTAAGCAACGAAGTGTACTTGAAATGCTAGCAGCTCTCGAAATATGCATAAGCCCGATTCGTGAGAAAAGATCCTGGCACCACAGTTCGCAATATTCAAAACGAAACTGCAGTAATTTAAGTGTTCTTACTCGGTTCCACATTCTCCGATTTTTGAAATGCGTCCGTTTAATAAATTATCAAATAAAATATAAGTTATACTCACGTGTATAGAAAAAACACAGGGCACAGCTGCATCACGGAAGTGTCGACAGCTCTTTTTATTTGCACCACCGATAATTGGTGGAGCTGGCGTTTAGTAGGCGTGTGTTGTAAATCATACGTACATCTGTGTACCTTGCATAGCAATGCGGATTTGAAAAATTAAAGCTGCACTCTCACAGATTGAACGTTTTGGCAAACGTTTTTATTTTGTCTCAGTAGAACCAGTCATTTTTTTGCGATAGTGCATGGAAACCAGTGATATACTTCTATTGCTGACAAAAATCAGATCGGAGATTTTCATAATTATGTTTAAAAATTGATATTTCATGCATTCTTTAAAGCGTTCATAACGCTTTTAGCTGATTTTTTTTATCAGCAGTCTTATATCAATAATTTTCATATATTAACCCAGTAAATATTCCAAAACAAAAAGGTGTCAAAACGATACACTTGTGAGATAGCAGCTTTAACAACGATGACGTTCACAACTTTGTTAACTTTCACAAAGTTCTGAACAATCGGCCTAATTACAATGTAAGCCTACTTGGTAGTAGATATGAACAGATCATAAGCATCCAGCAGTAACTGGTTCGTGTCATTGCCGAGAGATGAAAAAGGGTCTATATGCCAACACTTACAAGAGAAGATAAAATTCACAGTATAAGTACATAAAGAAGCAATTGAATACGAATTTCATTTTCGCTAACAGAAAATTGTAACACTTAAGATTGCTGCATGTAGGCCCGTATGCGCTAACATTTTGAGTCTGGATTTAAGACAATTCTGAAATGTCATAAATTATATTTTATGTAGTTATTTTTGACAGGTAATGAGTCATTAATTGTTAGACATTGTATTTGCAACTTTTATGACCAGTTTTACCACCATTGCTCTCCTGATAACAATTGTACGATAACATGAAGATTTGCATTTCATTCGGAACACCTCGGACATTTTTCGTTGTTTTCGATGGAAAATGGCCGAGGTGTTCCGAATGTTTTGCTCATTTTTGAGTTTCGAGTCTGAAACTCGGACTACGGGCCCTGGATCCCGAATCATGTTATACAAAATAGGATATTAAGCTTGGCTAGTATGTGGACTTTATGTGGAATCAGGACAAGTTAATTATTGTTTACGGTCCCACGACGTGATAAACAGTCCAGAAAATTGTAGATTTGCATCATACATTCAGGTGTATGTGATATAAAAAAAATGTCAGAAAACTTAAAGTTCAAGTTAAAGCTCCACTCAGTTGACACGTCAGAGATAAACATCAAGAAATAAAATGATAATATAATTAATGACCATTTCTAATTAATGTTTTCTTTGCATCGTGACGGCCGTGGAGGTGAAATCATAGTTGATCTTTAACATTAAAATTGATTCACATGTATAGTAAAAAAAGAACATAGGATGTCCTCGAGTAAATCTTAATTTAAATGTCACAGTTAATGAATTATATTTTGCAGTATAAACGCTATCTCCATTCTCATTCATCAGAGTTTTGATGGTGATAAATCTAATCTATGGTACGCATAGCATCATCACTCCAGGGTACGAGAGTGGGTATCACAAACCCATGATTTCGAAATAAACCGTGATTATCTAAAACCCTTTTTAAACTGAACATTTTAATCGTTTTCAGCCTTTTTAAGGAACTTTATGCAGCGATGTAAAAACTTTTTGGGTAAAAACTATGTTCAATCAAGTTTATAAACAGACAAACTTGAAATGCCCCCCCCCAATAAACAAACAAAAACAAACAAACAAACAAACAAACATAAACAGTAACAACATGGCCATGGTCATTTTGATAAAAGTTAAGTCAAGTGTATTTCTTTCTAGTACTGACAAAGCCGTAGATTGTAAATAATGCCATCACAAAGAGTATTTAATTCCTCTTCTGTAATAATTGAAAACGGATTACAATATTTATCCAAAATATTAAGAATACTTTCTGAGATACTTTTTTCACAAACCGGACCCAGCGGCGGTGCACCCACTAAAATTGTCCAAGTGAACATTTCATGTCAATGTACTTTAGATATGTTTTAAATAAATAACACCAAAATGCATTTACATTAAAATAAGCCAAAATGTTCAGGGTTGTGATAAAAACTAATAAAAAAGCTGCAGTCTCACAGATTGAACATTTTGACATATATTTTTTTTATTTTTTGTCTTGGAACGAGCCAATTTTTGCGAAAATCTATGGAAACCAGTTATGTAAGACTGCTGGAAAAGATAATCTTAATCGAAGATTTTTGTATTTAAGTTCAAAAATGGATGTTTTATGCATTTCTTTTAAACCGTTAGTAACGGTTTAAGCCATAAACATTAATTTTCGAACGGAAATATGAAACTAAACGATCTAAAAAAATTTTGCCAGCAATCTTATATCATTGGTTTGCAGATATTTATGCAAAAATTTGCTCTTTCCAAGACAAAAAAATAAAATAGTTGTAAAAATGGTATATCTGTGAGAGTGGAGCTTTAACTGGGAAATTTGTTAACTGAAACACCAATTTAATAAGGCTGATATGGTTTATCTGTATACAAATGTTTTTTGTTTTTTTTTGTTTATGCTCTGAACATTAAAGTCAAAAGAGTTAAGACTTGGTGCATTGATATTAATACGTTTTTTCGTGAATCTGTCAAGTGTTTACAAACAAGATGTATTGTGCCCTTTAAATTTTATTTTGATTTTATTTGCTGATTAACTCGTCAAGTATGACACCGCGTATGACACTTTTGCATTTGTGATGACGTTTCAATAGTTGTTTTATATCATGTTAATTTATATCTTTCAAAAGCAGTTTTAAAAGTATGTACCTTCGGGCCAATAATGCATGTATTCGTGTCACTGACACGCTTTCGGTTTGAGTACGGAAACACACGAACACAATTGTAGATTGAATCGGCCACGAATAGATCCCGGATGTTGGATATTCCTACGGTGGGAAACTCCGATCTCAGCGCGTGGTGAGGTTTCATTGGGCCACCGCATAGACGATCAGCCAATCGAAAACTTCCATCTGTAAAGTCACGTGGTTAATACACCGGCACATTAGCAGTTGACATCCACTACAGTCAATGGTAAACATCAAGATGAAGGTTTTCTGTCTTTTAGCCTTGTTAGGCTGTGCATTTGTACAAGCCACAGATTACTTCGAAGAAAGATTCGGTGGTAAGTATATTTTATTCTTATTTTCTCGATCGAAATCATACTTTTCGCAAACAACGCGTTGGAATTTACATACAGTAGGGAGTTGATTCTCCAGACGGTTTGAACTTGTGTCTCTATTTTACAACATGTTTCGAATTGTTTGCAATTGAATTCCACATAAGTTATTGCACATTCAAAGCAGCCTTTTCTACATATTGTTGAACAGGTTTTGACTGAAATATATGGAAAATGCCGGACAGTTACTGCTGTTTTTTGTGCGTGTACTGTAAAGAAGATTATGGCACCATCAGTTATTTATTCTTATCAATTCACAATGATTTTCACATTTTTGCAGAGGGTTGGGAAGACAGATGGGTCCAGTCTGAACACAAGAGCGACCTCGGCAAGTTTGTGTTGTCTGCTGGCAAATTTTACGGTGATGCTGAACTGGATAAAGGTATATATACGTGATTTTTATGAATCACTATTGATAACAAATAATTACATGTTAACACTTTCCATCATCAATTTCAATGAAATATGTTGACTTTTTAGACGAAATCGTGACATCCTTGAATGAATTACAATAACATACAGTAGTAAAAATTTTGCATTTGAGACCAACATTGGTCAAGTCGGGACATTTGAAATTCGTCATCCAAATCCGTTTTTTTATGATCAAGCCTAAAATTTTGACAACAAAAATCTAACATACCCTGGTTATAGAGAAAATCCAGAAATCGAGTAAGCTCAGCCAGTGTAAGACTTGCAAGCTTGTGCTTAGTCGACCAGTGGAAATCAACATGTACATATGCTTATTGTACATTGCAGGAATCCAGACAAGCCAGGATGCCAGATTTTACGCTCTGTCAGGACGATTCGATAAATTCTCCAACGAGGGCAAAGACCTGGTCATCCAGTTTACCGTAAAACATGAACAGAACATTGACTGTGGAGGTGGATACGTGAAGGTCTTCCCTAGCACCATGGACCAGAAGGACATGCACGGAGAATCCCCATACAATATCATGTTTGGTAGGTTATCTTTTTTGTTTTAAGTGAAGAAAACAATATTTTTATTGCAACAGGTGGTAGTGAAAGAGAAGTCGGACAAATATATGTAATCTTTTCTTACGAAGATCTGTTTAAAACTACTGGAATAAAAACATTGCTTTAGTGACTGCGGTGTAATTTTAAGTTCAATGAATTGTGATGTGTTCAAATTCTGCTTAATTTCCTTATAGATAAATCAAAGGAATGAAAATAATATTATAATAATATTTTTGAGTATTTGTTGAAACCAATGGTCACATTAACCATTTGCTTGCAGGTCCTGACATTTGTGGTCCTGGTACCAAGAAAGTCCATGTTATCTTCAACTACAAGGGAGAAAATAAACTTATCAAGAAAGACATCAGATGCAAGGTAAGCAAGAGACAGATGCAATAGAAGTAGAAGTCATAAGAAAGATTGTATGTTAAAGAAACTATTCTGTTCTGAATTTCATGTTATGAGGTCTAGAGCTTTGAAACTGAAAAAGAGACCATCAAAATCGATTCACTTGATTTCAAAGTAAGAATAAGGTAGGAAATTTAAAAAACATCCTCTTAAGTTATCTAATGCTTCTATAAAGAGAATGGGAAATGTCTTGGGGATCTGATCAAGGAATTAGATTCAATCACATCTCTCTTAATGTTCACCCATCTTTTTACAGGATGATGTTTTCACCCACTTGTACACACTGATCGTCAAATCAGACAACACATACGAAGTCAAGATCGACAACGCCAAGGTTGAGAGTGGATCTCTGGAGGAAGACTGGGACCTATTGAAGCCCAAGAAGATCAAGGACCCTGAGGCTAAGAAGCCAGAAGATTGGGACGATAACGAGAAGATTGATGATCCTGAGGACACCAAGCCCGAAGATTGGGAGAAGCCTGAGCACATTCCCGACCCCGATGCCAAGAAGCCCGACGATTGGGATGATGAGATGGACGGAGAATGGGAGCCACCTATGATCGACAACCCAGAATACAAGGTAGCATATTAAGAACGCTCATGAGATGGACAATTGAATGACAGAAGATTTTAATATAGTTGAATGCAAATTTCTTTCCAGAAAAAGTACTTATTTATGTTTCAAAGACAAATTCAGTGATTGTTTCTTTTAATATTAAGTATTATAACCAATTTTAAACTTATATTTGTCTTTTTTTAAATCAGCAACTTAATTTTTTCTTCAGGGAGAATGGAAAGCTAAGCAGATTGACAACCCCGCATACAAGGGCAAATGGATCCACCCAGAAATTGATAACCCAGAATACGAAGCTGATGATAGCCTTTACAAATATTCCGACTTTGGAGCCATTGGCTTTGACTTGTGGCAGGTAATGAGTTGTTTTGTTGTGTTACTTTTGCATAACAAGATAAATGTGAATTAAAATAATAAATTCATAAGTACCATGGTTAAAAGGAAACTGGATTTAAATGATAATAACATACTCACCATAAAAACAAGCACTTCAGTAACATGAAATGGTTTTATTTTTTAAGGTAAAATCTGGCACCATCTTCGACAACGTCCTGATCACAGACGATATTGCCAAGGCCGAACAGGTGGGCAAGGATGTGTGGGGCGCCACAAAAGATGCTGAGAAGAAGATGAAGGACCAACAGGATGAGGAGGAGAGGAAACAGCGGGAAGCTGAGGAGGCGAAGAGAAAGGAGGAGGAGGGAGGTAAGAATCAGAATTGAGTTTTAATTTCCTTAGTTACATCTTGTGAACATAATAAGGTACCGGGCTTAAGGTCCCAATTCCTCGAACAATGTAAAATCCCTTTCAACTTAATAACGCAAATTACATTTTTTGTGTTGGCAAATTTTTGTTCTATTCTCTATGCAAAGATTACAAGACTCTGAAAAGAAAATATATATTTTAAGGAAATGATAAGGAATTTAATAAGGAAGTAATATCCGAGAAGTTCGTGTAGTTCCAAAGTTCCAAAATGGAAACCCTGGTGAAGATTCACTTTTCAACTCACTAAATATGTTATTCCTATTCTTTAACAGACAAAGCAGATGAAGAAGAGGAAGGAGATGATGAAGATGAAGGCGAGGAGGAAGAAGAGGATGATCACGACCACGATGAGTTGTAGACTCCCCATACTTCATCGTTACCATAGCAACCATCATTCATCGCCCCACCCTCATCTCAGCAACAGCAAATCTTTACCAAGCTGTATGCGCAGAAGCTCCCCATTTTCTTCATCAAACATGCATAATGTTGTTTTGTTGAAATGCATTTGATCATTTTTCGCTCATTTTCATTTTTAACGGACATTTAACACCATTCTGCAAGTGGTTCCTGTTTGTATTCTTGTTCGGGGCTGATAAAGATACTTCTTCCTTATGTCAACCTAAGATATACTGACACTATTTTCTGTAAGATTGAAATTACAGCGAGACCTGTTCTTAGTCATAATATGAATGTAAACTATTACAAAAACCACACTTACTGAATAGATTTAAAGGTCAATTTCTTACATTTGAACCGATTAACAATATTCATTATTGTATAACGGTTTCATAGTTTAATGCATATTTTCTGTGATAATGTTTTCCACTTAGGGAAAAGTGTCGTCAGTTAATTCATCTGGTATTAGACCAAAACAATTATTGTTTAAATGCCTAGAACAGAATGTATTATAATTTATGTATATTGTTGCTGGACATTAGATTATGTTTTAAATTGTTGAAACTTGCGACAAAGTTTCAAATAGTAAGCAGCTTTCAGATTTAAGTCTTGGCTCAAATGACATGTTTTTCATGTCTTGTATATTTGTTGGTTGATGTTGTTAAAAACTTGTGCTTATGTAAGTACAAGTTCTGAATGATTTTAGTTCTTTTTAACAGTTCTTAAGACTATTTCTGACAGTTGCAACCAATTATGAGCAAGTTTTGATACATGTAAAAGGGAAAAAAACCTGGTATTAAAAATGTCAAAACAGAGATTTTCGTTCTTGTCTTTTTATCAGGAAAGAAAATACATTACAATACAATATGTATTTCAATGACATTCGTTGTAGCCTTGAAGCTTAAATCTCTTTATCAAAACAACTTTTCCAGACCTTTGGTGAAGTTCTGTCAAAATTCTGCTTTGATAAGCATAAAAACAGTATTGAAGCACTATAAAGTGGTCAAGGTTACATGATCAAAACTGGTTTCATAGAAAGACGACCCTGTAAGGCCTAAAAAAATGTTTCAGGTTACCTGACCCTACCTACGAATTGGTGTTTACCCTACCGTTTTTATATTGTTTTTAAAGAAAAAATAAGGAGTGGTTTTAATACAAACCCTTCAAAGCTTGGTGGTGAAAAGTACTTAAACTCCATTCTCAATTATGACATTAACATTCCAACTTGAAGCTTAATATTATTTAAAAAAACCAAACCTACCTTACCTGTTTTGGAAAGGATGAAACCCTAAACAAACTATTTCATTTTTTTGGCCGAAGTGAAAAAAATGATCATATACTGGAACACCGGAAAGGTTCATAACAGTTGAACCAATGAGATATTTTTGTGTCCAACTCCAACAATTAACTGTCTATATTTGGGTAAATACCAGATGATACAATAACACAAAGATGTAGATTTTGTACCTTTTAGCATTATTCCAGGACCACAAAATTGTCATGTCTAACTAGTTATTCGGATGTGTTGGTACTGGATTTGGTTATTTGGAGGAAATACTTATAAATCCTAGCAGTGGTATTGTCTTGTAAAAACTTGTGTAGTCCATATCTCTGCCACTGGCTGGAACCCGTGGTTTTAACTGCAGGTTGCCAAATGTCCATAAGGTACATGTGTAGGTGTAATCAACATCCATTAACATTTTTAAGCAATTCTGTTTTCAAACTTCATTAAGACGGGTAAATATATGTGAATAGCAAGTTTTTCATGTTCGTAGTTTGGAGCCATATGGTCATCTGTTCAAGGAGTCAACATGGAGAGATGTAGGAACCCTTTTGCAGTAATCCCGATAGTAGAGGTTGCTAAATGCTACAGAATGTCATATACAGTATGTATAGCTACATGTACACTTTTAACTTAAAGCTGCACTATCACATATTGACTGTTCAGACAACTTTTTACATTTTGTCCTGGAATGAGCCAAGTTTTGGGTAAATGTCCGGAAAACAGTTATTTATGACTGCTGTCAAAGGATCAGATCGCAGTTATTCATATTATTGATGAATATTGCTATTATATGGCTAAAAGCATTACTAATGCTTTAAGAAAAATGAGTTTTTCGGCAGTTTTCCAAACAATTGAGATTTGTTCTATTGTGAGTGATCTTACAACTGATTATTGAAGGCATTGATACGCTAATCAGCTGATTCTGAGACAAAAACTAAAAAAATGTCATAACTGTCAATCTGTGAGAGAGCAGCTTTAAAGTTTTAGAGAAAATCACTTCCTCCTGAGTCTTCTTTATAACTTCAAGGAAGCTGGCCTGTACTCACTAAAGTCTCGAATCTCAGTTACAGACTCAGAAAACTGATTTCACAATTGTTTCAAAATCTCTATAAATTAAAATAAAACTTGTTCAAAAGAAGTTTTTTGGATAGAAGAGCATATTAGTAACAGGTTCAAGATTTTTAGCAGTATTTTGCTTTTATAATAGCCATTTTACAACAATGTGAAGATTTTGCTTTTCTGAGACTGGGTCTAAGAAAAGTGAATAAAGGCCCTAAGCTCCCGTTTGTGTGTAGGTTGTTTCATGATACAATGGAAACCACGGCCATGGGGACTAATCCAGTAATCATTTAAACATTTAATGTTGATTTCTAAGTCGTTAAACCGCAAAAGGATCAAGGTCTAATAGAAGCATAAGAGATGCACAATGTCAAACAACGACATAACCCAGATTATTAAATCATTTAGATTTGTTATAAATACTACTGTCTGCAAATAAAGTAGGCAAAGTGCTCGTCAATCAGCATGTTTTTTTTGCAACAAATGCTCAGTCATAAGTTTTTGTCATTTTGAGGAGCATATTTTAAGGCTATGATTTAATTGAAGAATTGATGTGAAACCAGTGCAAATGTACATGTATAAATCTTTTGCGGATGTATATGAATCCACTCCTTAGAAGTAAATCCCACATATGTTAAAGAAAATACTCAACTGCTGAAATTGGCAGTCAGCTTCGTCTATTGACAGGCAATAGATGTTTGAATTTATTCAGAATTCACTCAACAGTGAATTTTTACGGAGCAAAAGCCACGATCATTCCATGTTTTAACACCTTCAAATGCTCAACTCATTTGCAAACAATAGACTATTGAATGTTGGGATTGGCGTTTTCAAGCTTTCTCCAGGTCATACATCTATACTGATGACATTTTTCCAGTTTAATCCGCATAATTATACCCCACTACTGGGCAGATATCAACATAATTTTTCACATATGTTCAACAAGGCCACCAAGTTACATTTGTGCTAGGATTGATCCAAAAGTCTTAAATAATCTCAAATATGAAATATTTACCAGATTGATCCATTGTCTCAATAATACAGTACATCTTGAAGCTTACATTGTATCCAAATACAGCCTTGTGTTTAACATTTACTGTAACATTGAAACCAACCAAAAACCATCCATTCTCAATGAAAAAACTCGGACAAAAGTAATGTGCTTTATTAATATACTAATAATCACTAACATAAATGATGCTGGCAACGAATAGGCTATATTATGATTCTCTTTAATCAACAATCAATCATTCTAAGCAAGGGAAATACATGTATGTATTTAAGCAAAAACCTACAGCAACGAACAAGGATATAAAATGAATGAGCATAAACAAACTACATTGCACAAAGGGACGGCCATTAACATTGGCCATTTACGCTGTGTATATGGGAAGAACATTTTTATATCAATATATCACAATGTTTAATTGGAGATAAATACAATATATCATACTGTTTGTGTGAGAATTTTGTTCTAAACCATGTAGGAGGTCATTAAAGTAGATTAGACTTATTTTAAATATATTGTGAAAAATGTCAAGTTATTACAACATTATATACATTAATCCCTCTTGTTAGCATAATGCTACAGGAAAAAGTGGTCTTTCGTTGAGGAAGGAGGGAAACCAGAGAAAAACAAACTTGTCCGGCTTAGTAACCAACAGCCAAACTCAAATATGCCGAGGCACAGAACCTACCCCAGGACCCTATGGCGAAGAGTCAAGTGTTAAATGGTTAGACCACTGTGATAACCAGACACAAAGAGGGAAATCTAACATAACTTCCTATTTAATAACCTGAGAATAACCTAAGAACACTTGAATCACAAGATGTTTCAGATACTAAAGAATTGCTTTTGATATAAATTTTCATAAAATCTTTTTCTTTTAAAGCACATATTCGGAGATCATTCATACTGTTGATACATAGGCTATGCTATAAAATGATATCAACGAAATGATGACTACATTAGTTAACTTTCTCAGGAAGTGATTTTAAATTAATGTAGATTGTTATCAGCCCTTTAAATGGAAGTAGAATATTATATCTGTAAGTTTAATAGCTTAGTATATGATCACTTCTAGTTTTATATCATCATGAGGTAACAGTTAAAAATATATTAAGTAAAATCTTATTTATAAGAGGGGCGAAGCGCATGAAGTGAGCAAGCTTTTCCTAGTCATTAACATTTTAAATGAACCATATAGCAATGTATTTATTGGAAGCTGGTAGGCAATCCCATTTGCTTTAAATTTAAGTAAAATCGGCTTATTGTTCAGAATATTGTTAACAAGTTAACAACAATGTAAACATCATAGTTGTTAACTTTCAAATCTTTATTGCTCTTTAACAAAAATGGACACATTTTTTATGTGAAGTTTGAGCTGTACCTGATTTTTTCTAAATATATGAGTATGTTAAAAAATAGTTAATCTTTTGAAGTTAACAATGATACTGTTAACAATGTTGTTAGCTTTCACAAAATTCTGAACAAATGGTCTAATGTCATGATTATTATTCTATCTAAAACAAAGCCTTCAAGTGACACAGTGAACAAGTAAGTATATAGGCAACATTTTTAAGTAGCAACAACTTCATAAACTATATAGACATAACATAAAAAAATATACAACATTTTTTTTTTCAATTAATTCATAAAACGCTAAAAACTGCATTGCACTAGTAAACTACTTTCTAAATGTGGTAGCAACTAAATTGATTGATTGAGCATAGACTCAATACACTACGAAGGTATTTCATACTCTATTAGACATAAAACCTTTTTTAACACCATCTTTAACAAATTTGGCAACTTTTGGCGTTATCACTTAACAGAAAACCCCAAACAATCAACACAACAATATTCTGTAACTAGCATCAAAATTCAGGCCAAATAAATTCAAACATTTAAAACACTAAATCTTTTCTATTTTTTTCCGTAAATTTTCAGACTTGTTTAAGAAATGAACCATTCTTTTAATAGAACTCACACAAGTAGATAATACTGGTATCAGAAAAACACACTGGGCTCTGCTGTCATTCGGGCTTTTTATCCAAAAATTGAGAATTTACACTGACATGCCTTTGAAAACAAAAATAAAATACTGCCTGGCAAATATAACTGAAATTATAAATTTAAATCAATGAATTTAACATTATCAGTTTTTTAATACTAAATCTTTTTTTTTCCAAAATAGTGATGATGAAGCTAGCAATGAAAATTTAATGTATTTTCCTGTAATTGCGCAATTGAAAGAAAACAACATCAAAGCAGTAGAAATTTACAATGCATAAGTATGTTATCAATGATAGTTCATGTACGTTTGATTTAGCACAAACTGAGTATGGAATAAAGCAGTTTAGTTCATAGGCCCATATCAAGCGCATAAGTGTAGCATAAAAAAGGACACTGCTATGATTAAAGATGAAGAGAACTTTAACTGTAAATCAGGGCAAATCGACATCTTTGATCTTTTTTTTGGAACTCAAAAAAAAAAAAAACTAAATTCAATTCACTTCGTAATAAGAAGTTATATCATGATTACATTCAAATAAACATTGTCATATTCAGCTTTTTAATTAATTTCATTTTTTGACAAAATATCAGTTATTCTTACATTCAATTGAAATGAATTTTTTGATTTACCAACCAATAAATTTTGCAATAAATAAAGAAATAATATAGAATGAAGATTATGCCTTTAAATATAATACATGCATAAAGTCATGTGGTAATATACTGAGTATTGTACACACATATTTAAAAACACGAGTTGGAAGATCGAAGATTGGTTAACTGCCAGCTGATGTAGAACTCGGAAGGGATGTTGGGTCTTTCTTTTATCACAAGAAATAATGCCTCTGTAGAAAACCTGAAAAGAATTAAACAAGAAAATTCACTAAATATGATAGTATCCCTGGACAAAGGATTGATTCCTTTGACTTGTTTGTAATTGTTAGACGCACAATTTCTAATGTTAAGACAAAAATAACTATTAGGATTTTTAGTGATGTGCACACGCGCCCTTAGTGTAATGTCATCAACTATGGTATTTTCTTCCGTTACACTTCATACATACCATCAGAAAATTGACTAACAAAACCTGCTTTATATGAATATGCATGAGACAGGGGAGACAACTCTTCTTCAAATGAAATTGCATGCTTTGTTAGATGTCTCCTCAGGCCAGTGGTCTAAGTAACTGTTTTAAAATTTGTAAAGATCAGGCAGTATAAGTTCAATTCGAGCTTTCCCTGAATACTTTTTCATAGGAAAACATTAGTTTCAGTGTCTGTGCATATTTGAGTCATATTTCTGCATTGGTCTGTGAGACTGCCTCATTCATTACTCATGATTACAATATTTTTCTAGCCAAATCACCAACTTTACACAATGAAGCACAGCCGAGTAGTGTATTTAGGGTTTTGATGTTGCCTTCCTGTACGTGCTTATTTACTTTATGAAAATATTGCATCCATATACAGCATCATTGTTGGGGTTGTTGTGCAAAGCCTTTAACCATGGCCATAGCTCAAAAACTGTTCATGATATTGAAATGAAACCTGGTCCCAATATTAAGAAAATACTTAAAGTGACACCCTTATTCAAAATCAATACAAACACATGTATAACAAACAAGACTGATAAACCTTTATCTACTTACTAAATAATGCATTTATGGAAAATATTAATCAATGATAACAAGATTGTAACCTTGTATTTAATAGCAGAAAGCGCAAAAATATTAAATGATTGGTGAGTGCTAAAAGATTTATTGTGTTAAACTATAGTTTTATAAGGTAGAAATACCATGTTTTATGCTCATTTCTTTCAAATTCATCTTGGTACTCTTCATAAGAACCATTGTTTTCGACATTTATTCATCCTTTTTGGAATATTAAAATAATATTATTAACTGTAGTAAATCTTATTTGGGAGTAAGAGTGCATCTTTAAGTCAAATCTCAGTCTCAACTCATTTTTCCACATTACATGACATTATTAAAAATTACTAATGTTTTACTATTTTTAAAAGCACATTCTCACATGCATTATGTCGATAAAAATGATTGCTCAATATTCTAAACAAAATATTTCTAAAGCATGAAATGTACTTTAGTAAAACTCAAAAATAATAAATAGGACAAGTACAATTTTTGCTCTCATTTTTTTCTATAAGGTATTGACCATTTTTTTTTATCAACATAATGATTAAAATAATGTGATTTTAAAAAGGGTAAAACATTTACAATTTTGAATCATATGATGCTGTAATTTGATAAAAAAAAAAAAAAATACGACACAGTAATACATACCTTATTTAAATGCTGGTCCCATCCCGAAAGGGTCGTTAGCCTGAAGCATGATCATAAAGCTATTAATGTTTATGACAAGTTGTAAAGTGACATAAACATGTCTTAATTTCTTAGATATTACATCACAGCAATGACAGCCCTACATGACAATTAAACAATGTAGGGAATTTTCAAGTGAAAATTTATATTTAAAATTTGTATATAAAGTTGAAGTTTCACACCTATTTAACAGGGGTTCTTATAGCTAATGATTGTCAATCATAAAATTTACCCTGGATTTGTTCTGATGTTGGGAATTTATGCGCATAACAGGGTGAAGGGGCTTTAACCCCTTTTGAAAATTGTCAAAGTCAGTCATATTCATTTAAAGGTACTTCCAACTGTTTTTAATGCAAAAGTTTGGGCAAAAGCAATCTTAACAACTATACAATAGTCTGAAGTTAAAAGCTATGTAGGTTGAAAGAGGTCTTGTGGTATTGGTGTTCGCCTCTCACCCAAGTGGTTGTGGGTTTGATCCACACCAGGGTTACTTGCTCATGGCCTTTTAAATGGACACCAGGCCCCAATATCTCAATCTCAGTCTCATATCTTTTTATCAAATTACAGCATCATATGATTCAAAATTGTAAATGTTTAACCCTTTTTAAAATCATATTCTCTCATTCATTATGTTGATAAAAAAAAATGGTCAATAAGTTTTATAAAAAAAAATGAGAGCAAAAATTGTACTTGAGTCCAATTTATTATTTTTGAGTTTTACTCAAGTACATTTTGTGCTGTAGAAATGTTGTTTTTTTAGAATATTGATCAATTATGTTTATCAACATAATGCATTTGAGAATGTGCTTTTAAAAATAGTAAAACATTAGTATTTTAAATAATGTCATACTGTGTAATATCGAAAAACGAGCTGAGATTGAGATTTGACTTAAGTATTTTCGTGATATTGGGACCAGAACTGGATTCTGCCTCAAGATTGATTCTATAAACAGCCAGCTGTCATCACAATTGAGATTAAAGAAATAAGTATAAACTTAAAGCTATCAAATCTGATTTAAGGACTTATCCTGAACTTAAGAACCCCTAATAAGATAAAAGCTCATGCTACAAATTTTGATAAAATTCACATAACAAGAATGAAATTGCAACATTTCGATAACTTAAGAATATGCAGTTTACAAATAAAAAAATGTTTAAGAAAATAAGACCAGAATGGTTAGAAATATAGACTCATAAACTTTTAAACAAAACAATTTCTATAAGCAAAATAAAGAAATGAAAGCAATAGATCATACGCTATATATTGTTTTATGAAAATAACTGTTCAAATCATTTAAAACGAAATGGCAGTTACGATTTAAACAGACCAAAATCAGGAAAAAGCAAATTAACAAGATATTACCATAGAGTTTCCTCTGAAATCTATTTTAAACATAATTATAAATTAAACTGCAGTGGATCAGGTATAAGGAATACACTTGAAGCAAATGGATGGATGTATACTTTTGTATAAATTGCGTAGGTATATTTGGTCAATGGTAGGAAATTGGAAACTTGTATTTGGATCAAATACTTGTAATTTAGAAATGTCTCTCTATTCTGGAAAGAAAACCAATTTTATCATTAACAAATGTCATTATTGTTTAAAAACAATCTATTTTTACTACTTTAAATTGGGTCATTATAATCAATCAATCATGCATTCATTAATCATCAATGGAGATCATCAGATTCAACAACAATAAGACCATTTATCTTGACAAAGAAATACTTAAAATTAATATGTAAACTGTCAAATATGTCTTTTAAGTCAACTTACCGGAGACTTTCGATTTCCCCTTCTTTGATGAGGATCTGTCAAACTTAAAGCTGTCATTTAAAATTTTATTGTCAAACACTGAAAATGGGTCAGAATTATCACTTTTACGTGGACTAGCGACAGCGGTTGTAAAGGGGTCATCTGTCTTGCTACTTGTGCTGTCACCAATGTCAGAAAAGGGATCTCCAGCGAAAGGGTCATTGGCAAAAGGGTCTGTTTGCGTAAAGGGGTCATGATGCCCAAAAGGGTCCTCTGACACGAAGGGGTCTGCTATCACACTAGAAGATCTTTGCGTACTCACTTTCGGTGAGTCCGAGATGCTTGAATGTTGAGATTCAGTCGAGTTCAATCTCTCCGTTTTGGCACTTGTATGAGAAGTGTTTGTAAACTGTTGATCATTATTGCTCATTGAGATTCGGCCATTATTCAGCACCTTTGTTTTAAGGCTATCACCGCCTGATATCACATTATCATTTTTTATCACGTTGTCTTTGCTATTAACATTTGTCAAATCTGTTGATAGCTTTGACAAAGAAGCTCTCGGCCTGGGCCGTGGCACTGTCACACAAGGGTTAGCTCCCTTTTTGCTAGGAACTGTTGCACTAGAGTTATCTAACATGGGGCTAGAAAATAATGCACTTGATTTATCTGCCCCTTGGCTTGGCACTGTCCCATTAAAGTTATCTGTCCTGAGGCCAGGAACAGTCACACTCGAGTTATCTGCCCTAGGGCTTGGCACTGTCACACTAAAGTTACCTACCCTTGGGCGGGGTGGAAGGGATGGGGTTTGCTGGTGCCCTGTGTCATGAATAGAGTTCAAACTTGCTGTACTGCTCCTTGAGCTGTCTGAAGCCCCAGACTTTGGCCGAGGGGGTATAGGAGGAAGACTAGGGGGATCTGTTGAGGGGGGAGGAATATTTGGGCGAGGTGGGGGAGGGGGTCCCTCAACAGATGTAGTCTTTGTGTGCATATTTATGTGACTAGCAACATCCTGAGGAAGGGGAGGTGGAGGCATCTGTGGAAGTGGTATATTGTACGGGTCATTATTGATTTGTGCAATACGAGTGTCATTTATTACAGCATCATTGACCTGTGCATTCGGTGGATTGCTTGGCAGTGCAGGTGTGCTGCTTGCAAAGGGGTCGTTTGCAAAGGGATCTGAAGTCCCAAAAGGCATGCTGGTGCTGAAAGGGTCTTCAGGAGAAGCTGCATGGTTACTGCTGAAGCTGTCATTTTCATCACTTGCCTTGGGCGAAGATGGGGGTTTTGGCGATGGAGATTTCCCTTTTATCTGATTCAATGATTTCTTCTCAGGTGTGCTAAGAGCTGTGAACATATCTTTGCCTTTCAGGTTGGGGTTGCCTTTAGGCTCAAGGCTTAGAAGGTCTCCGAAAGCATCCTTCCCTCCCTTGGAAGTCGGCTGTTCATTGCTGGGTTCTTCTTTTCTTGCCGGCATCAGAACGTTGTCATCAAACCCACTCGATATATCAAACGGGTCATTGCCGAATGGGTCACTGGCTGGCTGAAAATATTTTGGTTTATGTATATAAGATATAGTAATATAACCTAACCATTTTTTCTTTAAAGGGACTTGCTAATTTTTGGACACTAAAATATTATAACTATTTTAGTCTTTGATACCAACATTGCAGAAAAACAACAAACATTTTAAGTATCAAAAAATATTCTTCTTTAAGTGGAGTGGGAACCCACACTGGTAAAGTCAAGGTAAAATTAGATAACTGACAACAAAACTTCCCACCAACAAAAACTCATACACAAACATTAGGATAACTTAACCTTTAGGCCTTTTGTGGAATCGTGTTTTTAATGCTTTTCAAAATTGTGGTCTTCAAAGACATTATTTGAGCATATTTCACCATTTGTTGAAGAATTCCAGTCGTCAGTATCTTAATTTCAAAACTTCTAATGTTTCGCTGCACTTTATTTCATCATACAAAAAAAACCCAGTGCATTTTACAAAAACATGAGCGAGTCCCTTTAAAAATGCACATACTACATGTATATACAATGACATGCATGTGTACAATTTCTTCATTACTTAGTCTATTGGCAAAGACTGAGCATACAACTAATTGAACACACTGCAATAGCAAATAGACAAGGACATTGTAAATATAACCCATATTTATGTGTTTTAACATTGCTTAAACTCTTCTATAAACATTCTCTTGCATTTTTGTTAATCTAAGGGAAGTAAATCTTGCAGTGTTAATTTTATCTACTGTTTTAAGGGAGATATTTATTATCTCCAAAAGGAGTCAGTTTTTGGTGTTACTTCCCCTTTTTAATATTAATTTGAGTTGTATAATAGAAAATAGAATGTTTTTATCACTCTGACACCAGTGCACTTATAATTGAAATTAGGGAATGTCATAGCCATCGAATGTATTCCCCATGGTACTTTTCTAAAAGCACTGATGATGCCAATGCTTGTCCATTTTTATGTCAATGAGTATTTTTCTTCTATTAGTTAGAGCAGAGTTATACGGACATCAGTAAAAGGTGTATTTCCGATCCTGTGAATATCAGAAATAAATTTTAAATTCTGGCCCATGTTTTTTTGTCCAATATGCTGTTGACATAAACCCCAGTGACAATACCTGTTCTCTTAAAGAAAACAACAGACAAACTAACAGTTTTACTATAAGTTAAAAATCAAGAGTGAAGTGAAGCAAACATTAACGCCCCTGTTTTCTTTCCGGTCAAACAAGCCCATTACAATTTTAAAACCACAGTACTGGGTTTTGCTTCACGAGTGTTTTGTCTCTGGAATCATGTGTACCAAGTTTCACTTGAACATCTTGATCATATTTAAATGAAAAATACAATGACACTAAGGCTATCAGAATATCTTTACCTTTTTTCTATGAAATACAGATGAGCTAAAAATACTTACTGGTGGCTGGGCATTAATCTGGGGCTGTGGTGAGGAAGGGAACCCTGGCTTTTGCTGGGCACCGGGAAATGGTGTGCCTGGAAACCCGGGCTGACCTGGGAATCCCCCCACTGCCCTGGGAGGCACAGATGGAGGGGCCTGCAAATGAACACTGAAGTTTAAAAATTAATCCTGGCAAGAGATAGGTACGAGGAAATAGTATACATGAAAACAGTGCTACCTCGGGAATCCCAAGCCTGTCATTTGGGGGCTGGAAATAAAAATTGTTTAACAAAAAACTTTTAATCCTGGGTTGAGCTGACAGCAGGAAATGGTGTATCTGGAAACTTGGCTGACCTCTGAATACCATGTACATCCTTCATAGCTGGAAAAAACATTGTTTGAAAAAATTCATTAATCCTGGCGTGGACTGACAGCAGGAAATGGTGTACCTGGAATACAGGTATAATGATTTGTTATTAATTAATTATAGCAATTAAATTTTCTACCATTTAACAAAGCCTTACCCCAAACGGATTAGGAGCAGCTCCAAAACCCCCAATGGAAGTAGGGGGGAAATTGGCTCCAAATCCTCCTGCAGGCTGCCCAAACGCTTGACTGACAGGTGGCTGTACACCAAAATGCTGACCACCCTGCATCCCTGGAGCACCAAATGGTTGACCTGCGCCTGGAAATGGGTTTGGCCCAAACTGCTGGTTGCCACCAAACGGGGCTCCAAATGGGGCACCGCCAACAGAAAATGTAGACAGGGGTGCCGTTGTGGAAAGTCCAGCCAAATCACTGGAGAATGAAGTCGATATGGAAGAGCTTGGGTTACTAGAGTTTGCAGGTGGAGGAGCTTCTAACTCCTTGAACAGTTCTTCCATAGTGTCGATCTGCTCAATTCGCTGTAAGAAAAGAATAGGGCTAGTATTAAACATATATTTCAGTACATATAGTTGTCATAGGTCAATTAATTAGTCCATTTAAGACTAATTTGAAATTTATTTTCATGATATTTCCATGTACCAGTTTATTCAACTTGGGAAAAGTAATATTTACCTTATGACATTTGGAATATAGCCTGGTCTGTAAGGACTATAGAAACAGTTGTCAAACTCATTGAAAATATCATGCCCAGGCATAAGAAAATACATTTGGTTCCGGTTACCAGACTCTACCCAAAAATATAGAAATATGCGCCGACCCTACCGCTTTTATAGTCAGTTGGTAAAAAAAAAAAAAAATCTTTTTTACTAGTTTACTTAAACTAGAAATTTATTGTTACACCATTCTCCAATGATGAAAATTATGTTCTATTAAGCCTAAGGAAAAATTAAAAAAAGGCCTACATACTCTACCTGTTTTTGAAAAGGATGTAACCCTTACCAGACTATTATTTTTGGCCCCATGTTAAAAAGTAGTCAAGTTTGCCAACTCTGCCCATCTGTCCCCAACAGGTGTTTTTTTCTCATTTATTTTCAACATATATCATATATATCAAGAATATGCATACACTTAAACATTTCTATGTTGGTTAGAACATTTTTCTAAAACACACACACATACACACACAAACACACGCATACACGCACAGACACACGCACATATACACACACACATACACAAAGTGATGTCCCTTTTTGTGTTCAAAAATATTACTTTATTTATTTCTGGATTAAAAACCATAATGTAATATGCGTTGTTTAGGCTAGGTGTGTCTTCCTATGTATATAAGTTGTTTAGACTATTGAGTACTTCCAATTTTCTTCTGTGGGTTTCATACTGACTTTTCACATATTTTTCCCTGCGTCTAATACCCCCTATCGTCTTATACCCAGTCATTGATTCATTGTTAAATGCTATTTGCTCTTCTATTTTCATTCTTAAGTTCAGATAATGCAAAAATGCATCGAAGGACAGTTGTCTGTCATTACATTTTGTTGAGTTGATATAAAATTTCATTAAGATAATTAGAAAATTACAGATATTACTGTACTTGCTTTTCTTGACAATGCCTAATAGGGCTTCTTGTTTGTAAATTGTTATATTCATGGACATCGATGCAATAAAGTTGTTTAATTTATTCCATAATTGTTGTGTTTTTTGACACTCCCAATACAAATGTTCAATTGATTCTACATTTGAATTGCAAAATGTGCATAGACTACAGTCGACTAATTTGAGTTTAAACAGAAATTGGTTAGTCGGTACTATTCTCATAAGGAATTTGTAATTGAAGCTACGCAATGTTGTATCAATCGTTGATTTGTAAATATTACCATAAATGGTTTTCCATTCCTCAACAGGTGTTACCATATTTCATACAGACATTTTATATGGTAACCCCATCCTGATATAGTTATTCATTCAAATATTCTACCTTCTCCATTGCCTCCATCTCATTTTCTAAGTTCAGCAAATCTGGGGCCTCGGTAACAACTGGCTGGTTGTTAGGGGGTACCTGTGGAGAGAGATAAATTTCACAAAAAAAGGAAAGAAACAAACATTTTTAAAGAAAATCTACATTAGAACTCAACATTGCCTTTTTTCTGCAATATATATAGGGTTGTCTTTCTCCATCGGGAAAAGGGCCAGAACCCAAAGAAAGGGGATTTGAAGAGCGTTATTTTTGCTAAATAGGGCAATTTTGCGAGTTGATAGAAAAAACACATTTAAATGCAATATATTGTGTAAATAATAAATGATTTTTTTTATTTACATTTGACTAGGAACCATTTTTTCAATGGTTAAATATTTTGAGATAATGGAAAAGAATATTAACCAAGATTTTGGGAAAAACATTTATTCCTTGGCTTGTGGATGGGGGCTTAATATCGGCGTAAATGACAGCCCTGTGTAAACATGTTGACATTACTTTTGTAGGTGATATTTCTTTACAAATATTTGAATGACCTCTGAAACATCATTCAAATTCAAAACCATAAGTTGTAAATTACATATGATGAAAAAACTATTTTTTCCCCATACTTAACCAATCGAACGCTACACGCATATTGATTAGTTTACAAGAGTGCTTACCTCATTTGTTTGTTCATTCTCAGTTTTCTTGTTAGGCACCTGAATTATATAAAATGCAATGGGTGTAAATTATACCCAATTTATTGGTACAAAACAAATTAACAAGGGTGCTGTGAAGTTATTGCCAAGTTTATCAAATTTGCATAACAATGATTCCTCCCTTTCAAAGCTCCACGGAGGATTTTAGTCATAAAGTTCTTCAAAAATCTTAAATCTGTATAAACATTACAACACAAATAATGGGAAGATTTCAATTTTTTTATTGCCTCAACTTTGTTTTCATTTATAACACTTGTGTTAGTTTCATTCACTCAAATATGTGACACAATAGTGAAACAAGACAGTATCACTTCACGAATAAAATCTTCTATGATCTTCGTTAAAACCAATTAAACGGCCCCCAGAGAGACAGACAAGCTTCGGTAATAAACCTCAAAGTATCACTTCAATAATCCACATCGCTATAATACTACAAGATTACTACATTTTATTAAGAGTAATAGCACGTTAAGTTCATTATGTCTAATAAATGAAGAATAAATTAAGTCACAATTGCATTGCAAAATAGAAAGTTAAAACAAATCTTTTATAGTTAAAGTAAGTATCTCTAATGGCTTTGTAAAGTATACTAGAAAGTATGAGTAACCTATGTCTATATGTTACTGACGAGAAATTATAACAGTGCTTATCACAGTTACTTGGCTTTAGGCCGGTCAAGCTACCTGATTCGAGCGATTTGATCCCTAGGGTGATCTCTTGGACTGAGAATCATAAAAAAATGTGTTCTAGTATAAGTACTCCATGAAAGACATAATAAACATATAATCCACTTTTGGTCGTTTATTTTTACATATTAAATATTTTAAAATTTCATACAATCTTTACCATTCATCATTGAATGGTAAAGATTGCACGAAATTTCAAAGTATTTAATATATAAAAATATACGACTAAAAGTGGATTATTTGTTTATTATGTGTATCATAGAGTAGTCAAACACATTTTTTATGATTCTCAGTCCAAGAGATCACCCTAGGGACCAAACGCTCGACTGGCCAAAAATGCAGTCCAAATACCAAGTAACTCTGGTGCTTATTACATGTACCATATATTTACTCATAAACTCACCACCAGTGTTTCATATTAACTTCATATTAACTTCTGCCCCATCCACCTGGGCACCAAATTATAATCCAGCAAATACTGATGATATTAATTTTGTTTAGTTATGTTCTATATTACGGTGACATGCCAACCAAACCACCCACATATAAATATTCATAACTGTTAAACCAATGCAGAGATGTACTAGTCATATTATAACCCTGAACAAATAAATGCATGTGACGTTGGATTAAATACATTATTTTGTTAAACAAACTAAGTATACATCAAGAGTGGTCATAATCTGCTTTAAGCATCATATCAGTAGAGTAGCAGGCTACATATGAGAGGTCAGAAGGAGCGCTGCAAACAAAATGGCAGCCAAAAGATATTAATAGAAAAATAAGCATTTTTATTTATAAAATTTCTGCCAGATTTTAAGCATTGATCAAGTAAACTAGTCAGACAAAAAATCCACAAAATGACCACCCTGCACATCTATAAGAGCAAGCACGTCTAAAAAAATAACGGAAATGAGAAATGGATGAAACAGATCCAAAACTAAAAGAATACATTAGAATAGGTGATCACCCCATGCTATGATGTCATAATGCAGAATTCATACATGTATGTGCAAAAAAACAGTGTAAAAAATTCAGAAGTTTTAGCCACACGAATGCTAGCATGAACTTTGTACAGCTACAGTGTTTTTACCTCTTTTACAATACAAGTTTCCTTTTCTTTTTCTTGCTTTTTCTCTTTTACTTCTATTTCCTGTGCATCATAAAATTATATATATTTTCTTCGCTGTAACTTATATTCCATTTTCAAGACTAGTACTTTTATAACAGAAAGTTGAAACTTTTCCCTCAGAACTGCAGGCATTGCATCAAAACTATGAATTAGTCAGAACGAGAACTTATTTCTCAGAACTGTTAAGTGTTCAGTTACTGTAAATTTTAATTAATTTCAAAAGGGTTATGTATTTATAATTTATCACGAATTAATCAGGTCTCAAATATTGCTGCTTAAAGCTGCACTCTTACAGATGGATTGCTTTGATTTTTCTGTCTTAGAATGTGCAAATTTTTGCATAAAAGTCTGAGAACCAGTGATAAAAGACTGCTGCCAAAGGATCAGATTGCAGTTTTTCAAATTTACGTTCGAAAATATTTTATGCCCAAAAACTCAATTCTTAAAGCATTAGTAATGCTGGTTTCCAGATTGATACGCAAATATTGGTTATTTTAAGACAAGAAGTAAAAAGTTGTTGAAATGGGCAATCTGTGAGAGTGCAGCTTTAATTGTCGAACTGGTGATAAAAAAAATGCTTCAGAAATACTAAAAATTGGCGTAAACTCTAAACTGTGCGGAAAAGGATGTGGTAAAAATAAAACAGTCATAAAACAGATAAATCCATGCTTTTCGGCAGTTTCTTTCATGAATAACTCATAAACAGTGAGTACGGTATAACCAAATATCATTTGATTTTGTTCTACAGTAAAACCCAAACATGAACGTACACACGGCTAGGATAACAAACCAAGGACATCATTTCTTGTAAGACTTCATTCGGCAAAAATTTGACACCATTTCCAAATTGAATATGAATTAATTGTTACTTTTGAAAAATTACACACATAACATAAAAAAATAAGTTTTTCTCAGTGTAAGATTGCAATATATTTCATCTTTGAAGTTCAAAAGTAGGTACCCGTACTTCAAAAAGACAATCATGAAATATAGCATTGCGTGCTCATTCTGTGAAATAGATTTCATCTTACACCGAAACAAACAATTATACTCAATGTCCTTCTACAATACATATATATTTATATAATAAATTTCACTGTACAACCAAAACCACCTGATTTAGGTTCAACATCCCTAAATGAAAACCCTGTTAAAAATCTCTGTCACAGTATATGGTAAACAACCCCGGCCACCAATTGAGTACACAGGCTCGACCTGTTAATGAAGACACTGGTTAAAATCTTTGTCACAGTATATGGAAAACAACCCATGCCACCTACTGAGTATACAGGCTCCTCAGACTCTCCCTCCTTCGCCTCTCCGGCTTTTTCTGGCTCATCAATCTTGTTTTTTGCGTCTTCTACTTCTTGTTTCTTAAGCTCATATACCACTTGGAACAGGTCCCGCAAGGTGAGAACCAGCGCTTCAGCCTATGGAAAAGACCTCTTATATATATATATATATATATATATATATATATATTACTATTGTGTATAACAATGATAGACATCGAAAGTAAAATTTGGAATATTTGGAATGGTCAAAACAATCATTTAGATTTGAAAGTTTTCAAACTCAAATTCATGAAAAAATGAATTAAGTAAATGGAACTTTTTTGTAGTTAATTTTAACTACAGATCTTGGGTTTTGCTTTCTGCATGAAAAGATCTTGACCTTGTAATAATATTTTGATATACAGTACAGCAAGTCTGCGACATGTCATGCACAAGTATACATATATTTGATTCAAATGAGCTTATTAGATTTTTGAAAAAAAAAACCTTTCCATTTCCCATTCAAAATCAAAATACATACAACCATTATCTTTAAAGATACACAAGAAAACAATTAATCTAAACCAATTAAAATATATCTTATCAACTTACAGCTTTATCAGTTTTGATGGCAAAGAACTTGTGTTTCCCTTCTCCGGCACCATACACGTAGCCAAACGCTCTATTGTCTGTTATGTCACGAGAAATGAATGATATCCGATGCACAGGGTGAGTGAAATTAACAGACTGAAAATATACAACAGATTTTAGTTGGGTTTTTAAAAAGAAAAGAGTGCTGCAGAAAAGGCACAGGGTGCTCTATGATAAAAAGGGCACATTGTAACTGGCTGTGAAGATCTTGAACTTGGAAGAAAGTTTCAGAAAATGTGTTTAATTGCATTAATATGAGGTTTATGCAGCAAAGTACATAAAGTATTGCATGTATCTATAATCTTATTATAAGTTTAAAAATCAAATAAAAAAATATATTACAGTGTTGAGCATTTAATTCTTTGTAGGCAGAAGGGTGCCAATGAAAAAGGACAGAAGCAGCGCCCTTAAATAATTTTTAAGCTAAAATCTTTCAGCGAAAATTTGATACAGCTGCCAGTGATGTTTTAGGGATCCGCTAGTAACAGTTACACCCACTTTTAAACCAAGCCATTAAAATACGAACCTGTGTTCTGAGGTCAATAATCCTTATGCCATCTACGGAAACATTGATGATAATCTTCTGTTTGTGTTGGCCAGATTGTTTTACAGCCACCTTTAGTCGATAAATCGACTCCTGACACATCTTATCTCCCCTGGCACTCTCGACTTCATCGACCCCTATCAACTTGGCGTTAAAGTTGACTCCCGGTGGATCAAATCTACTGGGATCATTCTTCAAGTCTGTTGAAAAAGTATTGAATTATAAATCCATCTTTAAACACAAACATAACTACAACTCCTATTTTTAAGATTTCAGAAGTATTTGTTTTTTAAATGTCGTTGAAGCTGTGTGTGATTGTCAGTCTTTTGCAACTGTTTTCTTATTTTCAATCTTTCAATCTAGCCAAACCCACCCAAAAGAAAATAGGAAATTTATGATTTGGAATTTCTAAAAACATTTTAGTTTACCTTGACAGTATAATTGACTGCTTTAAAAATACAACACCACACCACTTCTGCAAAAATCCATTCTTTCCGTGTGTGTCTTAATAGCTAAAATCTTAGATCTAGCACAATTCTAGTCTATAATTTGTAAGATGTGTGCAGAGCTGAAGTGCAGCTGTTTATCAACTTTATATGGGCATATTCAGAATTGTCAACTAGTTATAGTTGTATGGTAAAGTAACTGGCCCACTACAGGGTTTTGGGGCATGCCCCCAACCCGCACAAAGTTTTGAAATTTAGCGGTTCATTTCCTGCTTATATCTTATACACCCGTTCATTTCCTGCTTATATCTTATACACCCCTCCTTATCACATAGATCATAGGAAGTTCTGCAGCATATAAATTACACAATACACATTGACATGCCCTTAACCCGCAAGGGGGCCTTAGGTGCCACAGCCCCTTGAACCCCAGTTGCGACAACTTTTCAAAACCCAGAGGGAACCCTGAATAAATATCAAAACTAGACATACTGATAGTTAATTTGAATCAGTTTATATGCTACTTGAACAGTCAATTTTCGTTGACGGTCCGCCCTCTTTAACCTGACAAACCTAGACATAACCGTCAATTTTAGCTGATGGTCAATTCTTATTGAGGACCCTACATATTTGTAGAAATAATAACATATTAATCCTTCTAGCAGTTCACCCAGTTACCTTTTTTGCTTTTTACTTTCTTGATTGGCTTTGTCTGGTTGTTATTCTGGCTGTCCTGCTTGTTTTCTTCTTCCGTTTTGTTTGTATTGGTGTCAGTACTTTCAGCTGTGGTGGTGTTTTCTGTGCTAGACATCTTGTCAGAAGTTATGGTTTGTGGGTCTAAAAGACAGAAGACAGAAATTTTATAACTTTGAAGTTAGTGTAGTGCCTGTCTTGTTCACAAAACCTAAGAGCTCTTCCCACAGCTAGTCATTTTACGGCTGCGTCTTACAAGTACAGGAGGTGTCTTTCCAAAATGAACTCAAACCATAAATTTGCGCCAGATTTGGGGTTGTTCTGTGTTAATAAAAAATATTGATGTTCACACCAAGGCGCTAACTCATTATTTAACATAACTTGTTTACAATTTATGGTTTTTATATCATGAACATATAAGCTTTACCTTTGGCCATACTTTACTAATGTTAAATGTAGTTTTGACAAGTTCTCCAAATAAGGTATGTCTTTTAAAGAGTTCTTTTTGTGTGGTAAATTGTAATACACCAGTGAAAAAAATAGGAGGTATTACATTTTTTCTTGAAAGTTTGTTTCAATCAAATTTAATTGGTTTGGAATTTTTTTTAGATGGGTGAAACATAGAAATATAACATAATTATTTAATGACATCAACAAATCTCACTTGTGGTTAATTTACAAAAACATTATTTCTGTCTATCATCTTCAAATCATGGCAGAACTTTCTCTTTGGGATTTTTTTCTATGAAACTAGAAGCTGACAATCAAGTAAATAAAAAATGTTAAGAATTTATTTAATAAATTTCAGTTGAATAAGTTAAATTGATTAAATAATTCTTACTTGAATTGCATTTTTTAATAATTTACTGTAGTTAGAAAATAAATATACTTCACTTTTGGAATGAAAAGGGTTGAATGGTCAGGACAAGTGCATACCAGGTCAGAACAAGGATTGCCTGACTGGACAAGTGGACTAAACGTAAAAGTTAATGTCTTCTTATGAAAGTGTGCTGTGCAAAAACATATTGACCTTAAAAGTGAAAAATAGAGATATAAAGATGACAATTAATAAAATCAGTACCTAAGAAATTAACTATCAACAAAATGCCAATCTTATTCTAAACAACAAAGGTCCTTAAATCTGAAAAAGGGGGCGTTTGCAAGAATATTTTACTACTTCCGGTTTTGCTCTCAGTTTGTTATTCACGCCCATTTTAACATTTATTGAATAACCCATGCATATTACATTTGTCTCGTTCCGAAACATACACATGAGCATACAATTCTCATCACGAATAATGACAAAAAGTTTCTGTCGATTCGATAATGGGAGCAGCCATCTTTTTCATTCGTTTATAACTGTCACTCAATTTCTGGTTATTCCTTTGTGAAACATTAACTTAAGAATAACTGATCGTTTCAAAATAAAAATCCAACACATACTTGTAGATGTCAGTAATCACCAAATGTTTTTCATCGCTGACAACAGCTGCAAAAGTAATATTAAACTCCGAAAAGTTCAGTAACTTGACCAATGACAACCGGAAGTCAGACAGATTACTATTATTCGGTCACCGGTATCCTCCATGTGTGGGTGGCCTGCATTGATCTCACTTTTTCCGATATCTTAATTAATTTAATATTGTAAATAGAAATAAATCGAGATGTTTTGTTACCTGTCCCGAACATTCAAACATATTTGAGCATGTTTATAAAATATTTTGTATTATACTTTTTTAAGTATTTCATTTACTATCTTTTAATTTATTTTCTATCATAACTGACATATTGTAAACATTTCATAATTATGTGATACTGATAATAGTTTATTTGCGAATGTCATATAAAATCTGAGTAAATAATATAAATTTCGAATAATTCGGTGTATTGAATAATTTTTAATTACACCTGTATATAAAAAAAACACATGGACCCCGTTGGATATAAGCTTTTACACCTTTGCAAAACTTTACAGGTTATTTATCCATCACAATTGTTAAAAATGAATTTGTTACTAAATCCTATAATTTTATCATTAATGATAAGTAATTCATATTCTAGTAGTATGATTTAATTTATGTTCAATTTCTGTGAAATCATTGTTGGTGATTCAGCTAAATATACGATTGCAATCAGTGATGTTGGTCGAATATTGTTGTAGCATGTTCCTTTGTACTATGAAATATTGCACAAATAAATCTACTATATCAAATCAATATTCACAAAGCCTTCTATTTTTCTTTAAATGGTCATCGCTTTCTCACTGTCAACTGTTGCATTATATTCGCACTATCAGTAAAGAATTTCACAAAGCCTTACAACACAAAAACGTCACAGTAACGAACAGCTTAATTTCAGACACGAACATCACAATTTAAGCAAACACTATATTTTTTGACGGGATTAGGTCGCCTTACACAAGCCTTTATGTTAAAACTATGATATTGTCGTCATGGAATAAGTTCGAAAATGGCAATGCGCATTCATGCACGTGTTTTGTATGGAATTCGCGAAAGACGTTCGCTTGCCTGTTTGTTCGTGGCTCGCGCAGCGCCAACTTTTCAAGAAGGAAAACAAGCATCGGCACATCACAGCTTTCTTCCGAATTTTGCGTATACTGAATCTTCCGATGACGTTACGTGGCGACGTGTGGATTGATACAGTTATGACGTTAAATGTTATTCAATTTATTAATGTAATTTTTTATTCAAAGTTCTCACAATGCTTCAGTATATTGAGCACTACCTTAAATAAGAATTACAGCTTAAATCACACATTTGACTTTTACTTGTCTTAGGTATAGGCAAACATAGACTGCCAACTACCATAGTATTTTGATAAGAATAAATTCCTGCTTTGGTGTGATAGGACCTGTAAAATAAAGTGACTTGATATTTCTGATTTTTAGTGTTTTTTTTTACATTGTTAAACTTCATTGTTATTTTTGCTTGATCGTTGGTAGGAGTGACCCCTTTGATAAATCTGATGTTATGGTCCATTTCTCAAATCCTTTATTTGGCGAGTTTTGTAGCCAATCATAACGGAGGAAACTCAAATTGGCCGAGTTTGGTTGATATTGGCCGAGTCTGGTCGGTATTGGCGGAGTTTTTTGCACATTTTGTCGTCACTGGTCTGGTTTTGGTACCGCGATTGTCCCCGTATCGGGTCAAATACGTAATAGTTTGTAAATAATGTCTATTACTAATTTTATAACAGCCTCCCAAACTATGTTTTAAAACCGAATTCCGTCAATCATCTCTCCAACAATATTCCTTTTCAGCACAGAATCAATCTCAGCCCATTGTAAATATTTGTGTAATAGTTTAATCCAACAGATAACAACTTTTTAAGAAAATTATTCTTAAGAAAATCACAATTAACTATGATTTTTTAAAAGACACGTGATACGGCTAAGATTAAAAAAATAGGACGAGATAAGACATATTTCGACTTCATGGTTTGAAGGAAAACTTTCCTACGATTCTTGTCCGGAACTTTGTGATTTTGACCTAGAAACAATAGGTAATGACCAGTCAAGAGAAATTTTGGGACTTTTCGTAGTCTGAGATAAAATATTCTTCAGTTTTTGTGAGAAGACTTTGTTTTCCTACTGACATACAGACAGACATTTGTAAATCTATATGCCCGTTTTTATCAAAGGAGGCATCTTTCGTGTTTTTACCCGCTAAACAAAAAGTAACTGGCCAAGAAACATTGCACAGATACTAAAATATCTGGTAGAAAGAATTTATACAGGTTGCAATAAAGCATTTTTACAGATTGAGACAGAATGGCTAGTTAAACTGAAACAACATTGACAACTGTTTTGTTTTGTTCTGATTTGCTCTGTGATGGCACTTGAAACAAGGTCGCCACCTGTTCATACTTGTGTTTCCAAAACCATAGCTCCTGCAAAAATAATGGTATGCTCCCCAGTTTATTGTCTAGCAATTTAATCCAACTTTAAATATCATGCCATTCAATGGCAATTCTCATGTTTAAACCTTTTTCAGCACACAGCTAAAATCAGTTCGTCACATTGAATACAAACTTTGTAAAGTACGCTGTTTTAAATAAAAAGCAAACACTCTTTATTAATTAGCTCGATTTACTTATATTTGTGGTAACAACATCTGTTTTATGATTATGTATGTCCGATGTGCAGATGCAGTTTTAAACATTTCTTCATTCATGGACATTTTTTCGCACCTTTTATTGTAATGGCAAAACGTGCTACAATAAAGCATTGTTATTATATTAATATATACTGTATCTTATAAATCTAATAATAGAGCATTTATTAACTTTATTAATTCTATACTTAGACTGACGAAAACAAAACCGGAAGACATAAAATTATTACTAAATCGCTTAGATAGGACAAAATGCTCAATTTTGAATGATTATCGCTCCAGAATGAAGTTCTAAAATATGATAGTATAACATGTAGCTTTTTTAAACACGATTACGAACATTTATACAAAACGCATTTTTCCCCTAAAGGGATATAAAGATCTGCTATTTAAACCTCAAAATTTCGTCTTTTAACACTATCTCCCAAGGTTTCAAATCTTGGACGAATTTGTACGGAAACTAGCGGTGCTGGTTTTCGAGCCTGGCTCTCAGAGCCACCACTCGTACGTGTGGTCGTGCATGGTACGAGATCTGTCTTCTCTTCTGTCTTTCCGTTGACTCATAGAGTCATCATCGTACATGCGTATGTGGTCGCGCATGTTACGAGAACTATCCAATGGAATACTCTTTTCTCAGTATCCGTTTCCTCCTCACCCTACCTCCTAACCTTGCCTTATCTTTATCTCCCTCTTTTCCTATCTATCTTCTACCAACTTTCCTTCCCTTTAACACTCTTCTATTATCGCTTCATATTTTATCCCACATTCTTTCCCTCAAATCATTCCCTCTTCTATCCTCCAATTTTTCCCTATTCTATCTTCCAATCTTTACCTCTTCTATCCTCCTTTCTTATCTTCTTCTATCCTCCAATCTTTCCTTCCTATCCTCCAATCTTTCCCTCTTCTGTCCAATCTTTCCCTCTTCTATCCGCCATTCTTATCCTCTTCTATCCCCCAACCTTTACCTCTTCTATCCTCCTTTCGTATCCTCTTCTTTCCTCCAATCTTTCCCTCTTCTATCCTCCAATCTTTCCCTCTTATATTCTCCAATATTTTCCACTTCTGTCTTCCAATCATCCTCTTCTATCCTCCAATCTTTCCCTCTTCTATCTTCCAATATTTCCCTCTTCTTTACTCCTCCAATTTTCCCTCTTCTATCCTCCAATCATTCCCTCTTCTATCCTCCCCCAATCTTTCCCTCTTCTATCCTCCTTCAATTTTTCCTCTTCTATCCTCCAATCATTCCCTCTTCCCTCTTCTATCCTCCAATCATTCCCTCTTCTATCCTCCAATCATTCCCTCTTCTATCCTCCTCCAATCTTATCCTCTCCTATCCTCCAATATTTCCCCTCTTCTATCCTCGAATCTTTCCCTCTTCTATCCTCGAATCTTTCCCTCTTATATGCTCCAATCTTTTCCTCTTCTATCTTCCATACATATCCTCTTCTATCCTTCAATCTTTCCCTCTTCTATCTTCCTCCAATCTTATCCTCTCCTATCCTCCAATATTTCCCTCGTCTATCCTCCAATATTTGCCTCTAACATCATCCATTCTTAGCTCTACATTCTTCCCGTCTTCTATCGTCTCTTCTACTCACCTTCTATCTTCCCTCCTATATCCTTCGATTTCTTTTCAATCCCACATCATACTTTATATCCTCCTTCCCCTCACATCTTTTATCACCCCTTCTTCCCTCCTTTAACATATACTGTCCTTTTTCATTCTTATATCCGACATTCTTTTCCTCTTCTATCCTCTATTCTCCTCCATCCTCCTATCGTCTCTTCTTCACACTATCATCCCTATCTATCGTCCTCCTGATTAAACACTACAAATTGGATTTCAAGATTAAAGTAAACTTATTTTAATCTGTCCATAAACTAAATGTTCAATATGTTTTAACTCTTTTTTTTTACTAAAGCCTTTTAAAGTTACTATTTATTTATAAATGCTTGAACGTCAAATTATTGTAATCTGTCCTTAAACTAAATTGTCAATATGTTTTAACAGGCGTTTTAACTAAAGCTATTTAAAGTTACTATTTATTTATAAATGCATGAACGTCACTCTTAAAAGTTTATTAGTAGCTCTTAGTAGTAGCTCTAAGCTTCACTTAAAGCTGTAATCTCACAGATATACCGTTTTTACAACTTTTTTATTTTTTGTCTTGGAAAGAGCATTTTTTGCGTCAATATCTGCAAACCAATGATATAAAAGATTGCTGACAAAAAAGGTTCGTAGATGTTTATATTTCCGTTCGAAAAAAAATGTTTTATGGCTTTAACCTTTACTCACGGTTTAAGAAAAATGCATAAAATATCAATTTTTGAACTAAAATATAGAAATCTGAGAACTATTTTATGTCCAAACTCTTACATAACTGGTTCCATGGATTAAAAAAAAGCCTCGTTCCAAGACAAAAATTGAAAAAGTTGTCAAAACGATCAATCTGTGAGAGTGCAGCTTTAACAGGACCCCTATTATTTAAAGATATTGTTTTTAATTTCTATGAAATACATTGCTATTTAAATATATGTACATAGAAAATAAATAGCAGCTAAAACAGATGGAAGATATCCTATGTCTTGAATAAAAACACATTTCATTTAAACTTAATAGAAATTATGAAAAGTATCGAAAAGTAGCTTCTGCGTAAAGGTGTTTGTGTGTACGCTTATTTATACTCGCACTTGTACCCTGCCCATTCGGCGATTGCTCCGATAAGATTGCTAGTCATTTCAGGTTGTTTAAGCATAGTGCACAGACAGAATGTAACCCTGGTAAGTGGTACCCTGGTTCTTTAACGTGCACCAGTGTATACACCTCTCATAGCGTCCCACCAATTTAACGTCACTACCGGAAGAGGATTAATATGTTTTAGTGGTGCGGCGGGTAATCGAACCTGCGATCCCTTGATTGACAGGTAAATGTGTCACTTCATGACCACGGATCAGCCACACAGTTGATACAGTTTAACAGTTGAATAAGTAGCTATACAAACTATGAGGTAAGTAACAATGGAAAGATAACTCTAAAATGACACAATTTTCCTATTAAAGAATCTAACAGTGGCCTTGTCCAAAAGGTCATAGTTCACAGGTCAAAATCTCGGACTATAACTGTTATGAACGAACACCAAACATTAACTGTCAAAAACTCATTTGAAAATTATTTTTTAATCGAAGCCTTAAGTCCTTCAATTTTCAACAACGTTAAGTATCAACGTTTGTTTGTAAAATAGAGAAATTAAAAAAAAAATCTAAACAAAAGAGATCTTGTTTGAACATTTGATGATTTCTCATAATAGCTACGAGCTTTTCTGTCATACATTTATTTTTTCGTTATAGTACGGCACCCTTTTAAATGTGATTGAGGCCCTTTAAGGTAAGCCATCAATTTAAAGGATGCAAACATGTGTTAGTTCATTTTAGGTATTAACAGCGAGATTACAACGTTTAATGTTTAATGATTAACCCGTCATAAACATGTGTTAGTTCATTTTAGGTATTAACAGCGAGATTACAATGTTTATTGATTAACCCGTCATAAACGTGTTTTATTACTTTCCTTATTACTCGATATCTTTAAGACTAAACTATAAAAATAGAATATTTCCTGTTCAAAATAACGGACAAAAAACTACCTGTTTCACCTGCACTTTCACAGCATATGGAAACAATGATAGCAAACATTAAATATAACAAACCAACTTGTACCTTTAAAGCTGCACTCTCACGGATTGAACGTTTTGACAACTTTTTTTATTTTTTGTCTTGGAACGAGCCAATTTTTGCGAAAATCCATGGAAACCAGTTATAAAAGACTGCTGACAAAAATAAGATCGCAGATTTTTATATTTAAGTTCAAAAGTTGATGTTTAATGCATTTTTCTTAAACGGTTTAAGCCATAAAACATTAATTTTCGAACGGAAATAGGAAAATCTACGATCTGATTTTTTTTTGTCAGCAATATTATAGCATTGGTTTGCAGATATTTACGCAAAAAATTGCTCTTTCCAAGACAAAAAATAAAAAAGTTGTAAAAATGGTATATCTGTGAGACTGCAGCTTTAACAAGGTGTACCTTTTAATAGAACCATAATCATCCCATCGCAAAACATCGCACTGTAGCAGTTATATGAAATGCTTTCCCTGAAAGCATATCTTGCAAAAATGAACCTGATGCTGTTGTTTAAAAGTATTGTATTTAAGAAGAAGCCATGCCTGCTTGCGTGCTTTAACCTTTCAACTAGAATGTTCGGGTGATGATTGGAATGAAAGATGCCGAAATGTGTTCTGCCATTTTCAGTTTAGCATATTGAGTCGAATGTTTGTCTGTTTTATTTTGTTGGTAAAGAGTAAACAGTTAAAAAAACTACACTTATGATGTAAATATAGTTGTAATTATTGCAGTCATGAATAATGTTTGATTCATGTTAATGTAATAATTAGTGTTTATCTTGACACATGCACTATTGTTCGAGCAATTAATATATTCTATGTAAATCCATTTTCTTCGCAGATAGTTGGTGTATATTATTGTGTTATCTTACAACATTCATTCGGCCAAATCCACCCTCTTACCCTACACTAACGTGCCCTACCCACCAATTCCAACCAACCAACTAACCAACAAACCAACCAACCAACCAACTAACCGACCGACCGACAGACCGACCGACCGACCGACCGACCGACCGACCGACCAACCAACCAACCAACCAACTAACTAACCAACCAACCAACTAACCAACCAACCAACCAGCCAACCCAACACAACCAACCACGTCCCCATATACCTATCTATCAAACATAGATTGCAGTTTTGAATTTGTGCCACCTTCTTTAAAAATGTTTTGAACTATTATAGAAAAGCTCAAAATATCCAGTTGTTGTAGATAGCGGAAAGAACATTTCTAAGGCATCGATAGTTGTGCTTCAGAAGACATTTCATACTTTATATCTAGATGTTAAAGAAAGACACGATGTACAAGCACAAATTCAAGTTTTTGGTCAATGATATTCCACCTTCCAGGCTTGTAAGTTGTCATGTTGCCGGAATATGTCCATTTAAGTCCAAGTTTCTTAGTCAAAATAATAAAAATACAGTGAAAAGTATTTTGCCGATCATAACGGTGGCATCTTTAATAATTGAAATTTTACCTCGAATACTTTAAATTACCTAGTTGCACAACTTAATGGTCATCATGAATGAAGCGTATATCTATATCAGTGAACACTTGGTTAGCGAGTTTTGGTTTAATCTGTAACGTAATGACTGAAATGCTTTTTTTCCACACAGTCTACACATTGTTTTGTGTATATGAAATAAGCAACTGCAAAAATAACGTACCCAAAATGATTACTACACCATATCTACGTAGTACTTGTTCGGCTTTTATAGATGCAAACATTACCAAAATGTTAAAATATGATTTCTGAGAGAAATGGCAAGTTTATGTTAGGAATGTATTTTGTAACATTTTAAAGAACCCTTGTGTCACCTTTTATAATCTTAACATGTTAATGCTACCAATAAATTATCCTTTGTAGCCAATTTTCTGAAATGCGGCATGTTAATGCTACCAATAAATTATCCTTTGTAGCCAATTTTCTGAAATGCGGTTTCCGCTCCATAAAATAAGTTCCCCTACTAACGATCTATTTGCAAGCAACCAATGGTTATTTAAGATTCAGGCGGTAGTTCATTTGTTTTACCATGCAGAATACCATGGCGTCCATGCGTGTGGTATCGACTTGCTTTTGGATTATACTCTACTTAAATGGATTCTCTGATGGCATGATATATGTCAAACAAATTAGTGAAACAAGTTTTATTAGAAACTGTGTTATTCAGGAATGTGTGTGTTTTGGAAATACCATGGATTGTAATGGAAAAATACCCGTACACATTCCATCGGGAATAACACGGGTGAAACTGGAAAATTTGAAATGCGAAGACGGTTTATCGTCGGACACATTTCATAATGAAACATGGAGTAAAATTGTGAATCTTGACATTTCATGGCAAGACATAGCGAACAAATCAGGCGGTCTGATCATCAGAAACACATCATTATCGACAATGAAGAGTTTACAATATCTTGGAATTCATGTTCTAAGTTGCTTCGTATTAGAAGACCATCAAATAGAAGGCGGTGCTTTCAACGGCTTAGACAATCTCGTTGAACTAAATGTTTCCTACAATAAAAGACTTTCATTTAATATACTCAGCAAAATAATAGAAACGAAAACATTATTTCCAAGACTAAAAGTATTTTTAATAAATAATTTCGGTATACCCAGATATGAAAATATTCCACTAAATTTCAGTAAGAGTTTTTTGACTGCTCTTGGAAGACGCAATTTAACCCAGCTAGAAGCCAATGACAATATTGTAAATGAGATTGACGTGGATCCTACAAACGTTATATTCAATAGCCTCGAAAAGGTGTCTTTGAAAAATACGCAATTAAATGCAATCAAAGGTATAAAAGGTGAAGTAATTTATGAATCACTACACACTCTTGATATTTCATCAAGTAGAATTCCAATTGCAAGCGTCTTACTGACAGAAGAGAAACATGAGGTAAAAGAAAACGGAACACCATGCAATACAAATATAAATGCAATCACGAGAATACTAAAACGTTTTCAGCATTTAAAAACATTAATCGCAAATGATTTGTTTAGCGAACAACAGGCAGCAATTCTTTTTAATTGTACCTTTACTATCCCTTCCTCAAGATTTACAGTTTCTCTGAAAAAAATACATTTTCAGGCTAATAATTTTAGAAGGATTTATTTTGAGGTGAAAACAAATATTACACTTCACCTTGAATATTTAGATCTCAAATATAATGGAATTGAATATTTCGAAACTCCACATGTTTTGAACTATATCCCTTCTACTCTTATACTTGCACACAACAATCTGCATATTATGCTTGATACTAATCCGGATAAGTTTACCGAAATGTTTAAATATTTGCGCAATCTACAAGTAGTGGACATTTCATTCAATAAGTTACCATACATTCCCAAATCAATGTTTGAATATAACAAGCATGTACGCGAGATTTACTTAAGCAATAATTATTTTAAGCAGTTCTATCAAACAATTGTGATTCCTTGCAGAGTAATTGACCTAGTAAAAAATGACATTGACTTGTTAAACGATAAGAGCATTCGTTGGTTTGAGAGAATCAACGACAAAAGTAACGGGTCATTACAGTTGCACATTGAGTCCAATCCGCTACAATGTAGATGTAACAGTCGCACTTTTGTCCACTGGTTGTTGACGTCAGAGTTTGTTGTTCATCAAAACTTAAATTGTCGGTTAGACGGGGAACAAATGCCAATAAACAAAGATACCTATGCAAAACTGCAAAACGAGTGCAACGTTATAATCAATTACATTATAATAGCCAGCATAACAATTGTTACTATATGTGTAGCTTTTATAGCCGTTAAATTGGGAAAGCAACTGTTCGACAAATACAACACCAAAAGAAAAGAAAGAAGAGTCCTCACACAGCTCAAAAACGGTTGTTTCAAATTTGGATTTTTGTCGTTTCTGATCTACAGCGATAGTGACTCAGAACTAATGCTGGAACACCTCTGCCCTTTATTAACGGACACTTTTAAGGAGAAAGTAGGAGATGTCGAAACCGAGGATTTGAAGTTTGTCGGCATTGGTGATAGACATTTTTGTCCTGGATTTGGTATAATGGATGAAGTCCATAGATGTTTTAATTACACAGCTGTCATTTTGGCGTTTGTAACAAATGCCTTTTGTGAAAGCGTATTTTGTAAAAATGAGCTCGAGTATGCGATTGTTTTAAACAAGCCTGTAGTTTTATTTTTTGTTGAGAAAATTGCAGAAGAAGACATGCCTGCTTGCGTGCGACAACTTTTCAACAAGAATGTTCGAGTGAAGATTGAACTGAAAGATGGAGACATTAAGGTTACGCCTCACATTGATGACGTCTGCTCTGCCATAGTCAGTTTAGCATATTGAAGGTTCGAGATACATCATGTGTTCAAACGAGCGAAGCTGGAGAAGAGGGTGCTTGAGTTTTGAAATCTGTACATATTAAACTGATGTATTTTAGTTGCCTGGCAATGAATGTTATAAGTTATAATGCATATGTTCGCCGTTTTGATAATGTATATACTGAATTATTACACAATCAGCGTATACATAAGTTATGCTTTCGAATGTTCATTGACATACATATTTTGAAAAAAAAAACATATTCTGAACAGTTGAATTCTTTTGCTCATGTTTTCATCTACCCATTTAAAACTGAATGTTTTTGTTGTTCTATGTTTATAATATTATTCAAAAATACGCTCATTCGGATTCGACGGTTCAGCGCAAAACGGACCTTAACTGTTCTAGTTCTGTATGAAACCTATTAGAGAAACGTATTTATACGCATACACTTTCTGTCAGTAGATTGTTTTGATATTTCAATGGAAAAAAGCATGTTATAAATAGCTTTTATCTGACCGTGCAAAGGCGGTTATCAATTTACAGATGATGATACATTATTTTATCTAAATTTGTACATAACCTTTTTTAATGATATTGGTTCTGATTATACTGATGGTGGCGTAAGGTAGTTGTTAAGATATATAATCGACATCTGTTTAAACAAAGCGGAAATTTCCTACCCAGATTAAGTGGCCACCTGTATTAAACAGCCACTTTGATCTTTTCACCAAGGTGGCCACTTAATACAGGTTTGACTGTATTTTTTTGCTGTTTCATGTCACTTGTGTTTAAAAAAGCGAAGGGCGAGACATATATAAACATGTATGTACAGAAACGAATGTCATTTGTCGGCAACATTTGAACATACTCCTGATCTTGAGCAGTTGAAGAAGAGGCTGTGCAATTTTAGAAGTTATGATGCATGTGAACGTCGTTATAATAATTCATATAATAACATATTAAAATCAGTATGTAAAGAAGGTATGCTGTCGAATGTTTATTGATATGCTTATTTTTTATTTTTTTTTATCTATAATGCATATATGAATAATGAATTTAGCTCATGTATCTATCTGCTTATTATTGCATTTTGTTGTTGTGCTAATTCTAATGTTTTAAATGTTATTTTTAAAAACACTCGTTCTGAAAATCGACGGCTCAGTTCAAAACAGACATAACATGTCCGTTTTCAATATGGAGTAACGTCATTCTTATCCTGAGTGATCGATCTATCATATTTAGAAGGATATGCTTAAGTGATTTCAGGAATCAAATTTAGGCTGTTTTATTTGCTAATCGGTGGCTTGGATAGTTTATGTTATTTAAGTCGTACATGTAAAGTGAGAACCTTTGAAAGCATAGGCTCCTTTGAAGAATTCAATAGCAGTTTCTTGTTGCAACAAGTATTAATGAAGAGTTGTACATTATATGGGTCGCTTTTGTTAGTCTTGATCTTACCGATGACGATATTTTGATAGTTAATTCATGTATGTTATCTGAAAGCGTAATGTCGCCTGTTTGGGGTTTTTATGGTCTTGATGCTAAACCTTTAAATGTGGTCTAGCATACATTTTAGACTATGTCTACATAGTCTATAGTTTCCATTTCATTATTGTCCTCCCATGTATTGTATCGTAGTGTACATAAATACATTATAAAAATGGTCCAAATGTTGATGTACATGTCCACACCACGTATTACCATTATCAACATCTTCAACAAGACAAGCGTAAACATACATGTGCAAATTAACATTTCAGTTACCAAATATAATTTTACATTGTGAAATAGTTAACTTGAGACAGAAACAATATTTCATAGATTCACGAGTACCACGTTTTACTAGATATATCTGGCCAAGATTGATGAAAGGTATGGGAGCACTAACTGTAACAAAAGGACGAATAAAAGTCGTAAAATTTCGAAGAAGAATTTCGAGAATCATTGATTAACCCCAGTGTTTAGTAATATAAAATACGCCTTTAGAAATGATAAACTGATAGGACTAGATACTGAACTTAGTTATACGGAACAACAAACTCATTATTTGATGAAGTGTACTATTTACATTTGCATGCATACACGAAATTCAATGTATGTTTCCCTGACCATTCAGTGCTTAATCTCGAGATCACGAGGTTTCATCAGTACAAGGCGTTGTAAGGGCAGAAGAGAAAAACTAAACAGACAGAATCAATGATAAACAGCCCGATGTTGTGATACCCAATGGATTATTTTTACATCCTCTGACAAGCGATCTGTAACACTTGATCAGGCGGAGTCCAAACGATATGATATTTAATTGCGTGAAATAGTATACAAAGTTTAAAGCATATGAATGAAGAAAGTACCCTTATTTTGTTTTGAGAATTAACATAAATTATATAGCATCCTATTTTTGTTCAGAGTATACAGTATATTGATTCGAAAAGTTTTACTCGCAATGCGTCATATTAAATATTTAGTTTTGCTACGTTAAAATACGCATTTTAAACCAATGCAGTGATACAATGGTATCTTGTTTAAAGTTTGTTATGGAAACTAACCTGATTCTGTCTTAAACGCGTATCCAGCAATGTCCATAGTAAAGTACACAATATATACATGTGCAAACTAGTTATCGGTATTATCCCTATACATATACCGACGTTATCTGTTTAACTTATCGTTGGACGATATATTGATGCAATAAGTAAATAGTTTGACTTAAAATCACATTCCTAAGATTGTTTCTATAAAATGGATTTATCAACGTCGCAGATGAAATAAATTATTTTATTTCACATTTAAAACAAGGCATAGAATCAACTTTAGGTACCATTTGGATTATTTTACAATTAACAATTGTATGGAAATTGTGATTTTGTATTTGGTCTTATTCCTAGAATTTATATACTTGAAAACGTCCCAAAAAATATTAATGAAAAGATGAAAATGTCCGGGGGGAGGGGTGTTCAAAGAATGCCCTCGCGGCAGGGCCATGAATAACTTTTTTAGTCTATATTCGCCAACACAATCTTACTTCCACCCCAACAAAATCTCAAAGTAAAGTAAAAAAAACTAAGAACCATTCTACCTCGTTAAATAGTTGTTATATATGTTGACAACATTTGAAATCATAAGTATATTCTTAAATGAAAATATTTTTTCATTGTACAAATTAAAAAAATAAAAATAAACTTAATGAAGATATAGGATCTTAAAAGAATAGTATTAGTCTAGTAAAAGTTCCACGTTTAATGTATTCCTATTTAAATGGGAAAAGTTGAAAAAAACTACATATTAAATACATATTAAATAGTTTTTTTTCTCTTTCATTATCTTTTTCCGCTGTAGCTGTTTATGTTGATTAAAGTCATTGTTAAACATTCCAGTTTTTGTTTTCATAAAATCTACTCAAAGCGTACGTAGCGATCAACACCCAGATGAGTACAAACTTAATTATATACAAGGGAACATACAATTCATGACTCTATAGTCAATAACGTTTAGGCCAGAAACATTTAAGGTTGATTCTTATTTCTTGTGCGTTCATGCAGTATTAACGTTCGGCTGCGATGTTGCATATGTATGAATCGCGCTAGCACAAAAATGAGAATCAATCCTCAAATTTACATTTTTCCTTTTAATTTGTGTATTATTTTCGCTCTAATAGTGTTTGAAAACAGGTCTTTGATTACAAAAAGGGGAACAGAACGGGTAGAACGAATATAAGTGGTAAGAGCACTTGTCGCCTTGGTGTTGTTTCATCCTCCGTATAATAAATAGTCCTTAAGTAAATTGCAGAAAAAATAAATAGTCAAAGATTTTTCTTTTAATAATTTGGTAGTTTCTGTAAAATATGTAGAGGTGATATTTGTTGTAATATGTTCATTTTAATCAAGAGAACTGTCGATTCATTTTAACTCCTGTTTTGCATATGCATGACCCATGTGAGTGGGCATAAAAATGTGGTCATGGTGATTTGATGGATAACTTCCTGTTCAAGGTAACAGTAACGACATAATTCCATCTTTTGTTTTCTTTTAACTTTTGCAAAGATATTTAAGTGGTATGATGTGCTAGTCTTTTCGAATTGTCCATATTGAGACGTTTGTTCGAACTCGCGAAAATACATGACACTGACAGTCTCGTATCATTTCATGTATTTTAATGTAGACGAAGATATCGCCTAATTCTATCGTAGAAAGATATTCATTGTCTAAATCTGATAATGGATCATACATTTGCCCTAGAAAGAAATCGCCGAACTCAGAATCATCAGCCATGTTTGTTTTGACAGTTGTTGCAGACGAACCGTATTCAAACCGCGTCAATTTTAATTTATTTTTATTATTTTTTCAATGCGTTTTCTTTTGTTACTTATTGCAAAATCAAGCATTTTTAAATGAAATTTCTAGAAAATAATGTCTTTCATTTAAATTCTACGTATAACATCAAAAGAAGAATGTAAACATGACGGCATTTAACAGAATATGTGCCCTGCTATATTTAGCAATAAAGTAGGTCGTAGTAAGATCACTACGCACTGTGATTCACCAGCGCCAATTCAGAACGTTGCTTTCTTGCCAAACTCCGCCTATAAAGTTTATTGTTCAGGAATTCAAGTACGGATGTAAATATATCATGGTTGTTTTTATTGTATTTCAAACACAGAGTACAAATAAGACATAACTACAATTCTGTGCTTTTTGAGTATATCTAAGCACCCAGGCATGCATCCCAACACACAATGTACACAATGTAACACACAATGTAACTCAACCTCCTAAGCATGTTGTCCGCTATTGGATTTTCTAAGCCGAGCATAGAAGTTATAAAAGTATTATATAAAAAATGGGTTGATATCATGTGTAGTTTTAGACTTTAGTAAATATTGTACACCTTTACTGTACTGTTTATTTTTGCATTGTCATTATTAGCCGGCGACAAATTTTATCGCGGACAATATCATGTGCATTCCGGTACTTTATCCACTCTTTTTCCCCAAGTAGTTTTGGGATCTGTTCATTGAGAAGGCACGGCCTTATGATGATGTTCCTTGTGTCATTACAGACTAACAGTAGGTTTCAAACTGTCGTAACACCTTTCGTTCCAGTCAAGGCAAGATAATCTAAATCATACCAGAAATCCCCATCATCATTACAAAAAGACTCGGAAATATTCGGACCTTCATCGTAGAGACTTAAAAACATAAAACATTTTCTAATAGCGAAATATTCTTAAGTTAACATAACATTAAAAGAAAGCCAATATAAAACAGATATCGTCGTTTTATCTTTTGTATTTTAGCCTCTCCCTTGAGTTTACATTTGAAAATATTTCATTTTTACAATTTTACTGAACAATATTAATTAAATAAATATATTTAGACCAAGTTAAACACTGCTAAGGAAATGATCCATTCAGAACACCTAAATATTTTTTATACATATTTGAAGTATTAAACCAACATTGAAATTAATACAATAAGAAAAGATAGTCTGACCTTTTTCGTTTGTTTAAATATTTATTTGCACGACTTTTCATGAAAGAGGAAGTAAATAACCACACACAGTATCTGAAAAGGGAGAAAAGAGAAATCTAAACGTAGGTCAAGGTTGATTAGCAATACCTTTGAGTTTTCTCCCTTCGAATAATAATATTGTCATCTTTGTCCTCACTACAAGTTTAAATTGATCTCTATCACGGGTCCCGTTATATATATATTTTAAATTTGTATTATGTTTAAAGGTTATATTGTTCTGATGCGAAAGAAGCGACATTATACTTTCGCTTTGCAAACATTCATTGTTTTAATTTCTTTTGAATTGTTCAGCCCTTTATGTTTTTTTAACTCAAACTTAATCGCACCTGTAATTATCAGCAACGTAATTGATAGCAAACATAACCCCAAATCTCAAATTAACGTACTTAACTTGATATTATAGTTAAGCTAAACGTAATACATTGCATTTAATAATTAGTTACCTCAGTGGAGTAGTGATAAGAAAGGCATCTAAACATTTCCTTTTATCAATATAAAATATTTCTAAGAATGATAAACGTTGACCATTTGTAAAGAACAGATCAAACTTTGGCCAAAAATGAAACGAATATGAAAATATGTATACGGTCTTGAACAAAAGTGAGGGGTTGTTGAAATGTGAATGATTTACTTGAGCATTATTAGTATTATGCTTGCTGTGCAAAGAAAGATGATTAAGTGTTTGGTCGTTGGACTTACATTTCAAGTTTTCATTTTAATCATAACATCGTTGCCGGTTTTAGCAATGAGATGAAAAATAACGGAATATATAAAATAAATTATGGAATTGACTTTATGTGATATCATACATTGTTCAAATTTGGTTAAAACGCCTTGTAAAAATATATAGGAAATATTATTGTGCAAAAAGATCAATATTTATTACTTGGGAACCAGATAATGTGAGTCAAATTTATTACATTTAAAATTCAAATTGTACAGTGTCTGTCCAGCAATGCCCTACAATGACGTATAATTATGATCATAATGTACCCTCAAAATATAGAATACACTACAATAATCTATATACAAGCGGACACCCTTTAAATGAATTATGTAAAATAATCACATTTGTTATTCAAAAATTATAATAATGCAATGAAAAATATAGGGGCATGCAAAGTTCAAGAAGGTGGAAAGTCAATAGAACAATTGATATAATAATAATAATAGAAGTATTACATTAAAACAGTACATTTAAAAAGTAGATAGTTTGGATGAATCGTGAATTGGGATATCGTTTTCTTGTATAACGAGAAACCTAAATACTAGCTTGCTGATTAAGCATCAAAGATCGAGCTTTTTGTTGTAGCGTTGAAAGGAACTTTTAATGTCGTTAATGAGTGCTTCGTTAGTTAAGGTACTTATCTAAAGTACGAGGCTTAAAACTAATTATATGTTAAAGTATTCATATTAAAAGCAAATATAACTTTATTTTCCGGTACAAGCAATAACTTTACGTACAAGTAAATATTGTATTAGTGATTGTTTGATGCAAAGTAACTTAAAAGTTTTTTTGTAATACATGGGTTTTGGTGAAGTTTAAGCGCGCAAATTGAATGAGGAGAACGTTCTATAAGCTGCTCTTAAACAGTCTTCACAATAATTTGTAAAATAACGGTTGACAAACAGACAGACAGACAGGCAGACGAGCAGCTGTGTCATTGAAACATCTATGGATATGCTCTTGCGTTATTTTCATCTTCCACGTTCTGCAAGTGATTCTCTTTTCTGTTCCTGTCACTAAACGGAAACACACGAAAGGGACCTTATGATCCGTCGTAGCCCTTTGGGAAATATACTTAATATACATGTACAAACAAATACAATGATGCGTATCGTCGAAGCGCGACTGTTTTAATGTCAAACTTTATAATAACCTGATAAGCTTCGAAATTAGATTCTGTCTACTAGTGCATAGTTTTGAAGCATTTTATATGATTTTAAAAGTTCTATAATATACAAACACTCAATGCTTGAAAATGAACAGAACGAATATATCAAATAAAACCGTGACGTAGTGTATTGTTATTAAAAATACTGATTAAACCTGGACGTAAAATCCCGCAAAGCTTTATAAGTTTGAATGAAGATTTGTTTAAGAAATCGTCAAATAAGATCAGTGCATTTTTTCATTAAAGTGTAGTATCGGATAAGCGGTGGTATTTTCTCATTTAGATAGTTGCTATAGTCAGGTTTTGACCCTTTGGCTTTAAACAGTAATTGATATAGAGCAGTTTGCAAATCATTATGAATGTAGAATTCATGATAATATACACATCGGTACTTATTAACCTCAGATGACCATGACGTTTGTAAAAAGACATCAATATAAAAATATATGCCTTTTTGAGATGGTCTCTTGTAGAAAAGTCCTTGATAAACTTTTGCCATTGTTTTAAACATTGTTTTAAACTGCAATGTGATTCTCTTTAATTTCAGAAACCGCTAATCATGAATCAGAAGTTCTTTAATGTTCATTTTATCTTAAAAACGGAGGGAGCGCTGAAGTTCAACTGAATCCAATTATGCCCTTAAATATAAATATAACAAGTAAAACAACGTTAAAATATACATAGACTATTATATTACTTTTAAAGAGCGAGCTACGCAAGTCGTTCGGAGGAGTAACAAAATCGTTTTAACAAGATTATACGTAAGTCGTTCGGAGGAGTAACACGACCGCTTGTCAAACGCTAACAGTATGTTTAATCGCAAAGCGAATGACTTGGAAAACCCCCAACAAGCATTGTATATTTCCAACATACTTTAAATTGTTCACATTCGCAATATCATTCAAATGAAATTGGTAACACTGGCCTTACGGCGTTATGAAATGAAGCCAACGTGACAATATTATTTTCATCAAATTGGTATAATTGTATACGGTACTGCTGTTAATGTGTTTCTTTACATTCGTCTGTGCCAACGTGGGATTGGACATCATTATATAATAGTGTACTGCACTGTCTGTGCATTGTCCGTCCGAAAAATGTGCGTACACGTCCTCCTCCGTTTCCTTCACCCCTTTAGTAATATTGATATGATACACATGTTCTGTTTGTCAGGGGGAAATGCAGATAGTAAGTTGAAATCTCTTTGAACCTTACTTGAAGAACAAGATCGCACTGAATAGATGGCGTTAAATGTCCGGTCTAGAAGGCTAACAACGGGCATAAACGTCCAGTTTATTGTATTTATTTCATATGTTTTGCAAAATTTAGTGTCTTATTGAATGGATTTTGACCCAATATTGATGAATGTTCCAACAAAATTAGTTAAATACATTAAAAGATGTACTAGTCTTGACAATTTATCTATCTATTTGAACTTTATTTATTCATAAGCTTTCAAACAGTACTAGCTATATGTTTGTCTACCAATTATTCAATTCCCCATGGGCCCTTAAGACAAGTCATACTACTGAAACAGGTACTGTAACGTCTAATTATAACATCCTCATTCATTCTCAGAGATGGGATACATTCACACTGCTTGTATATTATCTAACTTTTCTGATTTAAGTTTTAAAATACGTGCGTAAACAAAATGATTGGTACGGAACTGATTACGAAGGGTATTGTGTTGCTTCTGTGTGTATCTTTTTCTCCGAATGTTTCATGGAAAAGAACTGTGAAGTGAACGGATGCATGTGCTACGGACATTATATGGAGTGCGAAGATGGAATTCCTGTGTATATGCCAAGTGGTTTAACTTATGTTAAATTATCGGATCTGAATTGCAATGGCAGTTTCTTTCCTTACGCTTTTCATAATCAAACATGAGGAAAATTAATGATTTAAGATAGTTCGTGGCAAGAAGAAATGGGTGATAATTTGAATATCAAGGCAAAATATAACGAAAATAGAAGATAGCGTAAGATCCAAATCTCAAAGAGAGACGCGACTTTCAAGATTTTCTTTCACAACACTTGCCTAACAGTCAAAGAGTTTTTGCCGTTCATAACGGTGGCCATCTTGAATAACTGATATACCATCTTCACTATTTTAAATCATGTAGAAAAACAGAAAATCTTTATAGACATCATGGTTGCAGTTCATACTAATATTAGTCAACATTTGGTAAACGTGTTTGATTCAATTTTGAATATTATGACATAATGCTAACCCCTTCGCTAAGTGAGATAAACTGCTTTAATATATATATAATATATATATATATATATATATATCTTATTTCTTTATCACTTCTATGCTCTTTTCTGACTCATGTAGAAACATATTTGTTCAATATGTACAACTATGATCTCTGATCGAAATGGCAGGTTGATGTAAAGAATGTAATTTGTAACATATTGCTCATACCCTAATTTCCCCTTTACATTCACATGTACTTGTAAATGCGAACTCTGCCTGTATGTGTTTATAAACTGTTCATGTAAGCCCTACCAATGAGTTCTCATTTGTAAACCAGGAACTTAAGGGCTGTTCCACATCAAAGAATACGTTCCTTTTGAAATATGTGGTTGTAACCAGGAACAAAAATAACAGGTTGATATTTAAGACTCAACAGACCGATGTTCATTTAGTTAATCATGAAGAAGAACATGGCGTCCTTGCGTATGATATTGTCTTGCATTTGGCTTATACTGGTCATGACGGTCCACTCTGATGGCTTGAAACATGTCAGACTAAATAACGAAACACGTTTTATCAGAAACTGTGTTGTTCAGGAATGTGTGTGTTTTGGAAATACAATGGAGTGCAGCGGTAGGATACCCGTATATCTTCCATCAGGAATAACTCGGGTAAAAATGACAAATCTAAAATGCGAAGACGGTTTATCGTCGGCCACATTTTATAATGAAACATGGAGTAAGATTGTGAATCTAGATATTTCATGGCAAGACACAGAACAAATCTCAAACAGTTTGACCATCAGAAATGCATCATTTTGGACAATGAAGAATTTGCAATATCTTGGTTTTCATGTTCGAGATTGCAGCGTAGTAAACTACAAACAAATTGAAGGCGGGGCTTTCAACGTCTTGGAGAATCTTGTTAAACTAAATGTTTCCTACAATAAAAGACTTTCATTTAATATAATGTCCAATATACTACAAACGAAGAACTCCTTTCCAAGATTACATGTATTTCTAATGAATGGTTTCGGTATTAAAGAATATGGAAATATTCCAATAAATCTCAATTCGAGTGTTTCTACTGCTCTTGTAAGACGCAATTTAACCCACCTAGAAGCAAATGACAATGTTTTAGAAGTACTTGAAATGGATCCTAAAAATGTGATATTTAATCATCTCGAAAATGTGTCAATGAGAAATGTGCTAGTTAAAAAGTTACTTTATGGAAACTTTAAAGACGAAACGGTTTACGAATCACTGCACACGCTTGATATTTCATCATGTCATTATCCACTTTCAAGCGTCTTACCCAAAGTAGAGAATCATCAGGTAACAAAGAACAAACAACGCTGCGAAATAGATGAAGATGTATTTAAGATAATGATGAAACGTTTACAGCATTTGAAAACATTAATCGCAAATGATTTTCTCAGCGAACAGACGCGAACAGGTCTTTTTAATTGTACGGTAACCATCCCTTCATCAAGATTTACCGTTTCCATTAAAACATTAACTATTCGGGAAAATAAATTAAATAAGATTTATTTTGAGATCGATACTAATATTACATTCGTTCTTGAACATTTGGATCTTAGATACAATGACCTTGAATATTTTTATGCTCCACATCTATTGAATTATATGCTAACTACTCTTTTACTTGCGCACAACCATCTGCATATTATGCTTGATACTAATCCGGATCAGTTTACTGAACTGTTCAAATATTCGCACAATCTACAAGTGGTGGATATTTCGTACAATAAGTTGTCATACATTCCGAAGGCATTGTTCGAATATAACACACATCTACGCGAGATTGACTTAAGTTATAATTATTTACAGCAGTTTTATCAAACAGTTGTAATTCCTCGCAGAGTAATTGACCTAGTTCAGAATGACATTTACGTATTAAACGATAAGAACATTCGTTGGTTTGAGAGAATAAACGACAAAAGTAACGGGTCACTACTGTTGCGCATTGAGTCCAATCCGTTACAATGTAGATGTAACAGTCGCACTTTTGTCCAGTGGTTGTTGACGTCAGAGTTTGTTGATCATCAAAACTTAAATGGTCAGTTAGACGGGGAACAAATGCCAATAAACAAAGATACCTATGCAAAGCTACAAAACGACTGCAACATATTCATCAAATATATCATAACCTCAACAATAGCAATTGCTACGTTATCTGTAGCTTTTATGGCCGCCAAATTGGGAAAACGATTGCTCGATAGACATAACACCAAAAGGAAAGCTAAAAGTGTCATCACACAGCTCAAAAATGGTTGTTTCAAGATGATGTTTTTGTCGTTTCTTATCTACAGCGATAGTGACTCAGGGATAGTGCTTAGACACCTCTGCCGTTTATTAACGGATACTTTTAAGACGAATGTAGGAGATGTTGAAGGCGAAGGTTTTATGTTTGTCGGAATTGGTGATAGACACTTTCGGCCTGGATACGGTATAATGGACGAAATGAATAGATGTTTTAATGGCACAGCAGTCATTTTAGCGGTTGTATCAAAAGCTTTCTGTGAAAGCGTATTTTGCAAAAATGAGCTTGAATATGTCATTATATTAAACAAGCCCGTATTGCTTTTTGTTGAGAAAATTCAGGAAGAGTCCATGCCTGTTTGCGTGCGACAGCTTTTCAACAGAAATGTTCGAGTGAAGATTGAAATGAAACATGCCGGAATAAAAGTTACGCCTCACGTGGATGATGTATGCTCTGCCATTTTCAGTTTTGCATATTGAGCCGAATGTTTGACTCTAGTAGTTTCAGTAGTAGTATGTGTTGTTGTAGTAGTAGTAGTAGCAGTAGTGGTAGTAGTAGGAGTAGTGGTTGTGGAAGCTGTAGCAGCAGTAATAGGAGCAGCGGCAGAGCAGCAGGGGCGTTAGAGGCAATGGTACCGCTTCTTCTTAATGGATGCGAATTCAGCCGAAAACTGCACTCTTCTACACTATAATATTACGGATGTTAGGTTGCTGTTTTTTATTACTACTCCAAATGTACTGCTTTAAATCATGTGTATAGTTTAATTTAATGGACAAGTCTAATGAGTGGTGAAACATTTCGCATTGATAACATTTATGCAAGAATGGGGATTATGTCAAAAAGTAATTTAGCCATGGCCAATCTAACCACAAATTGATACTATAAGAGGATGCAAATATATAATAAAGTGAGTATTCAATGTGTTTAAACATCCTGTATAGTATTTACCGGTTATACTGTACATAAGGTGAGGTAAATATATTATGTGTATCTAGTAAACTGCTAGTACTTAAACATACGAACGGAAAATAGTTCACTGCCGACCGCCTGTCTTGTCCTAATAGACCATTATTTTCTAATATTTCAAAATTCCAAACAATAAGCTTTCGTATTTTCCCACAGAATACAAAGTCCTGCATAACATAATTTAAGATGGATTTTGCTTTTGCTGAAAATCGCTTTCATTTATTTTCTACCATGAGCAAACCTTTTTAAAAAAATGGTGTGCGTTGTATTGTGTCAGGAAACATTTTGATATTTGTTTGCGCTAATTTGGGCAATTTGTTGGAAATTTTCTCTTTCACCCATTTATATCTGCGTATTTCCATAGCGGTATCAATAAGTCCAAAGAGCGACTAACGTACTGAGAAATGCTAATGGAACTGTTTCGGGAAACAATGGTGGAAAACTGCCCAATGATATAGGCTTCATGTAACGTGTCTCCAAAAACGTTGAAATAATATCCCTATTTGTCATTGACCTGATATGATCACATCAAAGCTCATAGTGTGTTGTGTTCAATGTGCATCTAATGGTTTATAGCACCCAGTGAATAGTATAACTGAACGTCCTAGACCATCAATCTCATCATTTATTTAGGACACTTCTTTGACTATCGTTGGTCTGTCTGTGCTATGTGTCTCTAGCAGAATAGCTTTAACAGAATATTCGGTAGAATTTTGGCTTCTGGGCTTTTCTCGGTAATTTCCATTGTATTTTAATATGAATTTTATATGTTCGAGTTAATACCTAATACGTGTAAGTAAAACCCAATACATTTTAAAAGTGTCATAGATTTGATGGGGTTAAAGATAGAAGGTGTCTGGATGCTTCAATGTCCTAGGTGGTTAAGCTTAAAATCACGTCACGGGTCGGCCCCGCCACTTATTAACTTCTTACTGTCATTTACTTGACACTTCAACAGAAATAATAGGACCATTTCGAGTAATCATTGTCTGATGGAAAAAGATTTTAATTTTTATGAGTGTATTTTCTAACTAAGAACAAGTTTGTTGAACTTGTATAAGTGTAAAGTTAATATAGCGTTGGGAAACCCCCTAAGATTTGCCAACCTTTTTATGGTTGATGGAATTGAAATAAATTTTAGATAAAACCCTACTTCTATCAACGAAACCTATCACTTTTAACATTTATTGAGGCACAAAACAAGTATTTAGACAAAAGCATTTCGGAAATAAAAAAATGTATCGCGTAGAAAAACAATTCAATAGAACTTGAGCATGTGACATTTTTGTAAATTTAAAACGGTTTTAACATATTTAAATTTACAAAGATGGACTTATAAAAGTGTGAATTCGTAAAAGCAACGGAAGTCAGTGTTTAGTGTTTTTCGTAGTGTATATCTATTCACTGTCGCTCTCAGACTCTGGATCTTACGGTATTTTCTCGGAGCTAATTCATGCTCAGTGCAGCCGAAGGATGTTTTGTTGTTGAGACAGCGAACAAGTTAACTTTCATTTTTCAATCTGCTTCAATTGTTCAGATATTGATAAGACTGGACTCCTTTATTGTTTAGCTTTTGGACAAGCCTTTTCTGAGCATTATTTAAAAAAAAAGAAAATTGAATTGTTGAACTAATAAAGGTAAACAGGAAATTGGTCAAATTCAAAATGCTTGAGCATACATGTACGCGGTTAGAGTTTGTAGGAAAAAATGATCTTTTAACTCTATTACTAGCACATGTGGCCAAGTAAATATTCAACCGATACCTACCTAGCGGGTAAATTATAACAGTATGTTCCATGAAATAGTTCATACATGAATTGGTAAGTTTTTACTTCTTTTTTTAATATTTTTAATCAATCGCAAAAATTGTTTGTTTTATTAAAACTATTGCATAATTTGATTTTGACAATTCTATACGATTCGGTCAATGTGTATATTACTGCACTACAGACGACTTGTTACATACATGTATTTATTTCAAAGTCAATGGAAGCAAATCTTGTAAAAGATGAAAAAAATAGTCCCGAGTTGTCTGTATAGAGTGGAATGATCAAATGTTATCATTTCACTCGAGCTAGAGTGAAAAGATCAAGTTATCATTCACCAATATTTTTCAGTGTGTATAAGGTATGCATATGCAATATACGTCTGACGCTTCATGCTGGTAGTTTTCAACTTATCAACTTAAAAGTTGTTGAGCAATATACATTTTAATTCAGTCTGATGCAAGCGAAATATGAACTTGTCCTTAAATAAATGCATGACATCGTTTTGCATATGTTCTTTTATGTGGTTATAAGTCTAGTATTTGAAGTAGTTTAACGAATATGTGTTTTATGAAAGAAATACTATAATAATTGCTGTATTTTTCGAAGAGTGCAAACAAGTATGTTGGAAATCTTTAATCTTGAATTCGTCAAATGTTTTGTTTTCAAATTTTAAAAAGAAATGTTTCTGCGAAACAATACATTCGAATACTTTACCTAGGCCTGAATGAATGTCAACAATTCCTCAAAGGATGGCACGTTTTCGATCTCGAGCTTTGGAGTATAGTTTGTTTATCAAAACTGTGATTTTTAATTAAAACGAACACTTTAAAAAAACCTTGAATTACATATTCGGGCCTGCAAGTTATTCACATATATCTGATGACAGCCAAAGTTTTTATTTGTTTAAGTGTTGTTAAATTGATGTTTGTTTTGTGTCATTGCAGAAACAGTTAATAAGTAAATGAATTTTAAGTATTCTTACGAGTAACATGTTTCATATATTCATCATATACAAAAGTCTGTCATTTTCAGTGTTATGAAAGAATTAAATTTACAATACCGTATCCAAAAGTGTATTTCAGAAATATAAACTTATCTTATTAACTAAGTTGATCATTATATATAATCATCAATGGCTTGTTAACGTATTTATTGGAAAATTCGTTCCGGGAACGTTTCGGGGTACATTTCGGGGTACGTTCCGGGTAACATCCCGGGGACATTACATTACGTTTTGGGGTAGACTTCGGGATATATTTCAGAGTACGTTCCAGTTAACGTTCCGGGGTACTTTTCGCGGTACTTCATTTACCTTAGCTAGGTAGTCTTTGTATAATGACTATACATGGCCTTGAAGAGTGTTGATATACGTAAGATCATCATTCTGGAAACATACTGACAAACCGATATTTTACCCAGATGTTGCAGATTTAATTTCCCGTAGCACCATTAAAGCACACTTATCGTATTCCTGCAGGACGTTTAACTTGGTTCCCATGTGACAGCCTTAATCAGTGGTGCACATAAATGAACCAGGGTAGTTCTAACAAGGGTTACATTCTTTGTCTGTACTTTGCTCAACAACATATACTACTTACGCTATCAGTATCAGCCACTGCATGGAAACAGAAGACGATAAAACACGCTCATCCTTCTTAGATAGTGTGGATCCCAGCATGGTTAAAGTAGCACAAAGAGGACAATCAGATAGTTAAGACGAGGATCAGCTGAGCTTCAAATCGACAATTAATTAATGGAGATAATAAGAACATAAAGCATTCAAAAACATTTATTAAGCCTTCTAGGCAAAATTGAATATTTTTATAAAGTTCACCACCAAAAATAGATATTTGCATACTTGTTTGTATATGTAATTGGTCCCAAAAAGATACTTATGCATAAGCATGTATGCAAACTACAATTCTTAAAACTGGCATTTTTCTGCAAAATTATAAATACTTATTTGTGTGAGTAATCGGAGACTTATGATGTTAGTTTGACTGTATTCCGCTATATAACATGAGGTTTCAAAGAAGCCTGCGTCGAAAACTTGAAGCTTCTGCCAGCTGGTCAGTGAAACGTGTATCGGGAATTTGAATTTGTCATCGGTTATGTTGGTTTGTCAGTAAAGCATTCGTGGAGAGTTCGAAGTTGTTAGTAGCTAGTCAGTGTAGCCTGTGGGGGAAATTCGAAGTAGTTACTAGCTCGTCAGTGAGTTTGTATGGGGAATTCGAATATATTTCTGACATGTCAGTGAAACCTCCGTGGAGAATTCGAAATTGTTAGGAGCTGGTCAATGTAGCCTGTGAGGTAGATTCGAAGTTATTACTAGCTGGTCGGTGAAGCCCGTTTTGGGAATTTGTATACATAACTGGTTGGTTAGTAAAGCCTGCGCTGAAATTTGAAGCTGTCATCGGATGAAACCTGCGTTTAAAAGGTTAGAGTTGTTAGTATGATTTCTAAATAGACAATGATACTGTGAGGGAATAGTTAAATCAATGCTTAGGGCATAATAAATACAGACTTTTTTCAAAAGTGGAAGCAACAATGCCTCATTTGTTAATGTATCACCACATAACGTGTATTCATTGAGGAGGTATATGGACCACACATAAACAATCTTTTCTTAAAGAACAATATTGTTTGAAAATCTATTAATATAACTTATAATAATTATGTCCTTTTAAGAATGTGACTGAATGCAAGATGCAAACCAATATATAATACTCTCATTCCTTTACTAAGTATCCACTTGAAGGAGCAAGTCAAGTGTGTTTGGTTGCAGTTAAATCTATTTTGAATACTTTTCCGGTTTTGTTAGTGCTCAGACCATTTGGGCGGAAGGTAATTTTCCATCATGATGGAAAACATGGCAGCGTTTTCTTTTCTCACTTGCTTGATGTGAATTAGTTGCAATTGTTGGCAAATATGTTTGAAACTTCTCCGCCATGGTATACGGTATAATAATTACCATGATTTCCATCACTTCAATTTTTGATTATTTACCTCGAATATCAGCAATTAATTTCATTATTTTTTTTCTTTTCATTTTCCATTGATTTTAGTGGCACATTCAGAGACGGGCTAAATATGTCGTTTTGTTGGATGTATGGGAATTGAACTCTCAAAATGATAACCTCTGTGGTATACCAGTGAGATATCAATATCATATTTAGGATCGATATTTAATTTCTTTCATTGACAGTGTTTTTATGCACTTGTGACAGTATCACTTAATTAACAATACTAGGTTTACTATACAACATTATATGTATTGCAAACATTTTAACCCTGCTATCACACAGATATTTTCAGGCTTAGCCATCAATTATCCATTCTTAGCAGATCTGATTTGACTAGATTGTGTATGAACATAATTGTCGTATGCTGGTACTTCAACAATATATATTTTGTCCCGATCGGTCGTTAACTAACTTGTCATATGCTGATACTTTAAACTATACATATATTTTGTCACAATTAGGTTGTTGACTTAATTGTCGTATGTTGAAACTTCAACTATACATATTTTTTTTGTCACGATTGATCGTTAATTGACTTGTTATATGTTCATGCTTCAACCAAACATAGATGTTTGTCACGATTCGGTCGTTGACTAGTGCAAAATATATTTATTTATTTATTTATTAAAGTCTCATCCACATATATTCAAATCAGTTAAAACATATATGATAAGGGTTTAAAATCTCTTTTTAATTCAATATTGCTTTGACAGAATAATTTGGTAGCGATCGTCAAAGTCATTTTCTGTCTCAAATCAGGTTTGAAATTAAAATTCAATGAATTCACAATAATTAGGAGTTAAAATAAAACCTTTGTATTGCATTTATTATAATAAAACAAACACACGGTAAATATAGTTAAACTGTTTATCATAACCTTTCAATCCGCAATTAAGTAAGATAATATAACCCTCTATCAAAGTACAATAAAGCTTCTACGATATTACAACAATATACACCAATGTCGGACAAATTAATCACCAAGGCGACCCGGGTTCGATTCCTTGCTCAGGTGCATGTAAGTTTGGTTTGTGGTCACTAAGCCGGACAAGTAGCTTTCCTCCGGGTACTCCGGTTATCCCAACAACACAAGACCACACTCTCGCGTAAAAGCGTGGGAGCGAGAGTGATTAACTTGATTTTGTAAATTATATAATTGTAAACTATATAATTGTACTTCAAAATATATCATTAAAACAATCTATTTCTCATTTCAAATAATTTACATAGGCAAAAAACAAACACAAAAGGTTGGCCTCACGCCAGGAAATGTTATCCTTTGCATCCTTGATGAATTTGTTTGACCACTAATATAACCCTTTTTCATGGTTAAAGATCATGTTTAATTTTTATATCACTAATCATTGACTATATCCTATTTGATGCTAAAATTAAAATTAAAAACAACTGTCACAGAGACAGCGTGCTCGTCTATTTTCCCGCTTTTAAGCAGAATTCCTACATCGAAAAATAAAGGGTTATCATTTGCATTACACGCAAGGACTTTATCTGACTCGATTAGTTACGTAGGTTGGATAGTTGGGAGCCCTTTCAATGCAATACATCAGGTAGTTGATGAAATACTGACCTATGCCCGCTTGCATGTATAGCCGTAACCAGATTTTCAAGTCAATATTAAAGCCCTTAACGGGATTTATGTTTAAACTTCTGGCTACTGAGCTTGTTTCTGTAGTTTTCACATAAGTATTAAACGGCCATCCGTTGCACTTTATTTAAGTAGACTCATGGTTGAATACACATGTCTAAAGTTTCAAAGCAAAACGTTATGCATTTGCTAAGATAATGACTTTATGTGGTTATATGCAAATCCTCAACCTGGATTTGTAGGAAAAAACTATAGGGCTCTAATTTTAAAAAGAAATGAAAAAGAGAGCGATCTAACTTGGTGAATTTAGTATGCCGGATGATTGAGTACAGTTGCAATAATTCTCAATGCAATACATGATAAGTTGATGAGATATATGCATATGAGTGGTTGTATGCAAAACCCTAAAACAGCATTTATAAATGTATATAGTTAAATATTAAAGGTCCATAGCTTGCATTATATTCAAGATAGTGATCTGTAACTTAAATAATAAAGTAGGTTGGATGGTAAGAAATATTGTGTATAGTTCCAATGCAATACATTGCGTATTTTCTGAGATATTGACTTAAAAGTCTTACATGCAAAACTCAAATCAAAGTGTGACACCGACGCCGACGCCATGGTGAGTGGTTTAGATCTCCCTACTCTTAGAAAAGTCGAACTAAAATCAAGGCAGGCCAATAATGCTTTGTTTTGCAATATATTGTCAAAAAAGTCAGCAGTGCATGCATTAAAATGTTAAGCATGTTGTTTTACAGCGTTTAACAATAAAATAACAATTACATTTTTTTAAATGTATATAAATTACATTCTTTCTTATTAAAGCATTTGTTGTTGGTAAAAAAAATCAATTAAATGATGAATATTCAAACCAACTAACTTTCATCGCTTGAAATATATATATATATATATATATATATATATATATATATATATATATATATATATATATATATATATATATATATATATATATATATATATATATATATATATATATATAAACCCATTTATAAAAATATTTCCATACAACAAACTGTACAATACATTATTTAAATGTTTTATATTTGGATATTGTATGATACTATAAATATATGATTTTAATTTTCCTCTATTTTGTCATAATGCTTTTTCACTTGTTAAAAAATTCTAACGAGGTTAACATCAGTCTTCATTGTTGCAAAAGCATTTGCTGAAGTACTCGACCCGAACGATCTAGTTTTTATATTCATTTTTGTTATCCTGTCTATAGCCTCCGATTAACCACAATATTTTCTTTGTTCAAACATATTTTCTGTTTCGAAGTTATATTCCACTTGAGGTCCTTTCACCCTCGCCAACAGTCTCCCAGTCGTTTATATACTCCATAACATCAAAAGAGTTGCTGTAAAACTCCTTCAAAATAATCACACACTTGAAAACTACCTGCCTTGACAATTGAACTTGCCATTTTGTTAATGTCATAACATATGGCATACACATTAACATTACATAGACGTACAGTACAATGATACCTTAATATGACTCACAGCTTAACACAGCTTAAAAACTAGGACAATGTCACTTCCACTATTCCCAACAATGAGGCTGGATGTCTGATTGAACCACACTGACACAGGCTTACACAATCCATCAACCTCCCTGACAAGTGTGGCCATCTTCTTTTGTCCTTCCCGGTCTACCTGTAACACAGTATTTGAATCACAGCCACACACAAACACATGACCACTTGGGCTTACACATAGTCCAGCGGGCTGCAGTAATTCATGATCTTCGAAAGTAGATAACACTTTACCATCTTTATTCAGTGTAACTAAATTATGCGCACGGTTATTTGTAACATAAATTCTCTCCCCGTCAGGACTAATAGCACACTTGTACACTGTTCTGCCACCAGACTTGTCTTCATATATCTTGTTTTTCATTTGTCCATCCATGGTGTAAATGTACAGGGCATCATTGGATCCCACATATAGGTGGCCCTGGTGGTATATAATGGAGCGGCACCTATGGCCTGTGTTGAATTTTCTCACTGCCTGAAGCTGCCCTTTGGTCACTGTCAGGAATTGGACCCCATTTAAAACATCAGCATTACCCGCTACAGCATCGTAAGCAGCTACAGCAACCTCGTTACCATAAATATAACACAAGTCATAAGGAAGAGAAGACATATCAAGGTGATCGATGACGTTGTACTGCTGGTTCAAAAGTATCACTCTGTTGTTGAAATCAGCAATGATCACCTCTCCACTGGGCAACGCACACATACCTAAGATATAGCAATCTTTTTTATCTTTCTTTATTTTAACAGAAAAGTTACTTTGCCATTTAGCCTTATGCACATGATTGGCATATTTTGTTTTAAATATGGATTGCTCAACGTTGCCAAGGCTGTTTCTGAGAAATGCTAATACACTTTCATCATATTTGAACCTTAACCCTTCCTTTGGCCTTCTCTGTATTTCTTGCATCGCACTAGTTACTTCCTTTAACTTAGTTTGGCATTTTCTAAATCCAATGTAGGAATTGGTCTTCTTCTTATTGCCAGTAATCTGATTTAGCTTGTCAACCATGTCCTTGATTTGTTCATTCATTTTAGCACATGTTTCCAAATCATCTTTCACACACTGTTCTAAATCTTTCTTCAAATTATCCAACTGTTGAACAGTCTTTTTCTCAATCTGGTCTAACAACATGTTTACCTCTTTACGGTGAGCCTTGATTTCAACCATTATTTTCTCGTAAGAGTCGTTCAGTAAGGTTTGGTCTTTTTTCCCTGCTTTCATGAGCTGATCGAGCTTGCTCCTAATATTGTCCACTGCTGCTGGCAGCTGCTTAAAATCTGCTGTGTTCAAGAAGCCCCTCGCTAGGTCATCCAGGTGACTGAATTTGCTACATAACCTGAAATATATGTGAGTAATGAGCACTACAATGTTAATATATTGGTAGCACACAAATGAACTCATTTCTACTATGCTTTTTCATTAAAGGCTAGTTAAAGTTGTGCTTTAAGGTTAATTATGAAATGAGGGCTATCATAAAATAAAGTGGGTCAAAATGGCTTTATATCACTCACTTGACTACAATAACCAACAGCTATGTTTTAAATAAAGATATTTCTTGGTAACACATGTCGTCTTTGGTTACTAAGGAGGTCGCTGATTGCTAAGGAAGAAAGTGGTTGATAAGAAAGTCATTGGTTGCTAAAGGAAATCTTTTGTTGCTGAATTTGTTAGTATTTGATGAGTTATTTGATAGTTGAGTGAAATTAATACTTTTTTCTAGGGAAGGCAATACATTTTTAGCTGGTTATTCCAAGGGACATTAGATTGCACAATAATTGTAAAGGACATTACACGAGGCTACATACCAAATATCAATGATTGGCGGTTTCAAAGATGGAGATTTAGGTTAGACAATTTCGAGTGTTCAAAAGTAAAAGGTGCCAACTTCCAATTTCAACATTTGGTGAAAAACGGAAAAAACGAAAATATTGAAATCCCTTCGTTTTCCGTTTAATATATGGTCTTATATTGCCTAGTCTAACTAGAATGACTACTGCTTGTTATGTAATGAACGTTAGAAGACAAGGTATACTGTATAAAACATTATTTTTGCATTTTTGTAAAGAGACAAATGCCAGATATAAATGTGTAGGGGTAAAAGGTGCTAAATGTAGTTGGCACTGTTCAAATTCATTTCTGCAAGAAAGAAAAGGTGCCAAGTGCAGATAGAACATTTTGCCGCTATTATTTCATCATTTTTAGAATTTCCAGCAGCAAAACGGGCCAAATGCAGTAAAACCCTTTAAACAATTAAGGAAAACCAGGTAAATTACTGTAATGCTCATCATAAATATTATTATGTTTAAATAAAATAACAACCAATATATTCATGCGGTCCCTTTGTTTAGACGATTAATGCATTTTGTAACACAATAAGAAATGAGGTATACTTTAACAGTCTTTTACATTTTTCTTTGTAGTGTCTGCAAAACTTGAAGTTCTACATTGTACGCAAATTAACTTAAATATTGAAAAATTAATGACTTTATATCAGATAGTAAGCAAAACTGGATATGCATTGGTAATCAAAACATTACCTAGTGTATATCATTCAGTAATAATGATGTTCACAATTAAACAGATATGCCGTTACAATAAACAAGTTCAATTGGATAGAAAGTGCTTTTTTTCCAGCATTTCGCAATGGTCACATCTCCTTTTTTGTCCGTATCATATACGTAACAGCTCTTGTTTCAGAACTATCCTGTTCCTCAATAAAAATATTGTAGTACATTGCCCTCACATTTTAATGGATCCATTCTACTAATGGCTTATCATTAAAGTCATCGAAACTATGACCTGTGACCTAGTCCATATCTGTGTTAATTTGATGCTTTAAACCCCTGTCGGCGTTTCCTCTTGTACATTTGTTGTGTAACACCTTCAATATAATTTGCATAGAACACCTCATAATCGATCATTTTCTTAATGTAACAAAATAAAAAACCCGTTCGAAGGCACTTTTATATTATTGGTCAGTTTGGGTACTCATTTCAGAATCGATGGACGTTTTTCTTTCACGAGCGTCCATATTACGATATGTTTATAGCATGAAACACTTAACGATTAAATCAATATGTTTATTGCATAAAACATATTGATTTAAAGAGCATTGCTGTTACGATGAGTTATGACATACGTGTCAACTTATTCTGCAGTACTGACTGATCAGTCAGACCTTCCATCTACACAAGTTAAAGATATATTTGATTTGTTTTGAAAATTGTTGAGAGACGTGCACTGTTAAGAACATAGTTTTAAGACAACACAAAATCTATTATTTTGAGACCATTAAGTATATAATAACTAATCATGACAGAATGAAACAATTCTTATCAAATAATTAAAGATCAGGAGTATGCCAAAACACATGTATAAGTACTGATATAACTTTATATAAATTATTATTGCCTTAGAATATTAGAGGAAAATGATAACAAAACAATTGAGATAATCAACGATCAATGCAAGTAAAGAACAATTTTAACCCACTAGTACAACTTCATTTTTTATTTTATTTTTTTAATGTAATTAGTAGCCTTTTTCTGCAGATGATAAACGATACCTTAAATCTAATAAATTTTAAAGGCTATTGCGGTATTAATTGGTATGATTATAAATTATGAGCCCACTACAACGTTCGTTCTGGTAATATGGTAAAGTAAAATAAAATAGACGATTGAATATTAACTTAGTTAATACCATAAAACAAAATTATTTTTTCACCTTAGAAGTCAAATCAACCATCCCAACATTCATAAACATGAAGACAATTTTAATGATTATTATCATTGATTTTCCAGAATTAATCCCAGCTTGACCGGTAAGATAAACAATTAGCCAGGAATGTTCCTGGGCAAAAGGAGATAACTGATCGTAGCACCTCTGTTGTTGAATAAATACAGCCTACTTTTATTGGTAAAAGGTTACACGTATAGTTAGCTCCTTTGTCCACTGTAAATAGTTTACATTTTTTTTAAAGTAGTTAGCTAAATATAATTATATCAATTCTGCCCATATAAGGAATGAACTTGAACTAGAAAATTTACCCACATATAAAAGGTACCTTGTATGCTTGAAAAAAACCACAAAATGTCATATTTGACCAAAAATGATGTTGGCATCTTTTATCTTTAAACCCTCGATTTGAAACTCCAGGCGAGCCCAGCTTTGACCCCACGGGCATTATTTGAACAATTGCGTCACATATTTAATATGAAAGGTTTGGGTCATGCGTTTCATAGAATGAGATTCTTAAAATGATACTATGAAATGATATAGAAATATCCATGCGAAAAAACACAGAAACAAGCTCAGTAGCTAAAGGTTTAAACATAAACCCGGTTTAATGGCACTGGGTAAACGCCGAAACCTTTAGTTCGGGGCCAGCTTCAATCGCAGGGACACAATTTCCTCATTCTTGATAAAGAGCGATTACATCAGACTAAATACCAATTATCTTGAGTCTGGGATTTTCGGTGTCAGGGAAGAAGATGTGTGTAATATAATCATAAAAAAATAACATAATATAGTCATATGTTGATAACTAGCCTCGCCCCCTGTTGCCAAAGATTCAAACGAACAAACCTGTCTTAAAGGAATTTGACAAGGGGCCAACTAATAAACATTTGAGTCGAATAAAATTAAAACTTGGCGATAGGTTTCTAAACAGAAGATTTTTTAAGTTTTCCTTATTGTGATCAAATAGATACAAGCCCCACCCCCTGTTTTTTTTCGAACCAACATGGCTTAAATAATTTGACAAAGGACCATATTGAAGCGCAACAAGAAGATATTGACCTGTTAATCCCAAACTTAACAGAAATGATCAATATTTCCGCTGAGATTGAGAATCATAGGATCTGGATTTTGATTTCCAAGTAAATCTCAAGACTTTTGACCAATAAACCAAAAAACTGAATAACCGTAGAAAACAAACGTAAAAAGTTATAGGACTATACAACATATTGTTCCAATGTTATTGATCGGAAGCCATGTATCTAGTAACGGTCAACACGACGGTGAACTTAGACCAATTAAATCCATGATTCATAGGTGTCATCTGTTGACCATGATCATTCTGCATACAATATGTGAGGACTGTACAACAAGTAATTACTAGCACCGCCATATCTATGTTTCAACAATTCATCGCAGGCGACACAAAACGCCATATTTTCTTAATCTTTAAAGCACATGTTTGACGGTAAAATACCATTAATAACATTGGGAAAGGGTGTTCCCTTCTGAATAGTAATGCCTTAAAAAAAATATCTGATATAACAATAAAATCTATAACTTTCTCACATTTAGACTCTTGACGATTGAGTTTAAATAAAGATTGTTTAATTATTTGTTTGCATAATTATTTTCAGTTCAGTATTTTTTATAAAGAGTTGTCACAGGAGCGTTGGTGATTTAGATGTGTTGGAGTGATAACCAAATTACTTCTAAATAAGACCTTAACCTTTAAGTCTAGTGAACAAATGTTATACACGGCACATTCCCATGCAGCTTTACATCTTTATTAAATTTGTTCAAAAATCGTTAAACGTTGAGTTATAACATCTGATATACGAAAGTAAAGGCCAGACAGTGGCTCTTTCGGTGGAAAATCATCAACAAAAACGATTACATGTAGTAGTAATTCTGAAGACTTTTATCAATCTTGCACATCTACTTAGAGGCAAATTGCAAAAAAAACAAAGCCGTATCTTTCTAGCTTGGGTTCGATTTTTTACTTCGATAACAGTTACTTTCAGACACTGCAACACAATTCCTGGTGGTCATCACAGTGGACATTTAGCTTGTCTCCGTGTTTGTCACATCTATCAATAAAGAACCCGGCCCATTTCTGAATGTCGCCACGCCCAACCACTGTATGTTTCTTGTAATAGCCCCGATGCCTTGTCACACACTTGTCACAAAGATAATTTTCACATTGTGGACAGAAGTGCTGGGCTTCAGTGTTTAAGTCTTCTTCCTCACACTTGGAACAACTGTAGTCATGAATCAGGTCGGATCCCTTATACATTGATGAACCTCCATATGCCATGTTTTCTCATAGGTGTAATTCTACTGTTAATTCAAACTGTAAAAGGTCTACATGCAAAGTGTGTCAAAGAGTATTTATAAACACTATCCATAGTGCTAATAACTGAATTTAAGTCTTCACTAAAACATGAGCAGCGACACCGCATCAAAATTCATATACTTGTAAACGCTTCTGCTGAGACACGATAAATCCTTTTAACTGATAGTTAAGTATTTGTCATACACTAGATCCCGGAATTGATAGTCTTCCATTATCTGTTTCAAACTTAACGCACCGACATAATACTCTTGACATGAGGATGTTTTACTTTTATTTTTGAAGTAGAACAAGCAGATGTTGATATAACTTAAGAAACAAAAGCTTTATTCGTTGCAATTTATTTTTGTCCATAAGTTAAACGCGTAAATTAAAATAACATACGTAAAAGTCTTATATAACGGATTTTTATATTCCAAAGAGCTTCGGGGTTTTGGGGTTACCGAATTGATGGAAACAAACATTAAAAAAAATCCGTTTCTGAATTTTACTGATATAAGTATTTCATCATTCTTTCAATAAGTCATAAGGGTTTGTGTTACAGAACAGACATAAACGAAAATCGGGCGTTCATTACCACATTTAAGTTATAGACATCCCTTTTGTTTTAACACTATCGGTTTATTTATCACAAAGAAATGACTGTTGACGAATAAATGTAAAGCCATTTTAATAATCAAAGGGTAATTACTCAAGTGTTACTGAATTTACCCAGTAACACATTTAATTTTGTTTTGCGTTCAAAAATTCTATGTAGATAAACATAATGATTTTAATGTGCATTATTCTATTTTTAAGATGAAAATAATGGCTTCGGTGAGACAAACCAGTTTAAGAGCCAAGAAATTATTGTAGCGTATCCAGCATAAAACAGACACGCATGGGTAGCATAAGAAGCATTGTAGAAATGGTGGATGGACAATAAATGCTTCGACTAAAATATCTCTGCCGAAATCACTATCTGAGTATTTGAAAAACATGTTCTGATAAACGGTGTCCAGATTAACGGTGTTTAAATGTAATGTATAACGAGTGCAAAGCGTAAGTTATTCACAATTTCAATCTAGAGAGTAGTGGATGTATGATTATTGATTGGCACCATAAAGTCACCATGCAATGCGTATAATGAGAAATTGACGTATGTTTTATGCACACGCTTCTCATTGCACGGTAATATATGTAGCCTCATCATCTGATTTACACCGCTGATATGAAAATTTATGGATACACGAAAACAAAGAAACACTATACGATAACAAGGTTTTCATTTTCGCGATTATAATCTTCCGGCAAACTATAGAGTAATGGATAGGCGAACAGTTGGACAAGGGTTACTGCATATACTCATTATGCTTTTCTTTCTTTATATATAAAACTACAGAAAAAGTCAAGATACATTAAGTGTGACCTTGAGCTTTGACCTACTGTGTGGCTGTCTGTGCTACATTATAGCCAAACCTACAATGACCTCAACATACTTCACTGACCCAGCTATATAGTAATCTTATCAAACGTAATTTAGTGTTTAGGTACATCTTCAAACTCTAAATTCAGACTTAAAGTACTTAAAGATTGTTAAACAGTTTCTTAAATAAACGGCCATCTGATGGAAAACTGTTCACATTCATTACCATTGGCATCATATGATACATGCTAAATGATGCTAAAAATGTTCAGCTTTTTAAAGCTTTCTAGAAGGTGGCAACATGAAATAACAGAAAGTTGAAATAATTTCACGCACTTATTCCTCACAACTATCTTTGCCAGAATCAAACCTCTCTCCTTTCGGGAAAGGCCATCAGTAAATTCTTCTGAGTAATCAATACCTTTACGCATGGTTTTCCTGCCATTTGTTTGTTCTTAAACACAAATACATATTATCCAATAAAACTGTTACTTCAATTAACTCATGTTTAAAAACATAGCACATTTATAACAAACCTCTACAATTTGTAACAATGCACCCTAATAAAACAACAGTTGTCACTGGTACATGAAAAATTGCTTAAAATTAGCATTGTTGGAATAACCTAAACATGTGACCTTAAATCTCTAAAGGGAAAGCAGAGACATATGAGCAACACACATTTCATTGCTGGTGTACATGTCTGTGAAATTTCATTAAAATTCAAATATAAGTGAATAATCTGAAGCTGCAATACTTATAATAATTGATAGCATGACGGACAATGCAAATATTAAATACCTTTTGTTGGGATTTGAGTTGAACAGATTACCGTCCGGCCATAAAACTGTAATTGTTTGTTTGACTTGACCAACACATTACCTATGGGTTCAGTTAAATAAGTCTAAGGTCACAGTTAAATAAGTTTTGAAATATTGCGGCCCCTAGTGTTTTGGGGACAGTGCGTCAAACGTCAGAGCCTATGGACAGCTGTATCCACACAATATACAGACAACCATTTGTACGTTCACTGAAAATCCAGAGATATGTTTCTTTATTCCTTTGGGAGTCGATAGGACAAAGGTCAAGTATGACATGTGTGAACAGTTTGTCTACAAAATAAGTAAGATGTAGAATCATGTAATATTGTGAAACATGGATTGCACTCCATCAATAGATGAAAGGTTAGGGATCTAAAGTCAGGTGATTAAAAAAATAGAACTTAATATGACTTTGTTTTTATAGGTGTACAATAATATATTAACAATGCATTTTTTTTTAAAATACTTTATTCAATCTTGCATCTGTTTTTGACATCAAACAGTGAACAGAATGCATACTAGTGTACACACATCTCTTGTCGCAAATATATTAAGCTTATCACATGAACAGTTTTTTTCTTAATATTTAATCAAAGTTATAAAGTGACTACCTCATGAATTTGGACCAAAAAAAATTAGTTTTCCCTGTAAGGCATCTGAAAACATTGATTGTATCATTATTTTACTCTACGATATCGAAATTGCAGAAAAAATACAGTTTTAGTATTAAAAAGTATTCTGTTTTAGTGGGCTAGTAGCCACTTACTCAACGTATTATTCTATATATTTGTTTATAAAATTATTTGAGTTCTGAGATCTGTTCCGTGGTACGTTCCGTAATTCAGTCATCGGTACTGTTCGGGGTACGTCCAAGGTACGTTGAAGTGTACGTTCCAAGGTTCATTTCTGAGTTTATCTTGGGGTACATTCCAGGATACATTCCGGCTTACGATTCATTCCTTAAAATATTCCTGGGTATATTACGTATAATGTTCCATGGTATGTTTCCGGAGGACGTTCTGGGGTAAATTCTTGGGACATTTCCGGAGTTCGTTCTGGTGTACTTTCCAAAGTACGGATTTTTTAAATCGACATCAATATCAGTTGCAAAGGTACTATTCTCTTTATTCAAAACTTTTAAAATAACCAGCGTTGGATTATGATCATTATATAGTTCTATAACTTATCACAACATTGTAGTGTAATAGGAGTAACGTGGATGAAAAATCGTCGTTCCCGAATCTTTTCTAGTTCTTGAATATATGCCTCTCCTTGAGCAATGGCTCTTTGATGAACAGGGGAAATAAAACCCGTTAAGATATATGCGAAGTCATCGCAAGATTTATTTAACTTAGCTAGGTATACTTTGTATAACGGCTTAAATGGTATTGAAGGGTGTTTTTTGAACACATATTGACAAGCCGATGTTTGACTCAGAGGAAGCAGGTTTGGCTAAGCTATTAAAGTGCGGAAGCGGATAGCAAGATCGTGAAGGCATTATTAGGTGAGTTTTCATATCGACAAGAAGTCCCATTTACTCACCCAGTTAAAGTTGAATTCAGTAACGATTTAGAATCAGAACATAAAGCAGTAGCTTGGGAGAACGTATTTTAAAATATTAGGCTTAGGATAAATTAGTGCTCTAATCGTTATCTTTCTAAAACTAAATGAGATACAACAATATGCAATATATCAAGTTTTGAATAACATTCTAAACATGTATCACTACATTACATAACATTTGATTGAAAATAACCGGTATGAGATCCGCCTCTACAACAATTGGATTAATTATAATTCTGAATTGAACAACATTCATATAAACTTCAATTCTGAATGCAGACATTTTATCATCAAGTTAACCATAATCTTGTATATTTTAGTAAATGTATTTGGTCCAAAAATGAACTTATGCATGAACATGTATGCAAACAGTAACTCTACTAGTTTTCTGCAAACATATTGACATTTATTTGTGTATGTAATGAGCGACTTATAATGAACCAGGTACATAACATAATATTCTTCCAGGTGAGAAACCTTAAACTGAACTCCTCAGAATAAGAAAGAGAAAATTGATAAGGCGTACTTGCTGGGCAGACTTCGTTGTAAATTTAATCTGTTACTGGCTGGTCAGTTCTAAATTTGAAGCTACTACTGGTGGATCAGTAAACCAAGCGTGGTACAATTTAAGTTGTAAATGGCTGGTCAGTGAAGCCTGCGTTGGAAATTTAAAGTAGTTACTGGCAGGTCAGTGAAGCATGCGTTGGGGATTTGAATTTGTTGCTGGGTGGTCATGCGTTGCGAATTAGACATTGCTTCTGGCTGGGCAGTAAAGCCTTTGTGGGAAAGTTGATGTTTTCACTTGCTATCCAGTGAAGCATGCGTTGGAAATATAAAACTGTTACTGGCTAGTCATTGACGTATGCGTTGGAAATTTGAAGCTGTTACTTGTGGGCAGGGAAAGATGCGTTGTAAATTTCAATTGTTTTTTACAAAATATATACAGAAATATTTAAAGTGGTATTATGTTTCATTATTTGTTCGATTACCAGACATCGTGCATACTTTGAGCAGGAATGTTCAAATAAGTATGAACTTAGCATTGTGATTTGTTAGTCAAGTATATAATCACTCATCTTCCTGTTTTTTGTTCAGACTATCTGGGCAGATATACATGAAAACAGCGGCAAAAAGTGGCAATTATATCAATACGTTGGAAAACATTTCAACGCCACTCAATTGCTTGGTGATAATCGGTGTTAATTGGTGACAAACGTTCGAAAATATGGTGTAAAACTGTTTTAATATTGTAACGCGTTGGCAACAATGCCATTGATTTTTCGGGTTAATATGTCACATCATAAGTCAAAGTCAAGTCAATATTTTATTGGCAAATACATTAAATACATTGCCACAACACTGAAAAACAAGCATGGTGGTGAAATTTACAATAAATCAGCATAATTTTATTATAATATTATGGAGAAAAGTATGCAAACTATATGGGTTGATAAGATCATCTTCATAATTAAGCATAGCATTATTTAAGTCATGTATTAAAATGAAAAGGTATTAACCTCGTCGTTTAAAGGCTGATATAAATAAGTTGCGGTTTTGTTGATAATATTTACATTAGTTGTTGACAATAATGATACAAATTTGGACAAACATGGCCAACGTGTATAATACTTAGGCAAGTGGGAGGTTCTAAGATCACGATAAAATGGACATATAAGTAAGAAGTGGTATTCATTTTCAACACAGTTCATATTACATTTAGTACATATTCTATTTTCCCTCTCAATATTTCTATATCTGCCTTCTTCTATCAATAAAGTATGTGCTAACACCTTAACCTCGTCATCATCATTCTATTATTATCATTTTTAATACATAAAAGATATTTTTCTAATATAAATTCTGATTTGATAATTCTGTAGCTATCTAACTTTGGTGATGAATTATTACATATCACTCCAATCTTATTACAAAATTACCTGTGTTCGATGATATTGTTGATAATATAAACTGTTCAAATGATGTTTTAGATAGATTTACGGCTACAATCCCCTGTGTCGCGGACCCGTTATTTTCTAAATGTTGTACTTACAGTAACAAACCATTGTTTGAAATTGATAGTTGTACGAAAAATGCAGATTGGTTTGATAATGAATGTGTTAATGCACGGCGATTATACCAAGAAGCTTTACATATTTTTAATTCTAATAAAATCGATATTAAGAGAGCTAGTCTGTGTGCACAAAAGAAGAATTATAAAGATTTACTTCGTAAAAAGAAAAATTTTGCTTATTGTCAAAAAATGAAGGATATTGAGAATTTAAGAAAAAATAAACCTAGAGAGTTTTGGAAAGTTTTTAAATAAAAAAATAAAGTTAATAATTGTAATATCCCTTTGGAAGATTTTAAAACATTTTTTAAAAATCTTAGCAACAATACGTTTGATTGCAATAACGACGAGGCTGAACAGTTTTGTTCAAGTAATGATTTTGATGAAGATAACTCTACATTTCCAGAGGTAGACCAACCTATTTCTATTATTGAAGTACGTAACGCAATAAAGCATTTAAAACGAAATAAATCGGCTGGTAGCGACTGTATATGAAATGAGTACTTTATTGAATGCGCTGACATATTAACAAGCCACTTTTGTGATGTATTTAATAGCAATTTAGCGTCTGTTTTTTTTCCAGAAAAGTGGACAGAAGGTGTCATCATTCCACTCCATAAAAAAGGTTCTGTTAATGATGTCAATAATTATAGAGGAATTACACTTGTAAGTTGTTTTTCAAAAGTATTTACAACAATTTTAAATAAGCGCATCGAGTCATTTTGTGAGGCTAATGCCACTATTTCGGATGCACAATTCGGATTTCGAAAAGGTTGCTCAATAGTTGTCGCAATTTATATTTTAATGTCTATTGTGCAAAAATATATCAATGATAATAAAATATTATATGTTATTTATGTCGACATGTTGAAGTGTTTTGATAGTATTTATCGCAATGCTCTGTGGCTTAAGTTGTATAAATCTGGTATAAAAGGTAAATTACTTAGAATAGTGAAAGATATGTATGAAAATGTTAAATCTTGTGTGAAATCATGTACATCTTACTCGCCAGGGGGATGTTATGTCCCCGATTCTTTTTTCCCTGTTTGTAGAGGACTTAGAACTATATATGCAAGATAGCATCACTTCCAGTTTAAGTATTGATGACATTGTATTAATTATGTTGCTATTTGCTGACGATAAGGCCATTTTAGGGAAATCGCCCGAGGAAGTCCAGAACCATTTAAACACTCTTTACTCGATTGCGAAGCATGGGGATTAAATGTAAATACATCAAAGACAAAAATAATGGTTTTCCGTAAACGGGGTGGAATACGTCGTAACGAGCATTGGACCTTTAATGGCCATACTATCGATGTTGTTGATAACTTTAGTTATTTAGGTACTGTGATAAATTACACTGGAAGTTTTACATTGAATCAAGAGCATTTGGATGGAAAAGCTCTTAAGGCCATGATTACTTTATTATATAAATGCAAAGAATATGACCTTAAACCTAAAATATTTTGTCAACTATTTGATTCTTTTGTTGGCTCAATATTGAATTATGCCTCTGAAATGTGGGGTTTTAGTAAGTCAAAAGAAATAGAACGTATACATTTAAAATTTTGTAAGCGATTGTTACACGTTAAAATAAACACATGGTATGCTACAGTGTATGGAGAACTAGGTAGATACCCTTTATACATTTATCGATATGTAAGAATTATTAGATACTGGTTTAAGATTTGCAACAGTAATAACATTATAATAAAGTCCGTGTATGACCAGGCAATTGATGACTGTAATAAGGGTTATATAAACTGGGTTTCTAAGGTAAAAAAACACTGTTAAATGATTATGGTTTTGCATACGTATTTGATAACCCAAATATTGTGCATGTTAATGTATTTATAAACGAATTTAAATGTAGAAGTATAGATACATTTAAACAAGAATGGTATGGTAATATTAGTAACAGTTCTGTTTTGGATATGTATAGAATTTTCAAAACTTCCTTTGATTATGAAATATATTTAGATTTAGTTGCAAAGAATTTACGTTTATACTTTGTTAGATCGAGAGTTTCTGCACACCCTTTAAGAATACAAACAGGACCTTATGCACGTTACAATATACCTAGTAACGAAAGATATTGTTTATGTTGTAATAGTAGGGACATAGAGGATGAATATCACCTCATATGTATTTGTCCATGCTATCGTCAGTTACGTGTAACTTATATAAAACGATGCTATTATGTTAATCCATCTGTATTCAATTTCCATCAATTATTGGTATCATCTGTTAAAAAGTAAGTTATGAATGTTTGTAAATATATTAAAGAATCATTTATTATACGCAACTCACTTATAAATAATTTAACTTGATATAGTAGTTATGAAACATTCCCTCACTGCCAAAGTTAACATAATAATTATTTGGTATTCAATTTACATTAATATTTTTGCTTATATTTTATTTTAATATGTTATGTTTGTAAGTTTAGATACGTGACATATTTATATGTATAACTATATGTATTACGACGATGTACACATTTATAATTCGAATAATCTGTCTGTTCTGTTCTGTTCTGTTATTGTAAATGGACATCATATACTCGTCTTACAACACTATCAACTTGGGTTTGTGATACAACATCAAGTGCAAACATGAACGAGTTCATTAAACAATTTTGTACAGATAAAGACCATGTATCAATATACTGACCACGGTCATTTTTCATATTATAAACCATGTATTCAAGTGAATCAGGTTTACTCTTTAATTTAAACCAGAATTTCACAATACGTATTTTTTGCAAAACATTCATTGGAAATCTTGCTAATTCGCCGTATACAGCGACAATACTAGTTTGTTGTCTTACACAAAGGATATGTTTTAAAAATTTAAGATGAACACGTTCTATATCGGACGATTTATGAAACCCCCAAATCTCCGAGTCGTAATTAAGTATTGGAGTAATTGATGCATCAAACAATTTGAGTTTATCTCTTATATCAAGCATAACAAGCTCAACTAATTTAGAAAGAGAAAAAAGTGCTTTTAAGGCTTGTTGAGATAAATGCTTTTGAGCCTGCAAAAAAGTACCGTTACGAGAAAGCGTTACTCCAAGATAAGAAAATTTATCAACGACATTTAATTTCTTGCCGTCTCAATATAAATCTACGTTTTCTAAATGGTTGCCTTTTTTACATACCATAACACAAGTTTTCTCAATATTGACAGATATACCCCATGTATTACAATAATTATATAGACTATTTAACAATGTTTGCAGACTATCAGCAGAATATGAAAATAACACAGTATCATCTGCAAATAACAACATAAATATACGAATATCATCAATTGTAACAGCATCTACGTCATCGCTATCCAAATGCTGTTGCATATCGTTAATGAAAAACAGAAATAAAAGTGGAGAGAGTGGTTCCCCTTGTATTACACCCATATGACTTTCGAAGAAATCCGTATACTCTAAATTTACTCTGACACATGAACCAACGACATCATATATTTTCCTAAGCATTGATACCATTCTACTTGAATCGCCGTAGCGAATAAGCTTAAGCCAAATACCATTCCGATAAACAACATCAAACGCCTTACGGAAATCAACAAATGCACAATACAACTTTCTTTTATCATTGTTAATTACTTTGTTAATGATAGACCATAAAACAAATATGCAATCAGAAGTACTTCGTGTACTTCTAAAGCCATATTGGTAGTCTGACAATAAGTTATTATTGTCCGCCCACAGCCGCAGCCTATTATCTAGAATAATTTAATATAATTTCGAAAAAAATACTTGTGAGGGTAATGCCTCTGTAGTTGTTCACATCGTTTAGGTTACCTTTCTTAGGTACAGGGACAATAATACCTTTTGTCCAGCTAGTCGGATATAGAGAGTTGAAATACATTAAATTAAATAATTTGCTTAACATCGGAGCAAATATGTCTTTACATTCGATAAATATTTCCGCAGTTAACTTGTCTGTACCACTACTTTTACCTCGCTTAAGAATTGCAATAGCTTTATCTACTTCCTCAATATCAAACTCTTTGTCTAATTGCTCAACATTTACAACATCATTACTATGTAAAACAGATCTTTCAACTTCATCATCGCTGAACATTGTGCTATCACAAAACAAATTCTTAAAATGGTCAAAACAATCGTCTTTTGACAACTTTGAAATGCCTGATTTGCTACTGCGAAGTTTTTTAATTTCTGACCAGAATTTCTGCGGCTGTGATTGAGCTAAATTATGTAAAACATCTTTCCTATTAGCATTATAAATGTTCTTTGATTTGCGTGTTACATATCTATAGTGTATGCGCTTTAACAGTAATATTCTACAATTATCATCACATTTGAAATTTCTAATTTTTTTATTAGCCAAACGAAATTCCCGTCTAGACTTTTCACATTCCTGATTAAACCATGGATTTTTAAATTTACGCTTAGCGATTAGCGAAATCATCGATTCCTGAATCAATATTACAATTATTTTCAACAATATTGTCTATAATAATACAAAATTCATTGGAATTTTAAACTATTGCATTTTTATAACATTCTATATTGTCACGATTCCACGACAGTATATCAACTGTTTTAGATACAAAATCTGTTATTTTACGTTTTATGTCAACTGAGAGTACAAGTTCAACAGCTACATGTCTTGAAAAACGTTGCAAATCGTGTATAATAAAATTATTAACAACCGGAAATAATTCCGAGGAAATCAAAACATAATCTATTACACTATTTCCGGCTTCCGAATAATATGTATAACTGCCAATTTTAGCATCATCCCCTATTCGGCCATTTACAATTTTCACATCACAGCTTAAACAAAAATCCAAAAGTTTATTTCCGTGTATATTAATAGTTTTCAGTTCAGATCCCCGATAATTGCAGTTAATTCACTGTCACTATATTTTCTTGAACCGTTTCCAATCAGTTAAAAAAAGCCAGTTACATGCGATTGAAAATAAAAGGAATTGCTTGGTGAAATATAAACAAAGCACACATAAATATCTTTTGCGAACTTGAAATAATCTTTACTTAGTTTAATCCTGATAAATCCACTTTTGTCATATTCACACAATGATATTCCGTCACTATATTCATTTTTGTACAATAATAAAACCCCTCCGTGACCCCTTTTAGAATTCCTACTTCCGGTCTTGGAACAGATATTACATTATAATTTTCAACTGAAAAATCTTCGCCTTCCTTTAACCACGTTTCACACAAAAATAAAATATCATATGAATTGACAATATAAATAAATTCCTGATCACTGATGCATGATTTTATACCATCAATATTCCAAGAACCAACATTGATGGCACGCTTTTTTCCAATATTCTAGTCTGATATTGGCGTAGGTATCGGCAGACCCGTTGTCTTGGGCATCGGCGTCGGCTGAGCTCTAGGTGTAGACGTCGGCTGGGTCCTCGGTGCCGTCGTTGGTTGAGTTCCCGGGGCAGTCGCCGTCGCCGTCGTCAATGAAACGGTCGTCTGTGGCCTCGGCGCGGTCGTCGGCTGAATCCTAGGCACAGTCGTCGGCTGAGTCCTAGGCACAGTCGTCGGCTGATTCATCGACGTATGAGAGTATGAGTTGAAATCGGACTGGTGCCGTTGGACGTGGCCGGCATATGGAACCATTGAGTCTGATCCCGACGTAGGTTTAAAAAATATATTGTTAATGTATAATTTGTCTCTGACTAGCGTAGCTTTTTTCCCTTCATCTCTAGCTTTCCGAAGTGCAGGGAACAGCTGGCGTCGACGCTCGTTTACTTCCGGCGGATATTGATCGCTGACATTAGGGCCCCTGTTTGTAAGTTTAAACCTCCTTAGTGCATCCTTAACTGACATCTTGGAGTTAGTGTCCGAAAACTTCGCTAAAATTGGGCGAGATTTGCCAAATGAAAAGTTACGGACACGGTGAGCTCTGTCAATATGGACGGACGTTTCCACTTGCTTCATGTGTAAAATAGATTTTCAGAAGTCATACACCTTTGCCTCACAGTTTTCCCCGAATTTGTTGCTGCCCCCGATAAATTGCGATGGTTGACCTGATGCATTTCCGCCTGCGTTGTCCCCAGAAATTAAGTCATGTTGGAAAGGCTGCTGGTACATTGAGTCCCCAGGACCCTCAGGTATCCCCCAGAATAAGCAATTATCTCGCATAAATCGGCATTTAAGATCAATCACAGACTCATTGGTTAAATCCACATGCTCTCTCAGTTTCTGGTTTTCAAATATTATATTTTAACTCCGTTTTCAACACATCTATTTTATTTGAGTTTTCTAATGTTGTAGTGCATATTTCATCGTATTGATCGCTTTCAAATTGATTGCTTTTCTCGATGTCCGCGATTTTGCACTCCATGTTGGTCAAACGGTATTAATACCTTGAACACTAATCTTTAAATTGTGTAACTCGCCTACTATTTTTGTGTCCATACTATCTAAGCGATGCATGATCTTTTGTGTACAAGAGACTGAGTTCAAATTCTGTGACAATACTGGCGATACACCCGTGGGTACATTCATATAATATGGGGGTTGCTGAGAATACATCTGGGCAACAGGAGTCATTTGAGTCATTTGGTTATATGAAGTTGAATAAGTGAACGTTTGGTTTGACTGATTTGGTGACAAATGCAATACTGACGAATTTTGTTGATTTCCCTGACCGGTCGCCAATTTAGGTTTCGCGTCGTAATCCTCCACAGGTGGGCTCCTGTCCTCCTGTTTCCTCTTTTTAGATGACTTGGTCATCCGTAATCACAAAAGGGAGTACGTCCAATTTAAAACACAATATAACACCGTATATCCAGATCAAAATCAGGGGGATTATTGAAATATATCCATTAGAAAACTAAAAAAAAACAATTTTTCAGCAGGTTTTAAAATTTACGACCACCATGTTTACGCATGCACACTAAGTGAAAATCTCTTGACAATCCCTCAAAAGGATCATTTCTTTATTATGTACTGAATTAATTGTGGTTTTGTTTGTAGGAATTGAAATCTATTTATTTGTTTAGACCTTTGTAATGAAATAATTTCGTTTACGCCATAACTTCACCTTATGTTTGTTATAAATCTGTCTTCAAGTAAATTGGAACCCCTCACTGAGATGATTAGCAAAACATATATTTACTTCTAGTATGACATAAAATTATAAACTTAAAATAGCATCGTGTGAATGTTTATACAATTATTAGTTTGGTTGTATGATCATTAAACGTAGTTAAATGACTTACTGTTACGAAAAAGAACTTGAGGGTTTTATACAATACTATATTTGTTCATTTTAACAAAATTACATTTGCGATACCAAACCTGAACAAATAGTAGTAACGTATTTAAAAAGGGAGATAAGAGTTTTACAAATGTAGGTTAGTTGAACAACCAAGATACGTTTGAGTTATCTCATTTTGCAAATAATTTTATATTCATCCTTACTCCCGAAAGATTTCTTACAATTATATTACGCATTTCTATAACCGGAAATATGTAGTGTTAACAATAAAGTAAAATATGAATTAATAGTTTCGCAGTACAAAATGGAATTTTTATATCTTTCAGATGAAATTTACGTGAACGGACTTCGAGAACTTCACAACAATTTCAGCACATACAAACTAGTAATATACTTCAACGATGTCGATTTAACCATACATACTAGTACGTTTTCAAATGTATTCAAGGAATTGTGTACTTTAACGCATATTAATGTAACACATTGTACAAAGTGTTTGCTCCAATGTAAACTCGCAACGTAAACTGAATGAGGCTAACTCGGTGTTAAATGTTAACGCTTCATTAATGCGCACATCGCCTATGTGTTAACATATCATGTCCGAACCGTGTAATGCAAGCGTTCACTAGTCTAAATTCAGCTGAGGGGACGTACAGGCAAAAGTTAAATTATGAATTACTTTTAGTATAGTGTTATTACATTATTTTGCCAAACTATTGTTTATGTAAAACACCTGAGTAAAATGTTAAAGTTGATGACAAATATAACACCTCCGGTTGAAAGAAGTTACTCTTTGTGACAAATCTTGTCGCAAATGTAACAGATGCACTTGCTGCAGATGAGACAAAAATACATTATAAATGTTCTCATCGTATTTAATTTACTGCATTGCAATGCACATGTTTTAGAAAGAAATTATAAAGGCCTGAAACATATTTGTAGCACAAATCATGAAGCACTTAAACAAATGAATTGTTGGTTGATAAAGTACCTGCCTCATTTGCGCTTTATTACAAACATATTAGAGTGGAAATACCTCTTTATCATTTAAACAGTATTGAACGTGTTATTTCTTAAGCATCATCCGGGAATATTGTTTGCCTAAGCAGTATCTGTTCTAGAAAAAATACATATATCAAATCAGACTTGGCAATGATTAAAGAACCTATTCATTTACTAGTGATCATTGTGATGTGTAACTAATATCTGCACATGTTTTGCACTTTATTGTGAAAGGGAGAGAGACCTATTTTAAGGTCTTTCACCGTTTAAATGATACATGATTGCTTTTGATATTCTAGTTTCATTTGTGTTGTAACTATTTTAGTTTAAAATTTATAGTGTTAACTGTTAATAATATTTATATATATATATATTTATAAATTTTACTAGTGCATCAACTGAACGAACTTCAGCTTGATCAATAGTTTCATTAACCATCTTTGACGGGTATGAAGTTACGACTAAATCTTGTCGATACTTAAAAATATAGCAGCTAAAGCTGACGATTAAGACAAAAATCGTTGTATTTTAAATGTGCTTAAATCACAATTGTAATAAACCATCCAAACGTCCACATTATTGCTCCTATGAATGTTCATGATCGCTTCTACACCTTGCAGTATTCTTATTTCATTTCAGACTTGTATTTATCGTATATTTTTAATCATATTAAGCTCATGGGAAATATCCTTAAAAATCACCTTAGAATATTTTAAGTTACCTCTTGAATTACAATTTGCACACAAACTGAAATAGGTAATTTGTTTAATATCGAATTTGTATCGTCAAAACGGATCAGCTGAATTTAAAGTTGTATTCACATGTTGTATAAACACAGCCCCCCAAATTTATTTTGTTTCATTTGATTACTGGTTAGTGATAAAAAAGGCCTTAGATTTGCAAAGGTATGAATAATTTTAACATATTTTGCGTTTATAAGGATGATTTCTAGCCACAGCTGATTAACTTGAAACTTCTGATGTTTTGCGTATATTAAGAATCTGGTATGCTTTAAGCCTGTTCATAACCCATGCCTTAATTAACAAACAGTTATTCGATATCATCGTTTTGTGAGTTAATGAATGGTTTGCTGCGTAAGCGTTGAATTATAAACCGCTTTCAGAAATATCACTTAAACATTTGCCTACAAGCTATCAAATTGTACCTGAAATTTATACCTTAAGACAAGTTTAAATACTTAAATATTAGCTGTAAAGTCGAACTTTATATTGGAAACATTCCAACTACTTGCATATTATTCTTAACAAAATATAAAAAGTGCTTGGGCAGAATGACGGGTCTGCACCTAATTGCCATGTGTATTGTGTTGATTATGTATGGCATAGAGGGTGGAACACGTATTGTAAGAACCTATGGCAAAGACTGTGTAGTGAATGGACAATATATGGAGTGCGGAGATAACATTCCTGTGTTTATTCCAAGAGGTATAACTCATGTAAAATTAACAGATCTTAAATGCAATGAAAGTTTGTCTTCTGAAACTTTTCAAAATCAAACATGGGGGAAAATAATGAGTTTAGATATCTCGTGGCAAGAAGAAAAGGAATTGAATATGAGTATCAAAAGCGACACATTTAAAATAATGAGCTCTTTACAAACCCTTGGATTACATGTTCGGGGTTGCCAAATGGTTGACGTATATCAACTAGAACATGGAGCGTTCGACGGATTGGAAAGTCTTGTGGAATTGAATGTATCCAACAATGAACGATTTTCATTCGATATTTTCAGCCGGATACTCGATACGGAAACGGCCTTTCCAAATTTGAAAACATTGTTAATGAATGACTTTTCTATAGATGGTTTTTCCGACGTTCAAATCAATCTCAACGACAGTGTTTTGACTGCACTTGGTCGACGGAATCTGACCTGTTTAGAGACAAACGGAAATATAATAAATGTTCTTTACTTGAACCCAGCCAACATTATATTTGATAACCTTGAAGTATTGTCTCTGAAGTCAGTGCAACTAAATAGATGGATAACTGGACACATGCCAAAAGATACAAATTATTATTATAAGTCACTTCGAACGCTAGATATTTCAGAAATTCGTTTCCCGGCTTTAAAAAAAAAGTTTGGAAAATGTTGACAGTAAACGAGTGTTAGAAGAAAAACGTTGTATAATTCGAGATACATTTCATTTGATTTTAAAACTTATTCAGCATTTGGAGACAATTATAGCAAACAATGATAATAACGGAAAAACTGTAAGCCTACCATTTAATTGTACCTTTATAATTCCTTCTTTTTATAACTTTACCTTTTTTCTTAAAAATATTACTTTGCAGAAAAATCATATAAAGCAGTTCGGTTTTGAAATTAAAACCAATATTATTTTTATGCTTAAAGTGCTAGATTTAAGATACAATGACATTGAATATTTCGATTCTCCACGTTTCTTGAACTATATGCTTTCTACTGTTTTACTTACAAACAACAAGCTGCATATTATGCTTGAAACCAATCCGGATCAGTTTACTGAAATGTTTAAATATATGCGCAATCTACAAGTGGTGGACATTTCATACAATAAGCTACCGTACATTCCAAAGACGATGTTTGAACACAACATAAATATACGGGAGATTTACTTAAGTGATAATAATTTGATACAGTTCTATCAAACAATTGTGTTTCCTTGCCGATTAATTGACCTAGCGAATAATAACATTGATATGCTAAACGATATGAACATGCATTGGTTTGAGAGAATCAACGTCGAAAGTAATGGGTCCCTACAGTTACACATTGAGTCCAATCCGTTACAATGTAGATGTAACAGTCGCAATTTCGTCCACTGGTTGCTGACAGCAGACTTTGTTGTTAATCAGAACTTAAATTGTCGGTTAGATGGTGTACAAATGGCAATAAACAAAGATACATATGCAAAGATACAAAACGACTGCAACGTTAAACTCAAATACATAATAATATCCAGCGTCGCCGTTTCTACGTTATGTGTATCTTTTATTGCCGTCAAACTAGGACAGAGATTGCTCCATAGACACAATACCAAAAGGAAAGCTAGAAGTGTCCTCAGACAACTCAAGAACGGTTGTTTCAAGTTTCGATTTTTGTCGTTTCTTATCTACAGCGACAGTGATTTAGAGATAGTGCTAGAACACCTCTGTCCTTTGTTAAAGGACACATTTAAGAACGAAGTAGGAGATGTCGAAACCGAGGATTTGAAGTTAGTTGGCATTGGTGATAGACACTTTCTTCCTGGATACGGCATAATGGATGAAGTGAATAGATGTTTTAAAGACACAGCTGTCATTTTGGCGGTTATATCAAATGCTTTCTGTGAAAGCGTATTTTGCAAAAATGAGCTCGACTTCGCGATAATATTGAACAAGCCTGTTGTATTGCTCTATGTTGAGAACATTTCGGAAGAGTCCATGCCTGCTTGCGTGAGACAACATTTTAACAAGAATGTTCGAGTCAAGATAGAAATGATAGATGCCGAAATAAAAGTTACGCCTTACGTTAATGACGTGTGCTCTGCCATTTTCGGTTTAGGATATTGAGTCGTGGGTTTGACTGTTTCATGTTGATAGAAAAGAGCGAACAAAAAATATTTATTGCAGTAATTAATGCCAATTGCTTCAGCTTTTCTTTATATTTTATTTCCACCGTATTACAAAAAAGATCGAACAGTACGGCTGAGTTAATAGCTGTTCAAGATAGCGGATTTTAACTTGTGGAGAAGAAAATGCTAAAGTTTAATATTTGTAAATAGTTGTTTTGCTATGAATAGTTTCAGAGTATAATGTATATGTTCGCATTTGTTATCATTAATCAAGAATCTCACTTTAAGGACTGACTTTAGAAATGTCTTCTTGTTGTCATAATGATATTTTCATTCAACATTACATGAACCTTTAAATTATAAATGAATTAAAATTATTCGTACAAGAAACTTGTTTTTATGTATGTATGTAGTAAAATATGACTTATATTACAAGTTGTCTGTCTATGATTTTTATCAGTGTGTAATGAATATTTACGGTTTTTATGATGAATTTAGAATCTTATAATGCATTTAAGCTTGGGAAATTCCCTTAGATTTACCAAATTAAGAATCTTATAATGCATTTAAGCTTGGGAAATCCCCTTAGATATACCATTTTAACAAAATCGCTCGTCATTAAATATTTCACGATATTTAATGATTAGTGTGCACTTGACTGACTTTTGTCGTCTGCATTATAGGAGCGGCAATTTCACTTATTTGTAGTTATTTAACAGGTAGACAGAAAATGAATAATGGTTTAATAGGTTTGTTAATTTTAGATGTGTTAATACACTCAATATATTATAAAAACAAATGCATTTATACTAAACACAAATGATATATAAGAACTTTCATTTAACTCGTCTTCAATTTATTTCAATAAGACTTATGAAAGTCGTGTGTTTTAAATCACACAAGCTTCAATACCTTCAAAATTTCTGGACCATATAAATATTTCTGATGGTTTCAACGATTCATAAACGTGATTTGTTTGAACGTGTATGGTCTATGACGAAACTAAGAAACTATTGAACATAAAGCATGGATAGAATATCTTTTGAAAAACATATTAATTAAATCAACATTACATAAGTAAATTTCTAGCAATATTTGTTGAAAACAGTAATGTGTATTTAACCTCTCAAAATCTGCTTTAAACTTCGAATATTATTTCAGAACGTTCTGTTATAGGTGCGTTAATTGCAGAACGTTCTGGTATGGGTGCGATCATTACTGTATGTTCTGTTTAGGGTGCGTTTATTACAGTTTGTTCTATTATGGGTGCGATTATTACAGTATGTTGTGTTATGGGTGCGTTTATTACAGTACGTTCTGTAATGGGTGCGATTATTACAGTATGATATGTTATGGGTGCGTTTATTACAGCTCCTCCTGTAATTGGTGCAATTATTACTGTATAATATGTTATGGGTGCGTTTATTACAGTTCCTTCTGTTATGGGTGCGAGTATTACAGTATATTCTGTTATGGGTGCGATCATTACACTACGTTCTGTTATGGGTTCGTTTATGACAGTACGTTCTGTTATGGGTTCGTTTATGACAGTACGTTCTGTTATGGGTTCGTTTATGACAGTACGTTCTGTTATGGGTTCGTTTATGACAGTACGTTCTGTTATGGGTGCGTTTATTACACTACGTTCTGTTATAGATGCGATTATTAAACTACGTTCTGTTATGGGTTCGTTTATGACAGTACGTTCTGTTATGGGTGCGTTTATAACAGTACGTTCTGTTATAAATGCGATTATTACACTACGTTCTGTTATGGGTTAGTTTATGACAGTACGTTCTGTTATGGGTGCGTTTATTACACTACGTTAGGTTATAGATGCGTTTATTACAGTACGATCTGTTATTGTTGAGTGTTTTTTCGATTACATTTTAAGACTAATGTACTGAAATCCAATTGATGGTTTAAAGGAAAGTTGTAGATAAATTATTATCTAAACGCAAAATGACTCATAATAAATCTAATAACAATCATCTCGAAAAATTTAGTCTTAGTTCATCGGAAGCTTATAATAAGATCTTGACAAAGCATACACTTAATAAACCTATTACTGTATGAATAGCTTAACCGTTGTGGTGACATCTAAATACTGTGATAACATTCTTTGTGATTTAATGTTAATTCACTCTTTTTTTTGCATTTCTATTGCAAGCAGGTTACTTCCTAGTCTCGGTAAATAGATGAAAATCTGTCGGGTTAAATATTTCTTAAAGCGACGATCTTATTCACAATGAGTACATACACATGTATAACAAACACACATTTTGAGCGATAGATTTTTAACTACTTACTAAATCATTCATTTATGGAAAATATTACTGTGATCTACTATAGTCTCATAACTTAAAGATAGAAATAACATGTTTTCTGCACCTTCTTTCAAATAAAAGTCGGAAATCTTCATAAGAACCATTGTTTTTGACATTTATTCATCCCTTTTGGTATATCAAAACAATTGTATTAATTGTAGTAAATTTTAGTTGGGAGTAAAAGTGCATCTTAAAATAAAATGTTTCCTTTTAACGTCTGAGTTCAATGTTTGCACACAAAATAAATGGATAGAGATAGGACATTTTATATTTGATAATCATTTCGCTACAGAAATAAGCGATACACTTTTTTAACAAACATGACGGTAGAGAAAATGTTTGCCTTATGTGTATCAAGTTAAATGGACAATGTTATAATAGAGGATATTTTATATTTTTTAACGTTTTGGACTCCCCCCCACTCCTAGCCATATCCACGTGATGCAACATAAAATTAGATATTAGGATAGAATAACGCATAAAGAAGTTGACGTAACGAATGGAGATATCCCACGTAAACATATTGGGGAATAATACACCAATGTGAACTAACGTTTATTGTAATCATATCGAGTATAGGAAAAATAGGAAAACAGGTGATAAGATCTAACACAGCACTGTGAAATGCAAGGGATGCATTCTAATATGATGCACGTGAATATGACACAATTAGGACACGATGACATGATAAGCAATGACATGACGTTTGGGGGAAGTTGCACAACAACATGATGCATGACCACATGATGCAAGAGCACAAGGTATGTGTTAAAGGTTATCATCTGTTTTGGCCAAGCTTAAGATGCGTACATTAGGTCACAACTTATTATGTAATTATCATTATTTGAGTTCACGAATATTGATGTTTATTAAACGCATATTATTTGTTTTTCGAGAAATGGATAAACAAAAAATATAGCACAACGAAGTGGTTTACCTCTATATAAATATATGAAATACATTTGAATAAATCAGAAAAAAACATACAACAACTTATTGTTTATTATGTAACAAAACGAAACAGTACCAGCAATGCGATTGTCCATAGCATGTCAATATACATATGTATATAATAAAGAGATAATCAGAGTGGCGTACATTGTCATGCGGATAGTGACGTAAAATCCCGGCGTCAGTTGAACAAGTTGTGTTTATCGAAAGTGAAAAATGTTCGCCGTGCAGTAAAACAAACAGACGTCACTGACTTGACACATGTTTTGAATGGGCAGAAAACACCACGCGATTTTCTGCCACATGCAAGTCTGGGGACTGACACGGAAACCAGCTTGACACATTACTGGCCAGTGAACCAGAGCACTGGCACCTGCATGCAAGCGTACATTTATGCACATGACACAACAAGCTTGACACATGTCTGGTTGGTGAACCAAAGCACACATTTACAGCACGGCGTTACCTAACTTATGCAAATAAATAAGAACTAATTGGAATGCAATCCCAGCACCACGATAACTGAGCCGAAGTTCTTTTACCCGCAGTTTAGGAGAGCAGACCTAAGTATATTTCCTACTTTAGGGCAAATTTTAATTAAATAAATGAAAAGGGAATTGAAGCTTGGGAAAAACCCTTCAAATTACCATAGCAAAACCGCGCTTCGGTAAATATTTTAAGGATTAGTTTGCTTTACGGTGCACTGAGTTTTCGTCGTCTGCTTTATAGGACCTTGAGTTTAACTAACTGTTTAGATTTTGAAATTCATATACAGAACAAAATAAGGTTTAAACTACTGTAAGTTGGTTCAGATCTGTAAATATTATGTGAACACAGATTTGTTTGTATAAAGTATAAATCATATATTATATCTTTCGATAAACTCATCTGCCGGTCGTTTAAACATACTTTATGTATATGTATATGGGATCAAAACTGAGCTAATGCTTTATTATTTACGTTTTTGCACTTCGTCATAATAATGTGAATCACATCATTCAGGTCACTTCCTGGTCTCTGTAAATAAACCGAGTGATGTGTCGCCGATGTTTTCTTCAACAAATCTTATAGTTTCTGTTTAAAAATGTGTCTCAATGTTTCAGTCATTCATAAACGTGTTTTTATTAAACGTGCATTGTATATGTCAAGTTAAAACCATTATTTAACTTCAAGCCGGAGCCTAGACAATCTGATAGGCCCAATTTTGCATATTATTCTGTCTTGCTTTTACTAGCAAGCTTCTAGAGGGTTTTAAACACTGGCAGAACATTCGAAAAATGTAAATGAATCAGATAAAACTCAAAATATAAAGAAAAAAGTATCAAAACGTGTATACGTGTCTTTGATCAGAAGAACACTAATATTATAGATTCCTAATTCAAACATATTTCAACAAATGATATAGATATTGGCGTACAAAATACACAGTTGTGCGGCAAAAAATGACAGGAAATGTTTTCATTAAAAATGATTATGTTCCTAATTAAAGTTTTGTGACAGGGAAATGCAAATATTGATTACATAATCATTATCCTTCGAATGATCATCGAACACGTTTTAACAATGGTTATATTGTTGTAACGTAACTAATGATATGTTTTGCAAAATAATATCATGTTTAATTCAGGTCAAAGAATGTCAAGCTGTAGGTTGAAAGTCGCTTTTTATTTGTACAGTGTACAAACTGTTGACTACCATCCTCTGGTATCTTGTGGTGCTATGTATCGTGTCAAGAACTATTTGGATTCTAGTTTTCGCTATTCCGGCCAAAGGTGTTGTGTATTTTCTCCTCCGCCCATTTGTGAGTGCGTACGTTCATACTGGTATCGAAAAGTCCCAAAAGGGTATTTCGTTCTTATAAATGATAAATGATAATGAGACAGTGTCGGAGAACAGTGGAGAACTACTATAGGCCTCCTGCTAAGAGTCTGTAAATAACGGTGATGGTGTTTATATTACTTCTCCTATACCTAATACGAACATCGTCAAGTTCATTGTTTGTTGTGTTAAACGAGCATACAATAAACGCAGTGTATTACTGTTTCGATGACCCTGAAAGGCGATAACAACTAATTAAAGCTATTTTAAAGGTTTTCATCATCTAAACAATTAAATATGGCTTTGCCTTGCCTGTCGACTAAAGTGCTTAGACGACCAAACTTAGATTCTAACTTTCATTCAACTGGACACTTGAAGTGATACAATATGAACATTTTGACAAGACATAAGCTGATGAAAAGAAAATCACTGATAAAGAACTTTCGTTTTTTTAATATACAGCACATTTATTGAAAACAATTAATAAAAGAGATTTCTAAGCTGCGGGAAAGCCCCTTATTTTTACCAATAGCATAACCGCTCGTCAGTAAATATTTTAACGACAAGTTTGCTTAACGGTGCGCTGATTGTTTGTCGTCTGCTTTATAAGAGCGTCAGTTTCACTTATTTCAAAATTATATACAGACGAATAAAGAATGGTTTAAAATATAAGCTAGTTTCAGTTATGTTTTTATATTCAATATACATGTACTCTGAAACAAGTAAATTTGTGTTAAATCAGAAACATATATTAAAATTTTCATATTACAGTTTCAATGTTTAAACCATTTAGGAAGGTTATTTGATTAAACGTGCATTGTCAATACGAATCTAAGATCATTTTCAAAATAACTTATATATAAGGTTTCTTTCATGCTTTACGATGAAATATGGGGTTTTAACAGTGAAATAACAACAGTGAAAATATCAATTTGATATTTTCACTGCAAAATAAGGAGTGAAAATATCAATTTTCAGAACTACTTTTAAAATCTTTTGTTGTTACATGTACTTGCCTTGGTCAAAACAGAACACTGGACTTCAGTAAATTATGTAAAAAAGGTTAAAAAAATAAAGAAATATTTTATAAATTTAAATAAATATATAATTGGAAATTAACAACTTACCGTTTATTACCGGTTATCCCTTTTATCAAACATTTTACTGATCTTTGAAGCTGAATGTTCGAACATTTGCTTTCATTCCAAACAAATTACAGACAAAAACAACTGTTCGAACATAAATAAAATTTTATAGCATCGATCAAATGTATTTTGAACTGTTAACCGTTGTAGTACGTAAAATGGGCTTCCTGGAGAATTCACACAACAATTTATCGGATAGATCCGATATTTTTTACCCCACCCACATCTCAAAATGTGTCAACAAACTAGCGTGGCATTTACTCTTCTGGAAAACAAACATTTTAAAGCGAAAAAGACTGGTCTCTGACAGTAAGATGACTGTATATTAACTTACTATAAAAACACGCGTATATGCAGTCTTAAAACTAAGAAGAATGGTTAAAATCCAATGAGTATCCACATTTGTTTTGCTAACACATTTGACCTTCCAAATTTTCATCCTATAAATAGCGGCGTAGTAATTTGGTTAAAATAAAAAGTGTTTTCATTTTGTTTGGAACATTTGTGCACTAATATTACTTCATTTTTTACTGTTCATAAAGCTTTGCAATAAAAAACGAGCGAATATTAAGCTATAAGAATGAATAGCAGAGAACTATTTCTCAGCAAACCGAAAGTAAAAAAGTTGACAGCTATAATTATGCATGAGGGGCGCCCTACGGGTAGCGGCGTAAAGCCCACCCTTTTCAAAAAAGGTGGTAATTCAGAAATAAATAAAAAACAAATAAAACTCCGAAAATAAGCATAAAAGAAACAGAAAATTTGTTTATTTCAGTGTAAGATCGTATTTAATTTCACTCGTGATCATAAAAAACTACATTTTCACTCGTGGCTTCGCCACTCGTGAAAATATGTTTTTCTATGACACTCGTGAAATAAAATACGATCTTACACTGAAATAAACAAATATCCTCTATATCTTTGGAAATTCATTATTTAAAATAACACTTCATACGTTAATTGAAGGCAGTATTAATTGAAAGAAAGTAAATATCTACTGAACTGTTCTTGCATTTATTACATTTGGTTATGTTGCGTTAATGTTTTCCTTTATCTTGCTTTTAAATATAAAAATATTGAAATTGTATGAATAAATATGATCTATACACAAGATAGACTTAATGATTAAAACCATTTCTAGTGTTTCTGTCATAGGACATCGGTTATTTATAATGAGATATTGACAATACTTCTTATTTTAAAGTATCAAACTCAACCAATGTTAATACACGTTTTTTGCATTTCGATCTCAAGCAAGTTACTTTCTAGTCTCAGCAAATCAACGGAATCTTGTTTGTTTGAAATTATCTTAAATAAAAACATGTCCTATTTGAATTCTGAGTCATATAAATGTGTTTCAATGTCTGCATACATATTGTGGCCCGCACAATTAATGGATACAAATTTGACATATTTTTATTTTATTTTTGATAAGCATTTGCCACAGGATTAAACGATATATTATATACTCAAATGGAACAGGAGAGAGGATATTTGCCATAACAATATCAAATTGAATGGACAATATTATTACAAGGAAGTTTTATTTTAATGAATAACAAAAATGAGATATATGGTACTCATCGCCTAAAATAAGGCATTAGGATTAAATAACGCATATGGTAGTTCACGTAATGAACGGAGATATCAAACATAGACAAATGGAAGAATGGTATACCAACGTAAACGTTCACTTAATTGAATAATATTGACATAGGAATAAAATAGTAAAACATATAAGTAACAATATTTTGAGCAGCAAGGGAAAAATGCAAGTGATGCATGCTCATATGATGCACGTGAACATGACACATACAGGACACAAACAGACGGTCACATAACTCCAGAAGGGATAACACAAGGTCACATGGCGCATGGGAACATGGTAAGCGGTCATATGACTCCTGGAGGGATAAAAAATGGACACATGGCGCACGGGAACATGGTAAGCAGTCACATGGCTCATAGAGGGATCAAACATGGGCACATGGCGCACGGAACCATGTAAAGCGGTCACATGACACCTGAAGATATAAAACATGGACACATGGCGCACAGGAACATGGTTAGCAGTCACATGACACCTGGAGGTAGTAAGCATGGACACACGGCGCAGGGGAACATGGTAAGCAGTTACATGACACCTGGAGGTATAAAGCATGGACAAATGGCGCAAGGGAACATGGTAAGCGGTCACATGACACCTGGAGGTATAAAACATGGGCACATGGCGCACGGGAAAATGGTAAGCGGTCATATGACACCTGCAGGGATAAAACATAAACACATGGCGCACGGCAACATGGTAAGCGGTCACATGACCGGTCGAGAGGGTTAGAACATGGAAACATGGCGCTAGGGAATATGGAAAGCGGTCACATGGTTCCTAAAGGTATAAAACATGGACACATGGCGCACGGAAACATGGTAAGCGGCCACATGACTCCGGGAGGTATAAAGCATGGAGACATGGCGCACGGGAACATGACACCTGGAGGTATAAAACATGGGCACATGGCGCACGGGAAAATGGTAAGCGGTCACATGACACCTGCAGGGATAAAACATAAACACATGGCGCACGGCAACATGGTAAGCGATCACTTGACCTGTCGAGAGGGATAGAACATGGAAACATGGCGCTAGGGAATATGGAAAGCGGTCACATGGTTCCTCGAGGTATAAAACATGGACACATGGCGCACGGAAACATGGTAAGCGGTCACATGACTCCGGGAGGTATAAAGCATGGAAACATGGCGCACGGGAACATGGTAAGCGGTCACATGGATCCTCGAGGTATAAAGCATGGACACATGGCGCACGGAAACATGGTAAGCGGTCACATGACTCCGGGATAGATATAACATGGAAAGATGGCGCTAGGGAATATGAAAAGCGGTCACATGACACAAGGGAACATGGTAAGCGGTCACATGACTCCTGGAGGGATAAAACATGGAAACATGGCGCTAGGGGATATGGAAAGCGGTCACATGGATCCTCGAGGGATAAAACATGGACACATGAAGCACAGGATCATGGTAAGCGGTCACAAAACTCCTGGAGGGATAAAACATGGACACATGACGCATAGGAACTTTGTAAGTGGTTACTGGGCTCTTAGAGGGATAAAACATGGACACATGGCGCACGGGAACATGGTAAGCAGTCACATGGCTCCTTGAAGGATACAATATTGACAATTGGCACATTTGAAGATTTGCCCTTGGGAATATGTTGCACAAAACTTCCATGAAATCAACTATTATATTTTAAGAATAATTTTGAGACGAACGGAATATATTTTGATAACGAAATGCATATACATTGTTTTGGCGTTGAGACACGTAATCAAGAAAATCGCATGCGTTTATACGGTTCTGAATAACAGTAGTCACAAATTGAAAAATCGAATATTTTCCCATAAGCACTCTGCTTAAAACATCGTACATTGTTTTTATTTCAATGTTTTATCTATTAAACCTCTCTGTATCAGAATGAAAGTCAAAGAAAATCAATGTTTTACCTAGACTTATTATTTATGAAATAAGCGATGTTTATCAACAAAGTTAACAATATATTGAAATTATTGCATTTAATATTTACAGGTTTTCAGCACTTCATACCAGAGCGATTTCATCTTAAAAGATGTGAAGAGTTCCACTGTTGGTGGTAAGTTTGATTTTATGATACTAAATCTAATGTAAGTAAGTCAATTTAGTGACGTGTAAACACCTAAATAAAAAGTCATGTAATTTGGTAATATGAAAAATAAAACTCATTGATTTATGTTTAAACATAAAATAGTATATTTCGAGATGAGTATTGTTTTTCTCTACTCATGGAACATTTCATATTTAATGAAGTATTCCTAAACGCATACGTTTTCGTGTAAAATAATATAATTAAAAGTGCAAAAAATGATTACTTTAACACGACCTGGGCTTAAACCACATACTACAAATTATCGATATGAAACAAATGTTGTCCAAGTACTGGTGTTGATGCTGTTATTTAATTTCCTCCGAAGTTCGAAAGTAACTGCAAGCCGAAGCCGGAGCTGATAAGGACCGACTTTGCACAGTATTTAGTATTGTTGTTATATAAGGAATCTTCTTTGTCTTGTTGTGTTGCTTAATATGCATTTCATACACACTGTGTGACGTTGTAGGTATAGTAGGAGCTATGTTCATCGTGATTATAATGGCAGGTCTTTTAGAGGGATTTAAACACTGGCTGTACATTCGACAGAAAAAGATCAGACCACACTCAAGTTAAAGATAAGTAAGTATGGAAACGTGTATGTAGATCCCATCAGAAGTACAATGGTTCAGTAGCAGCCTTTTTATAATAATTTCAAGAAATTTCATAGATACTGTCGAACTAAACATCATATGGACATAAATACAGGAAAAATTTGCTTTAAACGTGAGGCTATTCCAAATAACAGTTTTGCCATAGGAGATTGCAGAGAATCTTTACATTTTTAGCTGTGTGCCTTTCAAATTTGCAGATGAAGGCATTTCACTTCCACTTCAGTTTTCGTATAACTGCTGCCCTACACAATATGTTATCGATGACCGTTGGCTACCTTCTGATGCTATGTGTAATGACACTGAACATGTGGATGCTGGTTTATGTCATAGTTGGCGCTGGAATAGACTACTTACTTCCACGCCTAGCTGTAAGCGCCTGCTATACAACAAGTAGGACCAAGAACTATTGCAATGAAATAGGGAAACATGAGGAAATGAGTTTTGTAAAATATTGAAAGGACACACATTGACAACGATTACCTTGTCCTGAAGTGTTTTAACAAATGTCAGTATTAAAGACAAACGAGAGCAGTGAAAAATATTGAAATCTGTCCTCTGCTATCAAGTTACATAAACATGTTCAGTTTGGTTAAAGATATATTTGTTGTTATTTTGTTACACATGATATGAATGGTTTGTACGTACATTTAAACATCGTTAATCTGAAATCCTCGGGACCAAGATAAAAAAATGAAATAACGCTATTTTGGAGGTTACAATTTTGACAAAATCACAGCGTTTACGAATTATTGATAACGTAAAATAGTAAGTCGTGAAGATTACAATGTCGGTTACGAGTTACCAACATGTTGCATGTGGTTTGAATAATAGTTAGTGTAGAGGTTTGTCGAATTATTTTTTAAGAAAGGACAACTAATTTGTTATTATAATTCCTTGATACTTTTTTATTAACATTTCACTTTAATTTTTGTATTATCAACAGAAAATTGCTATTTGATTTCCTCGTGTTTTTTGTTTTGTTTTTTTCAAACTTATTCCTTAATGTCGTTCTTGAACAAGCGCTTATTGTGGCTTCACTATCACCTCAAGCCGATGCCCGAGTGCTATCGCACTACGGTGTGAAAGACTATGAGAGTATTGTGTTTGAAATAAGGATTGATATATAGGTGTGACGTAAAAAATCGGGACCGTAATTTTTGTTCGAACAAGCGATTATTTCGAAATAACGATAATTGCGGGTAAACGGTGTTCGGAATAGTGGTGTTTAAATGTAATATTTTTTTAATGCTATAACATTACTGGGTAAAAAAGTTTACCCATGTGTGTCATACGCACTTATTATTCAAACACAAAGTAAGCTGCATATCCCGCTTTAATTAACAATAGCATTTGATAAACATGTTGACAAATATTAACACATATACTTGTTAGTTTGTCGAGTAACTATTCGTTTTTTTATTTTATTGAAGCTGGTATTGTTGTTTAAATGATCTGTCAAGTAAAATATATGTGTATACGGTTTAGTCTTTTATCTTATGTAGATTACTAAGAACGAAGTCTGTGACTGTATGTTTCGATCAAGCTAGCCACCAAGTAGAAGTACCTCAATTACACAACGAAACAGTCAAAACTCGTTTCGTTTTTCTGGAAATATTCGAGCTAACGAACATTCGATTTACCGTTAATACAAACAAGTACACATTAACCGGAACAATCGAAACATTCAATCATTATAATACTGATTGAATCATTGGAAAGCATCAGGAACATGTCAAAAAACCTAAACACTATTTTAAGCGTATGTGCGCAGCCTTTAGTCTTTATAATTATATTGATGTGATGATTTCCGTTTAAACCGAATAACTAATTACTTTTGTAGCAACGTTAGGATAGCAACATAAACTACAGTGCTATAGGAACTATATATATATATATATAACAAAGTTGACTAAGAAATCGACTTCAGTTAGGAAACGGTCCATGGTATTTTATGGATACTGACTCCGTTTCCTAACTGAAGTCGATTTGTTTGTCAACTTTGACAAAAAATCGCAAGTGGTATTTAACATTAAAGTACTTATTTTCAAGAAATTTAATGGCAGTAAATTATTTTAGAAATATAATTTTATATATCATGCTACCAGTTATACTAGAATAAGGTAAGTGACTTAAGATTAAAACTTAAGGTGCTTTAATACCGACCCTTAAAACATGAAACTTATTATTTGTTCATGATTCATAAACACACAACCCTACATGTCATTAACAAACAAACAAGTGACGCAAATGCGTATTTAATAGTAACATAAAATATGGTATCTCAAACATCATATAACAAATATGTATTGTTCTTACAATCTATTATTGCAAGTATTATAATTTCATGATAATAGTATGTTTCCAATGTTCATTATTACCTTTGAATGCGTATACCATATAAAGGTAAATGATAAACTGTAACTACTTTCCAATATGAACATGAACTGCTTTTATCATGCAAGTCCCGTCCTTCAATATTGCATAACTGAACGGTTATTAGTAAATAGCATGCAAATGTGCTTTTCAAACATCTTGAAAGAATTACAACGACATATTTATTACAAATACTAACTGATACTGCACTTGCAAGTTTTAACAAAAAAATCACATTTAAAGCAAATCACTTTTACAATTTACTATATGCACTGCATGAAATAAAATAGTTCTTGCAACATGTCAACAAATACAAACGTATATAGGCTTATCAGTCGCACTACAGCACTTTCCATCAATGGAATTTAGTACTTATATTTATAATATTGATAACTATCCTACGCAATTGACCGGCATTAAACAGTTGTATAATACACTTTAAGTAAATTGTTCATTTCTGCATTGTTCCAATTGTAGCTGGCGACAAATAGTTTTTTCTTCTGAGGACAATACAATGCGAACTCTGGACGTTTAATCCCCTCTTTTAACCCAAGCAGTTGTTTCATCTGGCCATTGACCAGGTCCAGGCTCATTATATTGTTGCTTTTGTATCCACACACAACCAGTGTGTTACCGATGACCGAAATTCCTCTTGGTCCGTGCAAGGCAGGGTCCTGGAACTTCTGAATGATGTTAAGTTCCATGTCAAGTTTTGTGATTGCGTTTGTGTAAAAATTGGATACATAGATGAACGCAGCTTGACCCTCATTGAGCAGTTCAAGGTAGAGAGGACTTTTCATTTTGTTCTGACTGCTGCCATATATGTTTATTTTACGGATTACATTTCCTTTCATATCCATTATTTCAATATCTCCATGAAAGTGAGATACTATTAACCTATCAACATAAAACGTTACATCACGACAATCGCCATTAACTTTGATACTGTCCCCAAGAGCAAGCTGTTCTCGAGTCTCCAGAAATTGAATTCCTTTACTTCGAATAGCAGCAGCCACCCTGTTTCCTGGAATGAAGCACATGCCCGAAGGCCGGTCTGGTACATTGACCTGAGACGTCATTGAGATGGTATGCAGGTCAACAAGCTTTAATGTGCTGTTGCTGGAGTCTGCAAGAAGAAGCCTATTCCCAGGCAAGATAATTATACTGGACAGCCAGCAAGCCATCTTGTCAGTTGGAGACTTGACTGGGATGGACGTTGCTGGCGTGAACTGTAGAAGATTTAAGTCAACAGAGACGGAGTTGTGCCGTACTGGAATGTAATGCAGGTGTAAAAGGTTGAGGTATTTTCAACTTAATTTGCATTCCACTCACATGTTTTACCACATTATTACAAATTAAAACGTATGCTTTTAAACGCCATATATATTTTTAACAGAAACAATAAATATATTCAAACTCAACTTTTATTAATCTAAACCAAGAAACTAGTAACAAAAAATAACAAGTCGTTGGTATTTTTGTTTAAGCACTATATATATTTCAATACACAGGACGACTTAAACAGCTTAAACATATTTACAGGTATTGAAGTATTGAAACTTTACAATGAGGCATTATATCTGATATATGTTGCAATTGTGTGATTTTGTTTTATATCCTGTTTTAACATCGAAACGTTAAGTCGTTATTTTTGAAAAAAAAACAGTTTTGCAGGAAATATATTCACTTATTGATTGTTAAGAGTACATGGTAAATTCACTAGGAATATATTCATATAAGTTACTTATTCAGATCGTTCAAGACTTGCAGATAGTTTATGACTTTTTAAAATTCTTACATGTAGGTTGCTCAGCTACCATTGTTTCGAGCTTTTTAGCAGTGGGTACCATAACGCCTTGAGCTCCGACAGCTGTAATTTTAAAATATAGTTCAAATCATTGAAATCAACATTTTCTGTAAAATTAATATATTCATTCATACAAATGCAGATTGCACTATGCATAAACTGTTAAACTTTTTTAATGATGTTCTTTTTTAATAACAATTTAAGGAATTGACCTGTTATTGTCATGGTGTTTGTATGCTAAAATTGTGCAGTTTGTGCAAATGATGCTGCCTCAAATTTAATTAAACCGAGGGAAATACCTGACGAAATTGTTTCCGCAGGAACAATAATCTCGACGGTACCAAGACCAGTGTTTGATGTAAGCAGTCTCTCAGTGACAGTGTCTTTTCTGAACTCGTAATGGTGAATTGTATTCTCTTTGATCAGGTCAGCAAGCGCATTTTTCATACTTTCTACTTGCCTTTTAACTCTTTTTGCTTCTATGAACAACTGGATATTGTTCTTTTGTGCTTCAATGTGTGCAGTTAATTCTTGTAAGTTAGACTTAAGACCCTCACTTTTCAGTTTTAAAGAGTCCAGCAGTGTTTCATCCATATTTTTCATTTGTTTTATGATCTTAAGAAGTGAACTTTCTTGTTCTTCGAAGTACTTGTTTACTTCTTCTCGATATCTTCTTATTCTAGCAATCTCATTTTCACCCGTCTTTGCTACTAGCTTAATATTTCTCTCGACGTCATATGAATAATCAGTAATTTCTTGTAATATTTTTGGGATTGTTTTCGTTATGTCATCATACTCCTGGCCCTCTTTAAAAGACTTGGCCACATCGGATATAACACCAACACGGCACGATCTGTGCTCAATTGCTAAACAGTGTCCACAATTCAGCGTCTGATGGTCGGAGCAAAAATATTTGATGAACTCTTTTGGATGGATATCACAAGGCTCTGCGCATTCATCTTCGTCCTCCTGATCACCCATTGAAGTAGGCATTTTGGATTTGTTAAGAAGTGCATGGCCTTTAGTAATTTTCAGTTTTCTGTGTGCATTGACGCACGTAGTGCAGAGGAACTCCTTACATACGGTGCAGTAGGCTTCTGCTGGAAGGGTGTCCCCATCCTGTGAACAGGGCTGACAGAAGGTTCTGTCCACTGAAGATGCTTCTCTCTCTAGCTTCTTCCCAGGAACCTCCATTATCTGCTTTAGTAAGTAATAATATAACATCTTAACACTATATTTGATGCAATGAGTGTATGATACGTGTGCTCGAAATATGTTTAACATAACTTGAATGCATGAATAAAATAACAGCTACCAAAATGCAAGTTTTAAATAAAATTCCAACGTAAACGGCAGTTTAACATATCAAAAACAACCAACTTTCAGAATGCATCAGTATTTTTTCGGTAGGTTCTATTTTTCTATTTTCAATGCATTAGTATAGTGTTGCCAAAGATGGAAAGAAATGACATAATATAAACAGCGGAAAATATCAATACAAAAATGGATAGTTTTTGATCTAATATTATATACAGTCGAAACTCGTTGGCTCGATATCTCATGGCTCGATGTCCTCGTTGGCTCGAACCAAATTAAAAGGAACGATTTTTATTTACTCTTTGATCATATAAATTTCTATCGGATGGCTCGATATCTTGAGGGTCGATATTTCTCCACGCTCGAATTCGTTTTCGCGGTCCCAAACAAGAATTTCACACTTTGATTTGTTTGCTTAGGTCGATGTCATTTTCGCGGGTTCAGTTAAGAATCTCACACCTTGATTTGTTTGATTGGCTTCATTTAGCACAAGGCGCTAATCGATTAAAATTGCTTAACTGATATTATAATTATTATCGAATTTAAATGGTTTAACAGTTTGAATAAACATGCCATCACTTTAAGTTCTGTCTCTAATTGTTATCCATCCCTAAATTACTATGCATTTTGATATAACTTTTGAGCTATGTTTGTGTTACCCACTGTTTACAATTGCTTGTTTTCGAATAAATGTATTTTTATTATAAAAAAATGATATTTTCTAATAATCGAATAAGTCATATAACGAAATTTAGGTTGCATAACTATGCCCAATAAATACTCTTCCTTCTCTTGCGGAGATAGCGTAGCCAATAACAAACGAGGTAAATAAGACTTTATGTAGCAAATGAAAAAATAACATTCTGTAAGCAATCCCGCTTGGCTCGATATTCTCGAGGCTCGAAGTACTTTGGCTGGTCCCTAGAGTATCGAGCCATCGAGTTTCGACTGTACCAGGTACTTTGTCCTAAAAGTACCGTTTTGATAACCTTTGATGCTGGTAAGTAATATTTCTTTTTTATCTATGAGAATTTGATAGGTTTTAACAGTGTAGATGTAAGGACAATATTAGTGTTTGAAAAGCTTTTTATATTAATTACTAAGTAACAACCTATTGCGATATACCCAAAAACACATATACAATCACGAACACCCTACGAACTGCCATACTTATTCACTTATAAATATGCAGTTATGTCTACTAGACGATAAATGTAAAACCCAATAGTTGATAGGTTTTACACTATGTTCAGTACGTTCACAAATGTAAATCATGAGAGCTAATCTGTGTATCATAAATGTGGATATCGTATCTATTCTATAAACAGAAACCTTAATACTTGTTTGCAAAGTGAACGTTTGTATAAAGCGTATAAGTACAGTTGATAAATCCTGCAGGTCGATATAGAGTAATTATTGTTATAGCGAGACCATTGTCATTTTCGGACGAGAATTTTTCGGCTTTAAATCCCTTAAACGGAAAACTTTCTAACCTTTATTTAGTACTTTTATAGTTATAGCCTTGTAGACATTATTGTAGAAATAAATATTTGGTTATTTCCTTTGTATTTTTGGAATTGTGTTTGATATCAAGTATATTTTACAATACATGGTAATCAAATAACAACATTATATACAACAATTAAATCATAAATCAACCACATGATTCTGCTTTATCTGTTCAAAACTAAATTGGAAACTCTCCGTGATGTTAAACAAAACATGTATGCACTTATAATCTGACATTGTATAATCCAATCATCCGGTTGCTTGAATGATCCTTAAACGTTGTCAAATGACTCCCCGTTTAAGAAAATAACATTGGAGCATTATACATTTAAACGGAAGTTTATAATTAAGTAAATTTTAGTCTTACCTTACGTCCATTAACAATGATCTGTAAGAACGATTTTCCTTGAACGAGGAAGTAAAGTGCCCAAACAAAATATTTGAAAGGGAGATAAAAGTTATAAAAATGTAGGTCAAAGGTAAAATAAATATGCGTTAGAGTTATCTCCTTTTGCAAGTATAATCCTCATAATCCTTGCTCCCCGGATTCATCTTACATCTATTTCATGCACTTTTTAAATTGTAATGTAAATAGCATTCGCAGAGCCCATTGGAATATACTTATTTTTATTGTGTTAAATGCTTAAGCCGTTTCATCGCATACGGATTGGTGACATAAATCAAGGCGGTCGTTTTGACGTTACGTACAGAGGGTCGCACAATGTGAAGTGCTTTTAACGAATTTTATTATATCATGTGTTTGCTCCAGAGTTAAATCGAAAAGAAAACGGAATTATGTGTTAAAGGTGGTCAAGTTCAACGCTTTATTAATACGCACAACGCCTACATCTTAAGATACTATGTCCTTGATGCGTAACGTAAGCGTTCATTGCGCTGAAGCGCTGAAACCAGATGAAGAGACGTATGCATCAATTCTTTAAGACATTTAGTGCACGTCTTCACACTATTTTGTCATTTCTTTTCATGTTAAACATCTGTATCAAATTGAGAAGTTGATGGCAAAAAACACCTCTTGTGAAAAATATAACTCCTGATAACAATAGTTTTACCCTTGTTGCAAACGTAACAGATCCATTTGTTGCAAATGTAACAAATTTGACATTATAAATGGTCAAATTGTAGATAGAAATCTTCGTGGTATCGGCCATTTGTTTTTAGGAAATAAATCTGAAGTAGTAAACGACTGAATCATTAATAGGGCGCTGAAAAGGAATGACTTTGCAACAATTATTAATGACATTATATGCTTCGCGTTTGTTAAACCGTATCTGTGTATTCGTTATATGTTGGTACTAGGTTTTTCCCTGTAGTTTACATCATATTTTATCATATATTTTATATTGAAAATGTTTAATGAAAGCATTAAAATGTGTACATCTATTAACTTCCTCTATTCAAGTAGGATTTAAAACATATGCAAGATAAAGTTTATGTCGACTTAAACTTGTCTAAATGGGCTTTGTTTCTACATAGACAAACCTTCAGTCAGGTCGTGTGCTTAAGTCATAGTACAGTGCGGACATACCACGTGGTTTGTGACGTCACATTTAGTATTGCATAATACAAAATACATTTCGATCTCAGATAGTCTAAAAGAAGTATCGCTGTATATAATAAATATCACAATCAAACTGTTTAGCATGTCACTCAGTTCATATATATATTTATATGAAAACATGTATTTTCTTGCTTTTAACATAACCGATGCTTATGTATACTTTCGCTGCAAGCAATTATTAGAGAACATGTTTAAATCAGGTTTATGGCTAGAAAAAGAGAGGTTGATTATTGTACCTCCAAAAGCCACATTTTGCTATAACCAAATAGATTTTAAGGGAAACGTGGTTAAACATGTTCTGGTATAGAAACGTAATTTGCTTTTCGCTATAATAACGAACAATTTTTAATACATCCTGAGCATTTGTCCACGATTGTTAAAACATTGCTCAACGTGTCGCTCAGGAACCGAGTATCTTGTTCAATTTTACCCTTACCATGCGCTATGTCTTGTACATGATATATGACAAAAACGAAGATACAGCGAAAATCCTTTCTGAATTGATGTCGTCAGACCATTGATGGTGAGGGAGCTAAATGAGCTGTTCGGCATGGGTTATGGAGCAATACAACACATATTGACAAAATGTTTCAAAACGTCTATGGAACGTTTTTTTATATCGGTGTTTTTAGATGTTAAATGAAATAGGACAAATTGGATACATATAAAAAGACAAATAATATTTTCTAGAAATAACCTCCTATGATTGTGTTATTAAGTATATCACTTTCTGCACTAATTCGGTGTTTACACGTTTATAGCTAAACAATAACTTGGACTAACTATTACTTGTACCACTTACTTACAAGTTACAATTATCAGTAGGTGGAGGTTTACTTTGGTGAACTGACGTCCAGACTCTCCATGCCGCCGTAGGTGTGGGTTCACTTTAGTGTAGTTACAGCCAGAATCGCCATGCCGCCGTAGGTGTGGGTTCACTTTGAAGTAGTTACAGCTAGAATCTCTATGCCGTAGTACGTTTAGGTTCACTTTGGTATAGTTACACCCAGAATCGCCATATCTCAGTAGGTGTAGGTTTACTTGCTGTAGTTACATCCGGAATCACCATATCGCAGTATGTGTAGGATCACTTTGTGGAGTTACATCCGGAATCGCAATGTCGCAGTAGGTGTAGGTTCACGTTGTGTAGTTACAGCTAGAATATCAATGCCGCAGTAGATGTAGGTTCACTTGGTTTAGGTACATCAAGAATCGCAATGCCGCAGAAGGTATAAGTTCACTTGGTGTTGTAACAGCCAGTGCCACCATGCCGCAGTAGTTGTAGGTTAACTTAAATGTTATTACACCTAGAATCGCCATGCCGCAGTAGGTGTAGGTTCACTTGGTGAGTTACAGCCAGAATCGCAATGCCACAGTAGATGTAGGTTCACTTGCAGAAGTTACAGTTAGAATCGCAATGCCGCAGTAGGTGTAGGTTCACTTTAATGTAATTACACCTAGAGTCGATATGCTGCAGTAGAGTTTAGGTTCACCTGATATAGTTACATCAAGTATCGACATGCCGCAAAAAGTGTTGGTTCACGTTGTTGTATTAAAATCAAGGTTCGCCATGCCGCGGTAGGTGTAGGTTCACTTTGGTGCAGTAACATCCAGAATCGCCATGACGCAGAAGTTGTAAGTTCACTTGGTGTTGTTACATTCAGAATCGCCATGCCGCAATAGATGTAAGCTCACTTTGGTGCAATAACATCCAGAATCGCCATGCCGCAGTAGGTGTAGGTTCACTTTGGTGCAATAACATCCAGAATCGCCATGACGCAGTAGGTGTAAGTTTACTTGGTGTTGTTACATTCAGAATCGCCATGCCGCAGTAGGTGTAGGCTCACTTTGGTTTGGCTATATCAGGAATCGCCACGCTGCAGTAGATGTAAGTTCACTTGGTATTGTAAAATTCAGAATCGCCCTGCCGCAGATGATGTCTTCCACTTGATGTTGTTACATACAAAATCGCCATGCCGCAGTAGAAATAAGTACACTTGGTGTTGTTACATCCAAAATCGCCATGCCACAGTAAGTGTAGGTTCACTTTGGTTTAGTTACATCAATATTCGCCATGCCGCAGTAGGTGTAGGTTCACTCTGTGTATTTACCTCCGGGATCGCCATGCCGCAGAAGGTGTAGGTTCACTTGGTGTAGTTACATCAAGAATCGCCAAGACGCAGTAGGTGTAGGTTCACTTGGTGTATTTACATCCAGATCCAGAATCACCATGTCGCAGTAGGTGTAGGTTCATTTGGTGTAATGACATCAAGAATCGCCCTGCCGCAGTAGGTGTAGGTTCACTTGGTGTAGCTGCACCCAGAATTGCAATGTTGCAGTAGTTTTAGGTAAACGTGATGTGACATTAAGAATCGTCATGCCACAGTAGTTTTAGGCTCACTTAAGTGTAGTTACATCCAGTATCGTTGTTGGTGTAGTTATGTCCAGAATAGCCATGTCGCAATAGGTGTAGGTACACTTGGTGTAGTAACATTCAGATTTTCCTCTCCGCGTTAGTTATAGGTTCACGTTGGTATAGTTAGATCCGGGTTACTTAAGTTGCATGTGCAAAACGCTGATTTGTTGGTTGCGGGTTTGGGAGCATATTACGGGTATTTTTTCTGTATGCACAAGTTTGACATCGACGTATTTCTGACAATTAAGCTTTACCTGATAATATTTCCATTTATTGGGTAAGGGGGAACACTATTTTGAAGGTTTACAGAGACTCTTTTTAAGATTAGAAAAGTCGTCTTTCTTGATGTAGTACAATTAATTAAAGGAAACAACTCTTAATGCTGAAATACTTGATGTAAAATTACTAGTTATCTTTCGTATGTAATACGCTGCTGGGTTAAATATTTTTCTTGAACTTGACACTAATAATGTTTAGAAACTCTCTAAATATTGCATATTTGAATAACTTTTAGATGTCTTTTTCGTGTGCTTTTGCATTCCGAATCGACGTCGATGTTCGGCTGCATAGGTTGCTGTAGAAATTAATCACCTCGGTGAGGTAGAGTTGTAGTGCGGGATAATGTACGTTGTCCTTGTTAAATCTCAAATCCAGATATTAATGAAAAGTAGATATTGACACTATTTATGATATCCTCATGGTCACATCTCATCAGTGGCAATACACACATGTGCAGCGAGGCCAATATTATAAAAAGAGACAGGCGTCAGGTGATATTATACTGTGCCTTCGGATATAGATTATCTGTCATCTGTATATAACATTATTAATATGACATCCAAATGTTGTAGGAGCGGAGCCACAATTGAAGATTAGAGATGGCCTTGGTGGCCCAATAATATGCACCTGTCTTCCAAAATATGTAAAACGTATCTCAATGCAGCATGTGGGTGGTTCTGTGGAGGGTAGAGGTTGGAGAGACCTCCCCAAATATGCCTTTGGTCAATTACTGTCAGTAATGATGCATTGTAGTGTAGTCTTAGATTGTTGCTGCGATATTAATGTGGCACATGTTATAACAATATAAAAGTTGATATTATTTGGAAAAAAGAAAACTTTTCGATATGAATATTTTGTTACTTTCAAACATTTAGATATTTACTTAAACGCTTAACAAAGGAAAACTATACTTTATGAGAGTCCGGCACAGGCCAATCATATTTTGGCATTTGTTTCTAAATATTTCGCACATTAAGAGTCACGTATTATCCAATCATTGTTGAAATTGTCATATATATTTCTTTGTCAAATGATGTTCGACTTTTTAAAAAAATACGGCAAATGGAAGACTTGTTTTTGCTGAACACAGACAATTGGTTTTCGTTTATGCTTGATTTCATATATGATCAAGCTAGACCGGCCAGGTAATGTGATAGTTTTTAAACTTGGTAAAAGGTAGACCCGCGTTATGGTTTGATATTGAACTTGTACCGGAAACGAAGGCAGATATGTTTATATAACTTTCCAAGAATTAAACGAGGATTTAACATAAAATGTCACCATTCTCAATGCATGGACTGTGTTTATACATTTTTAAATTTTCCTGATTATAAATGTAGATATTCTTTTTTGAAGTTGCAGAAATATCACCCGTAAGGATGATGGAAACTTTGGAGAAGGCGTACAAATGTGAGACGTGTGATGCTTCTTTCAGTCAAATACCAAGCCTTCAAGTTCATATGAAAAAACACACAACAGAAAAAAACTTATAACTGTGACTTATATGATGCTTTGTTTTTAAACAAAACGCGCGTTTGATTCACCACGGTAGAATACACACAGGATGCCATGCACGTGTGACATATGTGACCCTGCTTTCTCTCAGATAAGTAACTCTCCTACAAAAAAAACACACAGGAGAGAAGCAATACAAGGATGAGACAGGTGATGCTGCTTTCACTCAGAAAGAAACTTTAAAGAATCACGCGGGAATACACACAGGAGAGCAAAATCGCGATCGAATTAAACATCATTTACCGTAACTAGTATTTTTGCAACAATAAAAAAACAAGCAATTTCTGATTAGCTAATTACCTTAGTCAAGTTGAACTATATACTAGTATATTTATCGTAAATAGATCGTAGTCAAACAAATTCTGGTTACTCTTTACAATTTGCAAATGCGTCAGATATTTACTATTAAATATTTTGACAGAACACTACTTGGCATTTGTCAAATTATTAAATGAGCAATTAGTAACAAATATTTTTAAGATATTAAAATGTGTACCTCATTTGAAGAAATGTATTGAATAAAAATGTTTTATGCTTACCTTTTAAATATCTTTCAACTATTCTCTTTAGTACAAAACGCCAACTTCCGGCGTATATCGGCGAGATTGCAAACACACCGACAAAATTATGTTTTCGAATGGCAGCGGTACATGCCCCATTGCTAATTTTTACTCTTAACGGCTTATTTGGGTTCCTATGATCATTATATGGGTAAGTTTCCATACAGACGCTACATATTAACCGTCCATACAGTTTGCTATATTTCAGTTGCTGAATGTATAAAGGCTTTCGCCTCGAAAAGCGAAAATGTTAAAAGCCAGAGAGCACTCTGAATTCTTAAAACAATACACTTACTTTTTATAGATGCTTGTTTACTAGGATACGAATGACGTTTGTCATGGCATACACAACTATAAGAACAATTACTAGTTGTAATCATAATTGAGGCAAGCTAATTAATAAGTCAATATTACATTAAATCAAACGTTTGCATTTCTTTTTTATACATTGGAATGTTTTATTGTTTTTTCTTTTGTTTTTAACACATATAAATTAAGAAATGTCGTATTCGTACTCCTCACAAAGTCATTTAGGGATAAAATACGTATCAAACTATAATTAACATACAAAAAGATGTAAATAAGGTTGTTTAGGATTTGCGTTTGACTCTTCATGTAACATCACGTCACGAGAATAATGTCTCACATGTAGAAAAAAGTACAGCCATTGACTTGGTAATATAGACTGAAAGATATTGTGTCGTATGTAACACTAGTAGTATAGCACCTAAACGAATAACACTTCATAGGAATGTTGGTCAGCATGGGAATAGTTACTGCCCTTGACGTAGCATGTACCTCTAGATCTATTCATAACGTGGGTGAAAGATCTATTTTACGAATGATAATATATATGTACAGCACAATATGTTTAGTCAAAAAATTTGTACTCAAATGTATAGTATTTAAACTTGCACTCCGATTTTTTGATTTACAAAAGTTCACTACGACAATTTTACGGTGAAATGGGTGCTGGCGGGTGCGTCATTCATTACTATGTTAGTGTGAAGATAAATTCCTTTCCGCTAACATGCCTGTCGCCAAGGTAATAATTTCGCATGCCGAGGATCATTGTTTGCAAACGAGGCTTTGTTGCATGCAAAAGTTTCTTCATCAGTACAGACTAAAGCTTATGGTTAAAGTGAACGATTACAGGTCTGCCAAATATCAACTAATATGATATTTACGTTGACATTCAAACACAATGATAGCTACCAGTTCACGTTCATTGTTTGCATCATTGCGTTCTGTCTGTGTCAGTGTATTGGATGTATATGCAACAGGCCGATTAACTTGCATAATAGCTTCATCCAATCCATTCATAGAAACGTCAAAGTAAAAAAGGACTGGGATCAAAATAAGCTAAAACTGGGGATTTGTATCATGTACTTCACATATGTAATTGCGTCAGTATGAGGTTGGTTCTAGAACCAATTATATTTCGCTTTTTTAAAACCGTCCTGAATGGGTTTGTATGCTTTAAGAGGTTGGGGGCTATTTTTGGAGATGTTTTACCAATTTTGCGGGTTTAATATTCATCCAATCCTCTGTTTAGCTTTGTTTCGTTTGAGCCCTGATTGTGTTATCACCTTACCAAAAATAAAATGAGGAAGGATGCGCCAACCACTGCTTCCTGCTGTGATCTCAGTTCCGAACGTTTTATATAAGGTAATAATTTTTTTTGCATGTACGGATTTGGATCTGTCTGCATTTAAAGCAGTTTAAGTTGTTCACACCGTGGTACATCTACGCATTTTTGAGCGAGACATTAAGAAATAGGTCATGTAGTTAATGTTTTAAAGCATCAGTTTAGGCAACGTGTTTATATATTGTTTGACATAAAATATTGTTAGACATTTAAAGAAATGTAAAATACATTGAATGAAGATATGACCTTCATATGTATCGCCATTCTATTTTCTGTTATAGAAAGAAATAACGTTTCATTTCCAGGTACGTCATTTGTATTAGAATACTACAATTCCTTCCAAACTCCTTTCTTTTAAAGGTATGTCATTGGAGCATCATGTTCTTGACAATTTATGACCGTTGGGGTACTCATGTTTCCATAGCAACAATGGGCTTCGTCCCACCATATTTTGACTGCATTAATAGTCTGTGTTTAAACGGCCAAATTTATTAAAGATACATCATTTTCATCTTAAATTATGTTCCTTAAAGATATTGTGTTAAGAAAATAATTTAAATCATCAGCTAGTTGTAATATTGCTAGGTAAATTATGCACGTCATTTGAATAATTTGCTTTCGTAACGACGTCATATGAATGACGTCAAATTTAGTATTCAAAATGCGCAATACATGGTCTCACTTGTAAACACGTATCTCATGAAATTTAAGTGATATCGTCATGAAGTTTTCAGAATTTTTTCCTGAAATACTATTTAATTTAGATACCATAAAACATTATAACAGCAAGTATATGTCCGAAGGCCTAAAATCGCGCAATGCGGCTCCTATATATTTGCATAGATAAGACGATAGCTAATATCTATGCTCTCAATATTTCTGTTTATGGGCAGTCTACATACAACCGAGACTGCGGGATCGCTATAGCTTTCCTCCCACTATTGTTTTTTAAATTGAGCAGTATACATTGAACTGAGACAGTGGGGTCGCTGATGGATATCGTTTTACTATTTATTTATTTGAGCAGTCTACATTAAACCGAGACTGCATGGTGGCTGAGATGTATACTCTCACTATTCCTGTAAATGAGCAGTCTTCATAAAACCGAGACTTCTAATACAGTATGTTATGCTGAACCGGATATTCTATTCATTTTGTATTTACTTTGTTTTCTGCCTTATGATTTCAAACATTTGCTGTTCTCTTGTTGTTTTTTTTTCGTTATTGTGTGCCAGCCTGTTTTACTCATATGACAACAAGCAAACAAATTATCAACAACAATCTTACGGGAGTATGTATATGTATTGCGACATGGACTTTTTTCATTCAAGGCTGTTTCTATTTACTAGCGAACATGATACTTGAATGTCATAACAAAACAGTCAGTTGGAAATCAACAGGAAAAAACGCTTAATATGTGCATTTGTCTCAAGTTTATTCATGTTTTTTTTCCCTATAATTCCATGTTTTCGCCCTATTTCTCCATATGTTCACCCTATTTTTTTATTGATTTTGCCCTATTTTTCCATGTGTTCGCACCATATCTCAATGTGTTCGCCCTATTTTCCAATGTTTACACACTATTTTAACATGTTTTCGTCCTATTTATTCATGTTTTCGCCCTAGTTCTCCATGTTTTTCCCTAAATACACAATCCCCTCACTACATATTGTTTATCAGTCTTCTGATGTGACAGTTGGCTGCGTTATTTCTAGGCACTATGCTAATTGAACTCATGTACAAACTGAGTGCCTTCTCAAGGTTTCCCTCCATCTCCCAGCAGTGGCCAATCAAGTTGGCGGCAGTTTCAAAGTGATGCATTTTACGTATATTCTCTTCACTTCTTAAACAGTCCATCAAGTTTTGAAATGCATTTAACTGCCTGAGGCGTAGTCCCAGGTCTCCGTACGTAAGATACTGCATATACAAGAGATATTGTCGAGAGTCTACTACGGCCATATCCATCCAGAATTCATCACTTCCCGTTCTTTGTTGAACTTCGTCATGCATTGCCCTATTCATTTCATATAATAAAATTGGTGGTACACAGAAAGCTTCTGAACGTGTAAACCTAACGCAGAGGGCAACTTTACGTATAATAGAATCGTAGTTCCAATCGGTCATTGTTATTTCACTTAATAACTCGGACATCTCTTCACCTTCATATTTCGTTCCACACCCACACAAAGCCTTTACATTGTCATCATATCTACGTTCAACGTCATTCAGCACGTCCGCCGCCTTTTGAAGTTCTCCCCGACAGTACAACATGGACGCCAGTTTCAGTCTGCTGGATGCCACGTCGGTGTCAAAAGAACGTTCATAGAGAGTAAATAGTTCTTGTCTGTATGAAATGTCATGTTCAATATAATAAGACGAGATAATTGATGCGAGCAAGGAGTAAATGTGCGGTTTAAGAATACACATCGCCAATCGCTCATAACGTGATAAAGCATGGGTATTATCGTCATCCTCCATCACATATAATGCAGCAAAGACCCGTTGAATATGTACAGGAATTGATACTTTATTTGCGATTCTTAAGAATAACAAACTTGTATGTTTTATTAATTCAACTGCTAATCCATTATTTATCCTCCTGATTACTGTAAATCGTCTTTCCATTATGCTGCTTTGAGGGTTTTGCATCCGCATTCCTAAGCTATCCATTCGTATTTTGAACAATATTGGTAGTATACAATTCATGAATTCTCCTACAATTTCCTTTAATGAATTTTGCTCTCGGCGAGTTATTTTCCCTTCGAATAGATTGACTTCGGAAATTATATAATGCGGACAATTACCTTTCAACAAAAACATTTGTAGTGTTTGAATACAATAACTAAGGCATTGTAAGAGCCGATCTTCTCTCCATTCCGCTGGTGATACTCTCTGTATTGTAAAGAACATAACAGTTTTGCAATGAAACGAGGTTAATTTACTAAAATCACTTAAACACTGTTCGTTAATGTATTGTTTAATCATCTTCATGACAACGTAACATTTTAACTGCACATTGGTTAAGCTAAACATAAGAATTCTTTCTATCTGACTTGGTGATATTCGCCATTCAATTTTTTTGTTCATACTCTCAAAGTGTCCATCGGGAAGAAGAAAACAAGAACAATCCCTTGCGTCTTGCAACATTTTCGGTGTTGGCCAATGTCCACGTCTGGAGCGATCAAACCACCGTTCGACTTCCGATGGGAGAAATTTACATTTGTAAGCGAAAACAAAATCCCACTCTACCGTAGAACTAATCGAAGGACCACTGCTTACAAACCTCTTTCCCAATCTGCGTTTACCTTCATCTTGCCAGATTTTATTACTGAAAAACACTCGTCCATCTACATAAGGTACGGTTCCTTCTTGTCCGTTATATCTCACAGGTTCTGGAAAGTCTTGTCTGATACACTGTAGCCAGTAGTGTTGTGTTGGAGTTGACTCCTCCTTCACCATCAGCAAGTTATTTCTCCCTGCCTCCCAGTCTGCCCATTCTGACATCATGTTTATGCCAACCGAACAGATAAGCATATCAATATCTGAATTCATTCCTGGTGTTGTAGATCCCTCTGACTGGCTGCCGAAATGAAACATTGTACTGTTTAAACCATCTAATTTATCAGTCAGTGTCTCTATCGCCTCTCTAAGCAGGAATGTATCCCGTCTTTTCATCACTACCCGGCGGTTGGCGCCAATATCGTCCAGGACCCGGGACAGGCGGAGAGACATCCAGGCTTTATGGTCAGGATCCCGGTCCATATCTAGCAAATACCAAGAACAATATTATTATGTTTATTACAATATTTTGACACATCTAAAATCAACGTATTTATCATTTGTATTACTTGAATGAACAGAATATTCCTTAACAATTGTATAATATATAATGTAAATTCAGTTACGGTAGTAGCTTTTCTTGTATACAATATCAGGACATGCGTATGTACAGTTGTATGCGATTAAGTTCATGTTTATTAAGAGCTTTAGCTACATGTATTTCGATTTGATTCGCACCAAACATGTCAAATTATAAACGAAATTGTCACCACACCACCGTCGATACTTTTCACAATCATTCTAAAACATATATTGCATGAAGCCTGAAAAGGAGGCATTAGGTGTAATATTGCCTTGGTTTCTAAGGCACTGCTTTATTTTACTTGACCTTCCTTAAAATATAGACACAATTGGACAATTTACGGGAGAAATGGTTTGATTTTTTTTTTACATAAAGTCCATTTTAATTATGTAAAACATACGTATTCTATCATCAACACATGTTTTGAAATAAAAATAAATAATTTGAAATAAAAATAACCCAGCCCTCATTCTAAAATGTTTCTAACAAATGTGTCCGAGCAACTAATTAAAAGAGTGCTTTTGTTTGCCTAACAGCATAATGGTTTAATAATAAAAAATACATTATTGCAACCGTTTATGAATTGAAAAGTTAGTACTAGATGTGTTATAGAAACTAACCAGCAATGTATGACAATGTTATTCGTTGGATATCCGAGTGTAAACATGAATATAAAAAATTGCAATATGATAAAATTTCAAACATTCTATATTCAGCTTCTTTATTAAGATAATGGAACACATTCGTGTTCCTCATTACATGACTGGAAATAATAATAATAATAATAATAATAATAATAATAATAATAATAATAATAATAATAATAATAATAATAATAATAATACTTATAATAATAGTAAATAAATAAATCATTCCAATAGTTAAACTTGAAATGAGTATTGGTAAATATATGTCCTTAAACAATGAGGATGGACTAACAAACAGTAAGTAGGATGATACTATGCCACGCTGAGATGTGTATTATTTAGATATACATATTTGTATGATAAAGTTTTAAATCTGAAGAAACTTACGGTACCTATTGTATTCGCTAAAATGAGGTAAACACATTACTGTTTCAAAGGATATAAACTAATATAGTTTATGTAGGCATGACATTCCTGAAATGCCTCTTAAATGCACTTTAACCATACCAGCTTTTATATGAAATAAGTAAGAAACGCTATTTAGTATATTGTAACCATAATAGTAAAAAGCAAAATAGTTTATGGAATGGTATCAGTGAGATATTATTAATATCTCACTGTTTTGAAAAAATGTAATAAAATTTTGATACTTCATCAAAAAAGTACCGCGCTTTTACAATTAACGGCATTTCGAATCCGTTTAAATAATAAGATAAAAGGAAAGTTTTTTTTTTCAGTAAGATATCAATCTTATTATACCCCGTGAAGAAAACAAATTACATTTTCAATGGTGCATAAAAATGTTACTTTTGGTGCTCACTCGATGAAAAATGTTTATATCTCAGTGAAACAATTGTTTTTATAGTCATAATCGCATTCATATTACTGCACACAGCAGAGTGAACAACAAGAAAACCATGAATAATCATATCATATCAATACAAAGTAAAAGCGTTTAGAAACAAACCTCACGCAATCGTGACTGCATCGGAGTTTTCCTGTAATTTAAAGTTATTATTTTGATTTTGAAATTTCAGGGGGTGTTTAATTGTTTCAGTGCAATTCATATCGATCAGAAATTATAAAGGATAAACTCTTGTTTTGTGTTAAAGCTGTATTACGTGTTGGAAGAGCACTTACTTTAAACATACCAGTGTGCTTAAACCACAATCAAAATTCATTTAATGGCGAAAAATTGCAGAAATCCCCTTGGAATTTCTACTTTCGGTTTCGCCTTTATGATATGATAATTATATCACATAGCGTTGTACAGAAATGGACACATGATATATTATTCAACCAATAATTGATAATCCATTTTAAAAAGGTAATTACTGGTTATTTATTAGGGTGGATTCAGAATGTGGCGTTAGAGGGAGCGTACTTTTAAGAAGAACCTTTGGGGTATGCGTCTCATTCCCCAGGAAGCCCAAAAATAGGCTGTGACATGTTTAGGGGGTTTCGTAAATTTTAGTCTGAAATGATACATTTATGGTGTAATTTATTTATAATTTGGTTCACTATAACAATTATGAGGGGGGGGGGGTGATGCGCCCCTCAACCCCTTGAATCCACTAGTGATTTATTCAAAACAGGTTATAGATGATATAACAGCATCCGGATGAAGTTTGTAAATCATAGTTGAAACCACAATGATAGTACATGAAACATGAAATCAAGTAGATGAATTAGAGGTAGCAATTAAAGTTAATGTCTTTTATGTTTTAGCTGAATAGTAGTATTCGAAGAAAAAAACATAAAGGCAAGAACCTTCAACAAAGAATCCTTTTTACAAAAATGTGAGCTTAGCTTAACTTGATCCTGTTATAAGGAACTTAAGATTGTCCGGGTGTACTGCAGTAGGCTTAAGTACGCCCCTTATGAACAACTTTAGATATCCGAGATCATAACAATATCAGTGATAATTTTTATGTCTATATAGTATTACATAAACATGAAATTGAAATGTGTATCATGATAAATTTATAATAAGCATACAGTACCATACAATAAAATTAAATAAACCTTGATTAGAGATAACTAAGAAAAACGAAATTAAACAAACTGGAGGGTTTCCTAGCAATGGTCAGCGTTTATGTTGAAATTGTCCTTTATTCACGCACACAATATCATGATTTAATTTTAACTATTGTATGTCCTTACATATAACACATTTTGTGAGCGTCCTATATTTTGTATGTAATATGTTTATATCAGGGGCGGATCCAGGATTTCACTTAAGTAGGGCGCAATTTTGGGGCGCACGTTGTAACCTGCACCCCCTTCCCCACGAACTCCAAAATTATACTCTAAACATGGCAAGGGGAATTATGTCCAATTTAAGTATACAATAATGCTATTTGGTGTTACTTACGCATAATCTCTCTAACTTATTGTGTTTACTGGGACAATTTTAGGAGAAAAGAAGGGATGGGAGGATGGGGGGGGGGGTCTAGGCTCTAGATTTTGAGCAAACAAACATCATCAAATGTATTCATAAATTCAACACAATAAAAGATGGGACTTGCGGGGCTCTCTCAGCTTAATTATACGGGATTACAAACACGCATCTGGAGCAGAATCGAACAAAATGTCAGGATAATATTTGTATAAAATCCGCTTAAACATTTGCTTCTACATTGAGTGTGTGATAATAAACAATGTAAAGATAAAAAAACGTGTTTAAATCTAGGACGTGGACATTCCTGTTATGTTAAAATGTTAAATATTTGCTTGTAATCAAAAGACATTTGCAGTTGCTAGGATGTACTGTTTTACTACTTTATAGACTCACATGCATTGTGCTCTTTCAAAAGTTTCTTTTCAAAGGTTAATGTTTATGACCTGCTCGGTTTTAAGTTGATTTTCAAATGTCGATGTGTATAATGTGATGGGTTGTCGGTTTATGTTCAAAGGTGAATGTGTATAACATGATGGGTTGTAGGTTGATTTTGAAAAGTTATTGTACATAACTTGATGTTTTGTAGGTTCATTTTTAAAATTGTGTATAATTCAATGGGTTGAAGGTTTGATATCATAGGTTTATGTTTGTAAAGAACTTGATGAGTTGAAGGTTTGTTTTCGTAGGTTAATGTTTTAACATGATGCTTTGTAAGTTTACTTTTAAAGGTCAATGTGTATAACTTGGTTTATGCTGTTGCGATAAATATCACCAATACATTAAAGGTTGTTGTTGTTGTTGCTGTTGTTGTGCTTGTTCTTGGATATGTATTAAAGTTTAAAATTGCGCTTTGCAAAGAACAAATACATCGTATTTATGAAAACCATGTACCGTATACTCATGTTTCAAGGCAAAAACGACATAGTGTATACCAAAACTGTAAAAATATGACAAAACTTGCAATTATGGCATTATGTCTACTATTAAACTGTTTATATGACAAACGTTTGCCCCTGCGTTTAACTTGCCCCCTGGAAAAAATATACCAATTGGGCAAAATTTACAACTGATGTATTGGACGCGTTCATATGGCAATTAAAAAGGGTATATTTTTCAATAAAAAGCCAACAGTTAGAGTTTGAATAATACGTAATTCATTTTGAACAATCTATTAAAAGTGACTTGTGACACACATATTTATTATTGTTTGCATAAATAAGTCATCATCCAATAGAAGAAAATTTTGTAAAAAACTAATCATTTCTTAGCATTCATTGACCAATGTAGCTTTTTGCATAACAATTAACCCACAGAGAGATATATCTTACTTTTCATTAACCAAAACGGTTTAACCCCAAGAGAGTTATATTTTACTTGCGCCTTGAACATAATATAATGACAAAAAGTGTTCCACTTTGGATAAAAATTAGATCTAATTGCATTGCTTATTGGTAATTTTACCTTATAGTTAAGTTATTTGCATATGTGAAACTGCACATTTCAATTGCGTCAGTGTTCTGGTATATTTTAAAAATTGCATTTTTTTTTTAAAAACAGTGGGTGTTTTTTTCTAATTTACCTACTTGCAATGACTCTTTATAAATAACTGATTATATTCTAAAATCAGTTTTCTTTTTTCACAAGAAATGGCCCACACATATGTTTATACCAGATGGATTACTTTTTTTCATATAAGTGAACACATTTTTTCTCTCTCATTTTTTAAGTTTCTAAAACTCTTTTTTTCCATTTTCAGCTGATGTCAGTTTATCTGAACTGTTCAAAATACAACAATTTCCCTGCAAAATCCACTTTTATTTGAACTATGGCCAAAGGTATAACAGAAAATGAAAAGGTTTTGAAACAATGTTTAACATGTTTGTCATTAACTTCATAACAAAATATCGAAAAAAACCTTCTACGGATGGGACAAAAAGTGTAATTATAACCTTGCATAATTAAATGACATTTTCAATACGAATAATCTCTAGAAATGCAGCATAATTAAAGTTGAAATGACAGTATAAACATTTATTTTTGTAGCTTTCTTTACAAAGACATGTTTTGCTTTCATACTTCTTGTAAACTAGTCTAAAATGTCTACACTTCTCCTGTATATTTATAACATTCGGTTTATGAAAATAATACAGCATGACATTTATTATCCAGTATAATAAGTTTTAATAACTATTTTATTCCTTATTAATAATAAACTATTGTACATGTTAAAGTAGTTATATGATTAGACATATAATGACCGTCTACGGATTTGACACAATAGACCACATGTGCAATTATTGACACAAATGGCTTAGATTATTATTCCATACTTAACTACAAGAGCACTTAAAGGTCATGCCATAATAATTTTACATTTGCTATACAAAAAATAAAATACATTTATCAAACAAGAAAAACATATTTTTTGACGGTACTCACAGTTAAACAGACATTCTAAGAATTAAAGTAATGAAAAATGTTGATTCTTTATCTTTTATGTTGAAAGAAAAACAGATACAAGTTGGAAACTTCTTGTTTCTCCAGACATAAAGAAAAACCAAAGAAACGGAAAATCTAAAGCAAAAAACAATTGTCTACGGATGGGACACTTTTCATGACTGTAGCTGAATCGGCTGTGAGTCACACAATTAATTCATGCAACAAACTCCTAGCACAGCCTATCTTTTGTACTACTTTTAGACAGTCGAGGCTGAGGAAGAACTTTTCTTATGTTTGATATGCTCTCCCATGAAACATATTCTCTTTCTGGCAATCTGTATATACAGTTTGTATCACTTGCCATAAGGAACAGTTGCACCTCATCCCCATCTATCTCCATTACCTAGAAGCAAGTGCATAGATAAATTTACATTATAAGCACAGTTTTATTATTATTCAATGTATATAAAATGCGCTTTACATGAAGCTTAGTTAGTTTATGAATTATGTAAAAAGATTTTCTACAATTCCTGAAATAATTCAATGTCTATTAGATTTTAATACAGTTTTGTGCAAGATCAACAACATACTCCATATTTTAAACAAATAGATCTTAAAAAAATGAATCTAAAGACTGTTAAATTACCTTTGCAACAATAGTTTGCTTGCTTTGTTTAGATGATATCTCAACGAGAACAAAAGCACCAACTTTCACACTCTGGCTGAAAAATGTGAAGAGATAGTGTTGTTATTAATGCTATGGAGGATTTTTGTCAATTAAGTCACTAATGATTTATACTGGCTTTTCTGGCATAAACGTCACTAAAAACTCACAATTTGTACAAAGTACTTGTATATTACAGATTACAGGTCTGTCTGAGTTGTTTCAACACATTATCTACAATGTACCTGTTTTTGTCCAACATTGTTCCACTTTGTCCACTGGCTAGTCGCAAATCATACTCAGAAAGATATTTTGGTATCTTTGTGTTACATGACCTGTTATTAATTTTACAAAAAAAAAAATCTTTTCGATACTAGACTTATGAAAGATCACTCAGGTTTAATAGTTAGATGAAAAAAACTTTTAATGACGGTACTCATTCTATAATCTTTAAGTTGTCTTCCATATTCTATTGATTAATTTTAAAAAAGCATTAAATTAAAATTCATCTTCTGGCAAGACCAAATATTGATCAAGAAGTTTATTTAAATCAATAGAAATGTAAAACTTCGATTTAAAGTTCACATTATTATTATTTGTAATAACAGTATGCTTATTTTGAACACTTAAAATAAACATTGTAAAATCGTTGTAAATTGGCTTAAAATATTGATCACCTTTCTTTCTTTGCTGTGTTAGTTGCTACCTTCATGTCACTTGCTACAATTGCACATGTGCCTTTACACAACATTTCGAGCGAAAGGTCTGTCCCTGAATAGTAATAGAAAAGCTAAAAAGCAAGACAATACAATGAAAACTGACAGGGACAAGCCTAGTAGTTGAATATTGAAAAGGCGTGTTAATATTTTACCTTATGTACAAAATTGTATTATGAAAGGCATTAAAAAAGCGAAAAACATGTATATTAACTGAAATACTCTTCTTTGTTTCTTGAACTGGAGCTCCCACTATTTTTTTTCAATGGTACGCCATGGTTCTACGTAGTCTTTATTCTCGCACTGTTGATTGTATTGACAACAGCTTTTACAGAAACAAGTCAGTGATCTCACTTGAAGTTTAAATAGGATTCCAGTGTTTCGTACTGAATGAAGCGCTCTAGTTCCAGGCAAAGTCTCACACCTGTCTCTTCTCTAACTATTTCGACCGAATCAACATAGACAATACTCTTTTTTAAGATGTATTTTCCATCGTACTTTTCAACAAGTTTGCCTTCATACCTTAATTTATTTTTACAGAACTGCTAAGCATCTTCTGCATTTCCAATGACTGCCTTTCCTGATATCATGGCATTGTAACAAGTATTTTTTACTACAGCTTCAATGCCATCGCAGGGTGATTTTATGTGATTCAATGTCTCTTTTGACAGGTGTGCAAACGTGTTTTTGCCTTTGCCTTTTTATTGGCAAGCCGCCCCACCCGATAACTTAATGACTTATATCAGTGATCCTATGTCTTCTCGCTGTCTAACTTTAAGGTATGCTGTTATGGCACTTCCAAACCTATGATACTTTGAGATTCTTTTATCTAGAACACATTGCATTACATTTTTGTATGCATTTTTCTTAGCTTTATTAGTTCCTCCTTGTTTGGGTTTGACTTCTGTTATGTTATTTTTGATTGATTTCAAAACAATTTCACCCATCTTCAGATGTTTCCTAAAATTATCTGTGAATAAAATCCCTTTTTTGTTCAGTTCTTGCTTGGTTCTTGATGAGCTCATTAACTTTTCAAGTACACTTGACTTTCGCCTTGAAGTTTTCGGCATGTTTAACTTGGCCCTTGATACAGCTCTATACTCAATGGTTCTGGAATTGAAAGGAGTTTCACTTTTAGATGTGTTTTCACTGTCATTCTTGTCACTATCTCTATTTTATCTCTATTTTTAATTTCCATCAGTTTAATCCGAATTCTCCAGCTTTGTACCCTCAGCACATTTTTTTTTCTTTTTCATTACTTACACATTTTCTTTCTTTTGAATTGCTTGTGCTGGAGGTTTACATGTTTGTAGTGTATATGTCTTCATTTTGTTTTGTTTTTTAGTCTTGGCACGCTGGTTTTGCTTTCTCTCTCTCCACTTCTTTCTTTGCTTTTCTGCTGCACTATTACAGCTTTGTCTACGTTCATGTTCTAACTGCCTGTTTATCTTGTTTCTTTCAGCATCCCTTTGTTTCATTACCTCATATTTCTCTTTTCGCTTGGTTTTAAGCTTTAATCTTTAGCGTCGCATTCTCATTTCCTTCAGACAGATTGTTTCCTCGCGTTCTTCATCGTTTGAGTATTTCTTTAGTTTTCTTAGGTCCATGATTATAACAGCATGAAAATCGTTAAATAGCTGAAACAAAAAGGAATCAGTCTGATGATTTTTTACATCTTCCAATCCGTATACATATCATTTACCGGTACTTGTTTTTCATATAAAAAAAAATCAAATATAATCAGTGTCCTGCTTCTCATAATAAAAAAATGTTTCATTATAATATGAAAGACAAAAAAATGGCTCCCTACATGACAGAAATAAGCTTTGAAACTGTTTGTATACAATGCAAAGATGGATATATAAACAGTGTGCATTATTTTAACTTACACTCTTTTATATTTACTGATAAATAAAACAAATCCGAATTAAAGTGATGTCCGAACTACTACTCAACTTTTGGGCAAAAACATTAAATTACCTTTGTTTCCTTTGTTTTGCTTGATAGTTTTGTAAACGTATGAATAAATATTTATTAACTTTTAGACATTTTCTACCTTATAAATATACATAATTAAATTGTGCTCAATTTTCAGGCAAACCAAACAAACACTGAAGAAATATTTTCCCTCCTCAGTAGAGAAAATTTCATAGCAAATTTGTAACAAAAGGAGGTAACTGCATCATTTGTTTTCAATTACCGTAATTAATGTAAACATATTGTACAAAAAACAACAGTTAAACAATATTTTTATTTTTTTACATCATTTCATCTTTATTAAAGTTAATGTATATGTTGACCACAAACACACCATTTATTTGAAACTAAAGCTTTCAGACTAAGAATCAACAATGAACCCTTACATTGATAATAAAGTAAATTATTTGAAAATGTTTTGATTGCAGATACAGCATAATGTTACACAAAAGCATTGAATATCAGAAAATGAGTCTAAAAAGCATTTTTGCAAGAAATTTGAAAATAAAAATCATTTTTTGTATGATTTATAAAACGAAGATGGAATGAACTTTGTTATAATAGCATATCAAACATTTATCATGTAGTTCATTTTTGATAACTTTTTGCATATAAACTTGATTATATAATTAGTAATTTTAAATATTTTAAAATATTTCACAAAAAATAAAAGTTTTACATTTGAATTTTATACCTGTGATACTCACTGAACATAAAAAATAGCAAAATTATAACAAATTAGCTCCTTTTTGCTTTTTGTTATAAATATTAACCTGTTTTAGAGCTCGTGTGTTAATAACACTTTTATTAACACACGCTTATTCTGATTCTGCATCACACAGAAACTGCATACAACTTCCTCGCCCAACATAAAAGGTGTTATAACATAGAAAAATCGGCCGTATAGTTCCCATGTTAGTGCACTAGCCGTCGAAAATAAAAACAACGCAAAAAATCAATGAAAAATAACTAAAATAGGTACAAGAAAGGTGCACTTTGATTAAAAAACACAGTTTCAAGTCACGCAATTTTCTGTTTTCACTTTTCTGTTTTCACTTTGTAAACAAGCAATCGTTCACTTTATACATTCAATAACTTTTTTGTAAATGTCTCTAGAAACATAGGTTAAAAAACTGAGAGAAGCTTACACGTGTGGCCTCTAGGTAGGCGTATTTATAATGCGAGAAAAGGAGACACAACTTACTTACCAGGTGAAAATATCCCCCAAAACACCAAAATCTCTTCGAACACCGCCATTTAATTCCGCATCACACATTTCCCTCACTTATAATTCGCAAAACACAAAACACGTTGGATCCCCTGATGAATACAATTGACAGAGTATGCATTCATCTAAGTTAGTGCAATAGGAATGTAAATATATGTATTTATAACAATATACTGTTGTATAAGACTTTATAATATTTATGCTCATTTTACGACAGCTGATGTAAACAACGATTTGCATATATATAGGCACATTGCAGGTGCGCGTGACGTCTTCCTTCAATGTGTCTATTATATTGAAACTTTCATCATGATGCAATAACACGGATTTAACGTTGCTTTCACGGTGAGTTGTACTAAGAATTATACTTGTTATTGTAAATTCAATCGTTCATACGTTGCTGTTTGGATACCATAATGACATAACGTTGGTTTTTACGGAAAATGAACAAGCTAAGTTGAACTTGATGCAATCGGTATCCAGATATGACCTTCAGGTCATAATTTATGACTCATCACTATACATGCCAAACTAACTGGTAACTGTGCGATTGTGTACTTTGTTTATTGTATTGTAAAATTAAAGTGTTGTATAAAAATGTCAAAACTTAAGTAGTAAAAACTAAATCTAAAAAACATTCGTTTTTCATTAAAAATTATTGTGCATGCTTATATGGTAAACCTGAGAAGAAAAGTGAGCCTGGTGTGGGGCTCAGACTCACGACCGTAGGAACACTAGCACGGCGCTCTTGCCAACTGAGTTAAACAGGTAGCTGGTTCCAACTTGCACAGACTAGACTCGTCCGTCCATTAAAGGGGCTGTCTCACAGATGATAAAACAGCGAGAAAAAAAAGAAGAAAATTGTCGAAAAAGATCATAAATTTGGCATCGATCTGTGACACAGTCCCTTTAACCATTTAGGCCGTTTTACTGCTGCCACGATTGTGGGTAACCTGAGTGTAATTATGCCCAGTTTAAAAATTAAAAATGTTAATTGAATTAATATTTTTGTCATGGCGGAGTGGGGCAGATGACTCGCGAATACTTTAAGCGATAAAGATGTATGAATGAAATTACAGAAAAAAACATTTCAGCACAAATAATGAAATCAAATGTTTAGTAATTCATAATTTGTTTTAGAGGGGAGGGTTCGGGAGGGGTTTCCCCTCCCAACAACCATCAAATTTGGCATGTTTGACCTGGTTTCAACAAGCATTATAATGTGAGTATTATAGATTATAGATTATGAACCCAGTGGAGGTTTCAGCATAAAAGGCAGTGTTTCTTTTTGGCAGAATTACATGATAACACATGATAACACTAGAGCTACAGTGTCTTACTGGTGTGTTTTTTTACAAAGGTTTTCAGAAGGATACCTTTAGGCGAGATGAAATGAATTGACATGTCCTGCTTAAACTGGCACATATTTCTGCACAGAAGTTAGCCTCTTTTCAGAATTATTCAGCTGAAGGCACGTATAAGCAAGCAAGACAGTTTTAGACAAACTCTTTCCTACAAAGTAAAAAATGACATTTAAGTTATTAATTATGTAAATGGGGTGGTTTCGGGAAATCAATGTTAATAAAACCTTTTTTCTCCTGCATATAATCAGAAAAATGCGGGGTCATTAGTTCAGCACAAAAACAGTGGAGGTTTTTGCAATATTTTTCACATGCTTGTAGGGGTGCAATTTACTCTTCCTAACAGCTGTTTTGACTTGAGATAGAATATGGTCGAGAAATATTTTCTTCTCTATTTGTTCTTAAAACACAGTCTATATTAATTACTAAAAAAACGATATTGTTCATGTAAAATGAACAAGAAATTTACAATGCCAGCTCTAATACAGTATAGTAAAGCATAGGCATAGCAAAATTCAGAACATTTTAATTATATATGCTTTTTGGTGATTTATAGACATTTATAAACAGTAAAAACAATCTTTCACTGTTTCAAACATATTGATATATTTTTTACTGTTTGAAATTAAAGCCAGCTCTCAAATAGATATTGAATCCCATCAATTTAAACTGGTTTGCCAGAAATGTGTTGCTTGAGTATGTTGTATCTATAGGCTATAAGGGTGTCAATGATTGTATGTTTGAGGAGGTGTTGTTACTGCGGTTATTTATTTTCCTTTCTTAATATTTTAAACAGACCCGGGAGGAAATGATGATGAACCAGCCAGACAGCCCCGCCGAGCTGTACTTGGTGTATGCCAACATGCTGACATGCTAAAATTTGTTAGCACTTCAAGATCTTAAAATGGAAAATTGTATCCAAACTGAAGTCGAAAGTGAGTAAGTTTGGTCATATAAGACCATTGATACTGTTTGTTCCATTCCTAATGAATTTCTTTCATGTTGTTTGTCAATCATTTCTGGTGCGGCTTTGATAATTATAAATAATATTATTTTTTAATGAAACTGCTGACGTGTATTAGTCTTTGGTCTGTATTGTGCATCTATTCGCACATTTTGTTTACTCTACTAAGCAAACATTACATCAATTGCAAATTCTATAAGCAATTAATCAAAACTTTGACTTTTGGTCCAGCAAACCCCGGGTAAAATCCCGGCCTGCAGGGACGAACTGATGGTTAAACCCCGGCCAAATTTCCCCGCATCCCAGAAATTCTATATAAGGTCCAATCTCCACGGTCACCCGGCCCTGCGGGGCCACCTGGAAAGTAAAAACACAGCCCTTTTCCCCGGTATACTCCCAGACCTGAGGGGCTGTGGTTATAATTGACTGGTGCATTGGTGTGCATGATTTTCAGCTTATGGAAAAGAAAACATCTACTTCAACAATCACAGCAACACAATGAGATCCCTATTTTAAAGAAATAATGCCAGCTTTCATTAATTCATTAATAAATTTATATATATTCATTCATTTATTCAGTTTAAACATTGAAAAACTTATCTCAAGGCAAAAGAAATAAAAAAAGTGAGCCGCTTTCATAAAGATTAGAGCCTTTTCTCTTCATGCATTTTAAAAAAAACACCTTAATACATTATAAATGTCTTAAAAACCCTAATTTATTGCTTATTTCAATAGCCAGCCTGCTTGCTGCAGCTACAGAGGAATTTTCAAGGACAAGAACCAGTGCTGGTCAAAAATGGTTTTCCATACCGGTTCTCAGCAAGGATTTCCGATAAAGGAATACCGTCTCCAAGTAAGAAGAAATTCTAAGCATGTCTGGTTTTAATGCTTTCAAAATGCATCTGGATACTCAATAAGATGAGATTAACCTTTGAGTGGTAATAACTGATTGCAAAATGTCCAAAAGACTATATATTTCATAAAATTTGTCCTGAAAATCCTTGAATTCATGAACTTTTCTGCATATTTATCACATTTATGACTACATTAAAGATTGTGTATGCCTCAAATGAGTGTTTACAGGCCTTTTTCAAACTTTAACAGTAGTGGCCGACAGTTTTATTAGTGTTAAACATTGCTTTTGTGTCTTGCTTGCAGATCATGATGTGCCAATAAGCTCCAGTTAGCTGCGGCTTCCCCCCCCCCCCCCGGCGGTAGTCCTGCAATCTGAATCCAGGAGATGCAGCTCTGAATTCAATATTTCAGAAGAATGAAGATGTTAGTCATTTCTGTAGTACTTGTGTAAATGATTCCAAAGAGTGAGATTTATAGCAAATCAGCTGTAAATAAGTAACTTATAGACAATGGTGAAGTGCTGTACTCTGAATTAATAATGCCAAATCTAGCCTTCAAAAAAGATACTTAAAGTAAAAAAATAAATAAAAATGGGCATTATAATGCTGTCTCTGCATTTTCTACATCATGTAGTCACCTCATACATGAAAACACTAGCAGTTGTCATGAATCTTTCCGTTTTGGTGTTTTTTTGCCATTTCCTTTGTTGCGCCATTTGTCCCAGAAGCATACAATTTGGCATATAGTGGTGTTTAGACTGTCTATAAACACATAATCACTAAATTGCTTTTGTTAAACTGAACAGTTCTGTTACCTTTGTATATAAGTGGACCAAATTTTTGACAAGTTGAAGCATTTCAGTTTGGCTCTTTGTCTTTTTTTATATAAAACACTAAGCGGATGAAGTGGAAAAAACCATATTTTGCATAGAAAAAAATCTTAAAAGAGTAGGCAGGCCATTTTTGTGGTCTGTTCTATAGACATTATTGAAAGCTACAAGGAAAACTTTACTTCGTGAAGTTATTCCAATGCATAAGGAAATAATCGCTCTTCAAAGGTTTGTGCCTTACCATTTGAGGGAAATGGCTGTTTCTGCTTTTTTATGAAAATACCACAGGTGCTAATACTTGTCTCATTCATTTAGTGTTTAATATATCATTGTTAAACTTTCAGTATGTGTTGCATATAGCCTGAAGTTGAACTATAGGAGTTTTGAAGTCTGTTTCTGAAAAAAATGTTGCTTAAATAGGCTCAAGACCACAGTTATCTGCCCCCCGTTGACCAAGATCGGATGTGAATACAGAAAAAAGAGTGCTTGTGTTCAAGTATCAATATTTTATTAAAGTTGAATGAAAGAGAAGAAACAGGTGGCCCTGTTGCATAGAGCTTAACATAATTTGACACTGTATTGCAAAACCTGATGGTTTTTAGTGTAAAAATTGGAAATATCGTTGCCTGTGGAACTATGTAAATTGGTTGTTTGTAGCCTGATTCCGTCTTGACCTCAGGGTCATGTATTACTACTCAATTTTGTGAGACAACGCATTCGTCAACCCTATGTATTCTTGAAATTAAATTTTGTATCTTGGATTGTTCTATAGCAGCCAGTTACTTGTTTTTCAATTGGGACTGTTTTTAAGTGAGAAGCCAGGTTAGTGTTTAAAATGAACAATATAGTAAAAATAACTGTGGTCTCAAGCCACATAGCACGTGCATCTAAATATAGGCATTTTTAGTTTCCCCAAGTCTGAAGTGGTAAGCGCTTATTAAAATGTATTGGGATTCTGGTTACCACCGGTGTTTGCCTTATTTCTAAACGACATTGGCAACAAAATGACAGCTTATGTAAACAAACAATAATTATAGAACAAATTGATTACACTTGAAAGTTGTGTTATGGTAAAAATCTTATATAATTTTATATGTATATAAATGTAACTGTGTAGTCTGTGTTCAGTATAATAAAATAAATATTGCATGGCTTCCAGTGTGACAGTACATATTGTCAACATTTGGGTAAATACTGCTTCGCCTCGGGTAACAGTATTTTCCTCATGTTGACAATATGTACTGTCACACTGGAAGCCATGCAATATTTATATAATGTCATATTACTCAGGACAAAAACATTGTACATACATGCTTAAGAAGACTTTATATCAAAATAATAGCACTGTTTCTCTCACAGATTGAACGTTTTGACAACTTTTTTATTATTTGTCTTCGAACGAACAAGTTTTTGCGTAAATATCTACAAACCAATGATAAAAGTCTGACAAAATATCAGATTACAGTTTTTTCATATTTCCGTCCCAAAAACGATGTTTTATGGATTTTTATTAAACCGTTAGTAGCCATAAAACATTAAATTCGGAATGGAAATATTAAAATCTGCGATCTGATCTTTTGTCAGCAGTCTTTCATCACTGGTAAGCAGATATTTACAAAAAAAAAATCTAATTCCAAGACAAAGAATAAAAGATTCCAAGACAAAGAATAAAAAAAAGTTGTCAAAACAGTAAATCTGTGAGAGTGCAGCTTTAAGTAACAGCAAAACTTTTCAAATGATATAACAAAATATAAGGCTCACTTTTGTTTTCATTTTCAATAAAAAAAAATCCATGCATTTTTTCTTTTACTTTTTTCATATATTTATTTTCTAATTACAGACTTATTCTACAATTATACTTACTATAAACAAAACACTTATGTGATGGAAATATATTGCAGATATTGAAATGTGCTTTAAAAAGTATACTAGTTACTAGTTTTTGAAAATGGAAGTAAACCCCTTAAATCTTTTGGTTTGAAAAAAAGAAGTTTTAATGAAAGTTGAGTAATATTCTTATGTTTGACCTTTCCCTCAAATGTGATAATGCTTTTGATATGTGATATTAAAAAGAATTGTTTTATTTACTGTTAATCATGGATTATACTCATGCATTTGGTCAAAGGAATGTTTTACTGATGTTGCAGTTAAATCGACATATTTTATGAAATGGATAGTGTTGAAGTTAAATCTTCAAGTATGAGTATAGAATGTTATTGTTACAAGAATATAATAAATAATAAATCACCTTAGTGCAATAACTGCATATAGATATAGAAGCAGATATTGAGTTCTTGCACCATATACTCATCTTTTACTTTTTTAAAAAATGTCTTCAGTATCAGCTGAATGCTCATGTTTTATCCTCATTATGATTATATGCTACCTAGTTCTTGTTTATGATATTTAATAATTTGTCTACTGCAACATAACTGTATGAATATCACATTACTCATTTACACTGGCCATGTGCATATTAATCTCATATTTCATAGCTTTAGTTTATAAATGTATGTAGATAGTGAAAATTATGGACTCTTTAATAAACTGTGAAATACTTACTGCTTGCTTTATGGAAGGTGTGAAAGACCAATACTTATAAGGCCAATACTTATAAGGATTTACATCTGGTAATAGGAACGATTTCCTTCACACTACTTAGCCGATTTCTTTCACTATGGTCTTAATTATTAATCAAAATAATGAGAGAACATGCAAAGTATGTGGCAAGGAAGATGGCGAACAATGGAGATATGCCTGTATTATCATACTAGTATTCATTAAATCATGGACAAATAATGGTCTGTATCTTTAACTTCTTCAAAAAAAAAATGGTTTTCTGGTAACTGGACTGTAGACCCGATATCAAAATAATTATACAGCTGAAAAGCACATTCAAAAAAGCCTCTTTGTCCTTGCCATATGAATATTCATAAAAAAGGCTCTGTGCTTAACTTCAAAGAACATGTACTGAAAAGTTTTTCGACTTGTCTATATAAAACAGCTAGTTGTTCTTGATGGCCCGAGAGACCAAATATGCCGGCCGCGATGTATTGTAGAACACGTGTTTCATAAAAAGAACTACGATTCCGGCAATAACACTTCAAGCCCGTAGAGGCAGCGCCTTAGTTCATATTATTTCTTAAATATATATTATTCAAGCATCGTTATCAACCTTATCCAGGTTACTGTTTACAATTTGTAAATGCCTCATACATTTAAAATCTTTTGACAGAACACTAACAGACATTTATCAAATGATTAAATCAGCAATTAGTTTTAAACATTAATAAAATAATTAAATATGTACCGTATTTTTAAATAATTATGCACATAATAAAATCAGAATATATATTTCTTCTCACCTTATACATGTGTTTGAATTATTCTCTTTAGTACAAAACGCGCACTTCCTGCGTAAATTACATTGTACGTGCGGCTTACAATGTTTGAGTTTAACATTCAACTGATAAACATGTTAAACATTGAGACGCTAACTACATCTGAGCTGTACTGTTAACGATGTTATCTCGTATACACACTGTGAATAAACAAGAATTGCAACGCTAGCTGGAATGCATACATGTACGACTCGGTGTCAAGGTTAAATGGTCATATTAGAGACAAAAATCAGTGATTACTTTTAATAAGTCACGTTATAAGTTGAATGAGACCTGCATGGAAAATTTCCTTTAAAAACCGAACTCAATTAAAGAGTTTATGTAATTTTATAAAACAAATCATATTTAAATGAAACCCAGTAAATGATTTAACAATGTGAAATTTAATCCAACATAGATTAAAACACTCGCCAATTCATACACTCGGCAATTGCATACACGCGCCAATTCCATACACGTGCCAATTGCATACACATGCCAACTGCATACACGCGTCAATTGCATACATGCGCCAAATGCATACACGCACCAATTGCATACACTCGCCAATTGGATACACGCGTCAATTGCATACACGCACCAATTGCCACAACTCGCCAATTGCATACATTCGCCAATTGCATACACTCGCCAATTACATACACTCGTTAATTGCATACGCTCGCCAATTGCATACACACGCCCGTCAATTATCGCAACAATCAGTGTTTATAATTGTTTTTTTTTTTCTTTATGACTGATTGAAGGCCTACACTCATGATAAAAGAAAGATCATGTTGCACTTGTTATAAAAATGTTTGTATTATCAAGCAGTAATGCTATTACAAAGCACGTGCAATTGTACCATCGTACCGAAACCTTTTTCATGTTTCATTTTCAACAGTTAAACGTATTTTTTCAATGTGTAATGTTCCAGTATGCTGTGTATTTATTAATAAAAACTTTTTTCTCACAATAGAAGAAGTGGTTTTAAAGCAGATTTTTGTCTGCCGTACACGGAATTTGTAAAGCGGATTAAACTTCAATATGACACAATCAGTTGGCATATTTGTATCTGAATATAAATGTGTATACATAATTGTATATGTTTATAAAGAAAGTATATATTTTTTGTAGCTTACTTATATTTAAGGTGAGATTTAAAGAGTATGATACTTCGGTTTTGCCGCTTGGTACTGTGGTACTGCAACACTGGTATTAGTAATAGCCATTAAAGAAGCCATGTGATTGCAGACGCATAAAGAGATGTGCATGTATGAAGCAACCTTGTTTTATAATTTTCACAATATATACTATGTTTGAATTTGCGACTGACACAGTATGAGTAATACCAATGAATGATTTTCATTTAGTTTTGGAAATTTTGTTTCGGTACATTATAATTATTGTAATGACAATTTGTTCAGTGTAAGACTGTTGTGTCTAAAATAAGAAGGTGTAATGCTGCTCTATATTTAAGTAGTCATTCAGAAACACCTCTTCTTAGTATTTTTAGAATTTGTATAGATACTATTTGAAAAAAAATATACTCCAATGATTGATTTTCAATCAATTTTGGAAAAAAGAATATTTGGTATATTATAAGATGGTGATCAGGAGCCGGATATTATACTTTAAAATAAATATATATCTATCTCTCTCTCTCTATATATATATATATATATAAGTGATCAAACGATTATTGAGTACAAGCGATAAATCGTCGCTGACAATAATATGTCGCGACAATCGATAATGGTTGTCCAAAATCGATGTCGCTAATGTTTTTTTTCCGGTAACTACGTACTATTATTTATGCGGTCAAAATAGAGTAAATGTCTATTTTTCTTTCAATTAAAATCTCGTTGAGTTCGTTTTAACAAGGGATGTCACTCTCGTACACAAATTCGCTGAATTTAAACACTTTTGCTTAACAACTCTCACAAAATTACAAGTTGTTTTTAAGTTTTTATATATTTCATAAAACCTCAATAATCTGTCGCTATGGTGTGGTGGGTCCGGTCTTACCTGCAAGTACCGGGGTTCCCGGGTCGATGCATTCGGTTTTTGAAACCTTTTTCAGTATCGTTTGTTATTAACAAATTTATTTTTTTGTGAAAAATTTATGAAATTAAGATATTTTAATGATATATATAATATTATGCATAGTATAATCATGATCCTTTAAATGGTTTAACCTGGAATCAGTACGTGTGATGCTATAGTCATGCTTTTTGCAGAAGTTAGTAAATATCCATAACCTTTTTCTGTCTTTATAAAAGTGATGAGACGAATATCGAGTACAATCGATAAATCGAGGCTACAAATGACAAGGACAAGGAAAATTGCGACCCACCGACTGCCCTACCGACCGACCGACCGACCGACCGACCAACCACACTGTGACTGCAATATACCCCCTTTTATTTTCGTTTGACGGGGATAGAGAAATATTATCAGTGATATTGGTAATCGAACTTTTATATGAGGTTTAAAAGGAAATGAAATAACCGTTATACATTTTTGTGAGGTTTAGACAGAGAACTTTCGCTTTGATGTGTTACATGTTATTGATATCATTCAGTTTCTGAAACATACCAATAAACAACCTATTAACAAAGATTAAATATAATTCCTTTTAATAATATCGATCTCTACTCTTCGTTCGAGTTTGTGTTTATGAAAGTATTTCATTTTTAGAATTTTACTGTACAATATTAATTAAAAAAATATATTTAGACTAGGTTAAACACTGCTAGGGAAATGATAGATTTAGAACACATAAATCTTTGTTTTTTAAATACATATTTGAAGTATTAAACCAACATTGAAATTAATACAATAAGAAAAGATAGTCTGACCTTTTTCGTTTGTTTAAATATCTATTTGCACGACTTGCCATGGAAGAGGAAGTAAATAACCACACACAGTATTTATAAAGGGAGAAAAGAGTAATCTACACGTAGGTCAAGGTTGAATAGCAATACCTTTGAGTTTTCTCCCTTCGAATAATAATAACGAATATGGAAATATGTATACGGTCTTGAATACAAGTGATACGGGTTGTTGAAGTGTGACTGATTTACTTGCGCATTGTATTTTGGTTGTTGTGCAACGAAAGATAATTAAGTGTTTGGTCGTTGGACTTACATTTCAAGTTTTCATTTTAATCATAACATCGTTGCCGATTTTAGTAATGAGATGACAAATAACGGAATATATCAAATAAATTTATGAAATTGACTTTATGTGATATCATACATTGTTCAAATTTGGTTAAAACGCCTTGGAAAATATATGGGAATGATTATTGGTGCAAAAGATTGATTTTTATAACTAAGGAACCAAATGATGTGAGTCACATTATTTCATTTAAAATTCAAAATGTACAGTGTCTGTCCAGCAATGCTCTGCAAAGACGTATACAGATATTCATAATGTACACTCAAATCAGAACATACACTACAATCATCTATATATAAACGGACACCGGTTTAATAGAACTATTAAATATACTCACATTTGTTATTCAAAATTTATAACAGGCAATGAAAAATACAGGGGCAAGCTAAGTAGTCGAATATTCAATTAAGTTCAAGAAGGTGGAAAGTCAATAGATAAATTGACCTGAAGTTTTACATTAAAAACAAGACATTTAAAAAGTAGATAGTTTGTGACGTATCGTGAAATGGGATATCGTTTTATCTGTATAACAAGAAACCTAAATACTAGCTTGCTGATTTAGTGACAAAGATACAGCATTATTGTTGCAGCGTTGAAAGGAACTTTCACTGCCGTTAATTAGTTCTTCATTAGTTTAGGTACTTATCTAAAGTACGAGACTTAAAACTAGTTACATGAAACAGTATTCATATTAAAAGCAAATATGTAACTGTATAAAACTGTATTTTCCCTGTACAGGCAATAACTTTACGTACAAGTACATTTTTTGTTAGTGATTGTTTAATGCAATGTAATCTAAACTTTTATTGTAATACATGTTTTTTGTGCAAGTTTAAGCGCGCAAAATGAATGAGTCAAATTGCTCTTAAACAGTCAAAACAATAATTTGTCAAATAACGTATCAAGACAGGCAGGCAGGCATTCAGGCAGACTGACAGGCAATCTATGGAGATGCTCTTGCGGTGTTTTCCTCTTCCATGCTCTGCAAGTGATTACTTTTCAGTTCCTGTCTCTAAACGGAAACACACGAAGGGACCTTTTGATTTATCGTAGCCCTTTGGAAAATATACAAAATATACATGTACACACAAATACAATCACGCGTATCGTCGAAGCACGACTATTTTAATGTCAAACTTTATAATAACCTGATAAGCATTCGAAATTAGATTCTGTCTAATAGTGCATAGTTTGAAGCATTTCAAATGATTTTAAAAGCTCTATAATATATAAACTTACACTCAATGCCCTAAAATGAACTGAACGAATATATCAAATAAAACCGTGACGTAGTGAATTGTTATTAACAATACGGATTAAACCCGGACCTAAAATCCCGCAAAGCTTCATAAGTTTGAACAAAGATTTGTTTAAGAAATAGTCTAAAAAGATCAGTGCACCTTTTCATACTGTGTAGTATCGAATCAGCGGTGGTATTTTCTCGTTAAGATAGTTGTTATACTCAGATTTTGGTTTTAAAACAGTAATTGATATAGAGCAGTTGGCAAATCATTATGAATGTAGAATTCTTGATAATATACACATCGGTACTTATAAACTCAGATGACCATGACGTTTGTTAAAAGACATCAATATCGAAAATATGCCAATTATTTAACAATACATGCTTTTTTGAGATGGTCTCTTGTAGAAAAGTCCTTGATAAACATTTGCCATTGTTTTAAGCATTGTTTTAAACTGCAATGTGTTTCTCTTTAATTTCAGAAACCGCTAATCATGAATCAGAAGTTATTTAATGTTCATTTTATTTTAAAAAGGTAGGGAGCGTTGAAGTCCAACTGAATCCAATTATGCCCTCTAATATAAATATAACAACGTTCAAATATACATAGAACATTATATTAATAAGAACGGGATACGCAAGTCGTTCAAAGGAGTAACAAAATCGTTTTAACAAGATTATACGTAAGTTGTTAAAATGAGAAACTATGTCGTTTTAACGAGATACGTAAATTGTTAAAATGAGATACTATGTCGTTTAAACGAGATACGTAAGTTGTATAAAATGAGATACTATGCCGTTTTAACGAGATACGTTAGTCGTTTAAACAATATTATTGATGTCGGAAGTAAGTCCTTGAAATTGTGTCCCATCCATGAGTGCGCTGACATCTGATTTGGACTAAAAACTGGCAAATTTTTTAATATAGTGAAATTTTCAATTTCACTGTTTAACGAAGTGTAATATGATTTGTATTTCAATGGTAAATCTCTATGAACTTCAAAGCACATAACAAAATGAATGTAAAATATTATCTAACATAATGGCTATCTCGTATTCAAGGCGAGATAGCGTGTCAGTGACAAGCTAAATCGTCTAAAATGCATAAATAGATAGCCTCCGATACTTCGATTCTCTGAGACTCATTGAATTTACTGAATGTACCGGAGATCAACGACCGCTTGTCATACACTAACAGTATGTTTAATCGCAAAGCGAATGATTTGGAAAAAAAACCCCAAGCATTGTATATTTCCAACATACTTTAAATTGTATTGTTCATATTCGCAATATCATTAAAATGAAATTGGTAACATTGGCCTTACGGCGTAATGAAATGAAGCCAACGTGACGATATTATTTTCATCAAATTGGTATAATTGTATACGGTACTGCTGTTAATGTGTTTCTTTACATTCGTCTGTGCCAACGTGGGATTGGACATCATTATATAATAGTGTACTGCACTGTCTGTGCATTTACCGTCCGAAATATGTGCGTACACGTCCTCCTCCGTTTCCTTCACCCCTTTAGTAATACTGATATAATACACATGTTCTGTTTGTCAGGGGAAAATGCAGATAGTAAGTTGAAATCTCTTTGAACCTTACTTGAAGAACAAGATCGCACTGAATAGATGGCGTTAAATGTCCGGTCTAGAAGGCTTACAACGGGCATAAACGTCCAGTTTATTGTATTTATTTCATATTTTTTGCAAAATATAGTGTATTATTGAATGGATTTTGACCCAATATTGATGAATGTTCCAACAAAATTAGTTAAATACATTAAAAGATTTACTACTCTTGACAATGTATCTATCTATTTGAACTTAATTTATCCATATGCTTTCAAACAGTACTAGCTTTATGTTTGTCTACCAATGATTCGATTTCCCATGGGCCCTTAAGACAAGTAATACTACTGAAACAGGTACTGTAACGTCTAATTATAACATCCTCTTTCTTTCTCAGAGATACATTCACACTGCTTGTATATTATCTAACTTTTCTGATTTAAGTTTTAAAATAAGTGCGTTGACAAAATGATTGGTACGCAACTAATTACGAAGGGTATTGTGTTGCTTCTGTGTGTCTGTGTGTCATCTTTTTCTCAAAATGTTTCATGGAAAAGAACTGTGTAGTGAACGGATGCATGTGCTACGGACATTATATGGAGTGCGAAGATGGAATTCCTGTGTATATGCCAAGTGGTTTAACTTATGTTAAATTATCAGATTGCAATGGTAGCTTCTTTCCTTACGCTTTTCATAATCAAACATGAGGGAAATTAATGATTTAAGATATTTCGTGGCAAGACGAAATGGGTGATAATTTGAACATCAAGGCAAAATATAAATAAAATAGATAGCGTAAGATCCAAATCTCGAAGAGAGACGCGACTTTCAAGATTTTCTTTCACAACACTTGCCTAACAGTCAAAGAGTTTTTGCCGTCCATAACGGTAACCATCTTGAATAATTGATATACCACCTTCACTATTTTAAATCATGTAGAAAAACACAAATCTTGATAGACACCATGGTTGCAGTTCATACTTATATTAGTCAACATTTGGTAAACGTGTTTGATTCAATTTTGAATGTTATGACTTAATGCTAACCCCTTCGCTAAGTGAGATAAACCGCTTTAAAAAATATATATATCTTATTTCATTATCACTTCTATGCTCTTTTCTGACTCATGTAGACACATATTTGTTCAATATGTACAACTATGATCTCTGATCGAAATGGCATGTTGATACATGTAAGGAATGTAATTTGTAACATATTGCTCATACCCTAATTTCCCCTTTACATTCACATGTACTTGTAAATGCGAACTCTTCCTGTATGTGTTTATAAACTGTTCATGTAAGCCCTACCAATGAGTTCTCATTTGTAAACCAGGAACTTAAGGGCTGTTCCACATCAAAGAATACGTTCCTTTTGAAATATGTGGTTGTAACCAGGAACAAAAATAACAGCTTGATATTTAAGACTCAACACACCGATGTTCATTTAGTTAATCATGAAGAAGAACATGGCGTCCTTGCGTATGATATTGTCTTGCATTTGGCTTATACTGGTCATGACGGACCACTCTGATGGCTTGAAACATGTCAGACTAAATAACGAAACACGTTTTATCAGAAACTGTGTTGTTCAGGAATGTGTGTGTTTTGGAAATACAATTGAGTGCAGCGGTAGGATACCCGTATATCTTCCACCAGGGATAACTCGGGTAAAAATGGCAAATCTAAAATGCGAAGACGGTTTATCGTCGGCCACATTTTATAATGGAGTAAGATTGTGAATCTTGATATTTCATGGCAAGACACAGAACAAATCTCAAACAGTTTGACCATCAGAAATGCATCATTTTGGACAAAGAAGGATTTGCAATATCTTGGTTTTCATGTTCGAGATTGCAGCGTAGTAAACTACAAACAAATAGAAGGCGGGGCTTTCAACGTCTTGGAGAATCTTGTTAAACTAAATGTTTCCTACAATAAAAGACTTTCATTTAATATAATGTCCAATATACTACAAACGAAGAACTCCTTTCCAAGATTACAGGTATTTCTAATGAATGGTTTCGGTATTAAAGAATATGGAAATATTCCAATAAATCTCAATTCGAGTGTTTTTACTGCTCTTGGAAGACGCAATTTAACCCACCTAGAAGCAAATGACAATGTTTTAGAAGTACTTGAAATGGATCCTAAAAATGTGATATTTAATCATCTGGAAAATGTGTCAATGAAAAATGTGCTAGTTAAAAGGTTACTTTATGGAAACTTGAAAGACGAAACGGTTTACGAATCACTGCACACGCTTGATATTTCATCATGTCATTATCCACTTTCAAGCGTCTTACCCAAAGTAGAGAATCATCAGGTAACAAAGAACAAACAACGCTGCGAAATAGATGAAGATGTATTTAAGATAATGATGAAACATTTACAGCATTTCAAAACATTAATCGCAAATGATTTTCTCAGCGAACAGATGCGAACAGGTCTTTTTAATTGTACGGTAACCATCCCTTCATCAAGATTTACCGTTTCCATTAAAACATTAACTATTCGTGAAAATAAATTAAAAAAGATTTATTTTGAGATCGATACTAATATTACATTCGTTCTTGAACATTTGGATCTTAGATACAATGACCTTGAATATTTTTATGCTCCACATTTATTGAATTATATGCTTACTACTCTTTTACTTGCGCACAACCATCTGCATATTATGCTTGATACTAATCCGGATCAGTTTACTGAACTGTTCAAATATTCGCGCAATCTACAAGTGGTGGATATTTCGTACAATAAGTTGTCATACATTCCGAAGGCATTGTTCGAATATAACACACATCTACGCGAGATTGACTTAAGTTATAATTATTTACAGCAGTTTTATCAAACAGTAATTCCTTGCAGAGTAATTGACCTAGTTCATAATGACATTTACGTATTAAACGATAAGAACATTCGTTGGTTTGAGAGAATAAACGACAAAAGTAACGGGTTACTACTGTTGCGCATTGAGTCCAATCAGTTACAATGTAGATGTAACAGTCGCACTTTTGTCCAGTGGTTGTTGACGTCAGAGTTCGTTGATCATCAAAACTTAAATTGTCAGTTAGACGGGGAACAAATGCCAATAAACAAAGATACATATGCAAAGCTACAAAACGACTGCAACATATTCATCAAATATATCATAATCTCAACAATAGCAATTGCTACATTATCTGTAGCTTTTATGGCCGCAAAATTGGGAAAACGATTGCTCGATAGACATAACACCAAAAGGAAAGCTAAAAGTGTCTCCACACAGCTCAAAAATGGTTGTTTCAAGATGAAATTTTTGTCGTTTCTTATCTACAGCGATGGTGACTCAGGGATGGTGCTGGAACACCTCTGCCATTTATTAACGGATACTTTTAAGACGATGTTGAAGGCGAAGGTTTTAAGTTTGTCGGAATTGGTGATAGACACTTTCGGCCTGGATACGGTATAATGGACGAAGTGAATAGATGTTTTAATGACACAGCTGTCATTTTGGCGGTTGTATCAAAAGCTTTCTGTGAAAGCGTATTTTGCAAAAATGAGCTTGAATATGCCATTATATTAAACAAGCCTGTTGTATTGCTCTTTGTTGAGAAAATTCAGGAAGAGTCCATGCCTGCTTGCGTGCGACAACTGTTCAACAAGAATGTTCGGGTGAAGATTGAAATGAAAGATGCCGAAATAATAGTTACGCCTCACGTGGATGATTTGTGCTCTGCCATTTTCAGTTTTGCATATTGAGTCGAAGGTTTGACTGTTTTTGTTGGCAAAGAGCAATCAGAAAACCTAAAATATTGTATTTCAGTGCAACAAACCTAATAAAATATTCAACCATAATACAAAACTTGCTATTCTATATATTTGATATGTCACTGTTTTGCGAGGAGAATGCTCGAATTTAATACCTTATTGAAAGTAAAAGTGTGTATTATATTACAATTTGTCTATCTATGATTGTTGTTAGTGTATAATGTATCTTTACGCCTTTCATCTGATGAAATTTTATTTGTATTATTCCGATTAAATGATTTATCGCTTTTGGTGTTGTTGTATTAATGCATGAACAGTTTAATAGAAAATTAATTATAAGTAGAAAGCTTAGCTTAGAAGAAAGCTGTTTAATTTATTCATGAAGAATATTCAAACATATAAAACTTCATTAATAACATTTCTGTTTTTGTCTTTTGTATGTTTGCCCACTTAATATCATTTATAATATCAAATGAATAGATACTATCATATATGCACGCTTGAAAAAAGAAAATACGATTTTGTGTTCGTAATTGCGTTTGAATCAACAATCCAGCGATGATCAGTATGCAACAAAGCAATATAATTTCAAGAATATAGTAGAGCTGACGACTGATAACGTTGTTTTGCTGAAAAATCATGTAGATATGAAGTACCCGGTAGAAGTTCAAGTTAAATATCCGATTTGTTTAAGTCAGTTTGGTATAATATAAAATTAATTATAAGCTGATCCAGGAGATGAAGTGGGGGGGGGGGGGGTGCACCCGATGCTTGTTTGCGCCCAAAGTTACACACACTCAAAAGTCAAGTCCTGGGTCGATCCTTGAAAATATTCAGATAGGATTCACTAAGAATCAGAACATTACACTATTTATTTTGTTTAAAACCGTTAATTCACACTATGTTGTTGACCTAAATGAATTTTTGCCCTATTCAAAAACAGATTTATCACCGAAACTACTACAATGCAAAAATATTTCCTTATAAGCAACTTTTCATTTAGATTATTTTCAAAAATACTTGTAAATATGCAGAGTGCTATACTTTCTGACTATTAGAAACAAAGCAATGCTTACTATAATAGTACAATAAAAACTATAGAGACAAGACTGTAGTTAAAATCTTAACCTATATATATATATTTAAACCGTGTTTATATAGTTTAATTAAAGAACAAAACAAACTGTTAGTTTTTGAAATTCATATTCATAACATGATATTTTCATTGAATGAACCGAAGATGTAAAATATATAATACAAAATAATATGCCATGCAAAATGGTGATAGGAATTAATAAAAAAATCATTGACATATTTTTAAAGTAATGAAACGTATCTAAGGAGCATCAAAAAGCAATTTGAAATGAATCTCAGTGACCTTCTCATGGGCAATCTTTAAAGGGACTGTCTCACAGATGAACAAATAGGGAAAAAATAAAATTGTCGAAAAATGACATAAACTTGGCATCGATGTGTACATTTTATTGAAACTTAATTATTGAAGTACCACATAGTTTACAGTGTATGTAAGTTTAGCAGTTATTTCGTATTTTTCCATTAAAAAAAGATAATGGGTATGTCTACCGGGAAAAAATAATTCCTTATGCGTGATTGGCTAGTCGGCGTTATCACGTGATATTACCGAGGACGGTTTATAGCTTAATTATGTCACCCGAACTGTGCAATCGTTGACAGCTCAGTAAGGAAGACGCCAGACTTCAATTTTGGCGGGTTCGAACCCGGCCTTCGATACATTTTTTTTTACAATTTTGACACAAAAGCGTAACACATTCAATTAGATAATTGTCCTGATATTCGTTACAAAACAAACTTTTTTTGGTGCCAATCTGTGAGACAGACACTTTAATGAAATTTCGTCGTAAACCATAAAAAGTGAAATTCAAAAGTAACTGCAAGCCGGAGTCTAGACAATCAAATAGGTCCAACATTGCATATCATTCTGTCTTGATTTTACTAGCAAGCTTCTAGAGGGTTTCAAACACTGGCAGAACATTCGACAAGCAAATGAATCAGATCACACTCAAAGCATAGAGAAGAAATTATGAAAACGTGTATGTGTCTTTGATCAGAAAAACACCAAAATTATACATTCCTTATTCATACATACTTCAACAAATAATATGATATTGGGGCATAAAAAACACAGTTGTACGGACAAAAATGAAAGGAAATTATTTCTTGAAAAACATGATAATATTCCAAATTAAAGCTTTGTGACAGGGAACTGCCAATATTGATTACATCATCATTAATCATCGTATAATCATCCAACAGTTTTTAACAAAGGTTATATTGTTTCAACACCATTTATGATATGTTTTGCAAAATAATATCCTTTTTTCAGGTCAAAGAATGCCAAGCTGTAGGTTGAAAGTCGCCTTTTATTTGCTACACTTTACAAACTGTTGACTACCGTCCTCTGGTATCTTGTGGTGCTATGAATCGTGTATAGAACTATTTGAATTCTTGTTTTCGCTATTTCGGCCAAAGGTGTTATGTTACGTATTCGTAAGTTTATACTGGTATCGAAAAGTCCCAAAAGGGGCGTTCGTTCTTTGAAATGATAAAGTGAAATGAGACAGTGTCGGAGAACAATGGAGAACTATTATGTCCAAAATTAGTCTAAAAAACGGTGACATGGTGTTTATATTTCTTCTCTTATACCTAATACAAACATAGCATAGTTTATTGTTTGTTGTGTTAAATGCGCATACAACGGTCTTTAAAACCCAGCGTATTACTTTAGCGTGACAGGCGATAACAACTTATTTAAGCTATTTTAAAGGTTTTTGTCATCTAAACAATCAAATCTGCGCTTTGCTTTGCTTTGCCTGTCGACATAAGTGCTTAAAAAACCAAACATAAACACTGACTATCATTCAACTTCGACATTTACAATACAATAGGACATTTTGAAATGACATAAGCTAATGAAAAGAAGACTGATAAAGAACTTCAGTTCTATTCATATACGGCACATTTATTGAAAATAATTAATGAAAGAGATATCCAAGCTGCGGGAAAGCCCCTTATTTTTACCAAAAGCATAACCGCTCGTCAGTAAATATTTTAACGCGAAATTTGCTTTACGGTGCGCTGATTGTTTGTCGTCTGCTTTATAGGAGCGTCAGTTTCACTTCAAGTTATTTCAAAATTTATTTACGGGCGAATAAAGAATGATTGAAGATATAAGGAGGTTTCAGTTTTGCTTATTTTTTGTTAAAAACGAAACATAATTATATTTCAACTGTCACTATACACATATCTCCTTTTTAAAAATCTTCCTTTTACAACCAAACGTCTATAATAACATGTTGAATATATGAATAAAATTACATTATATATGCAAATGTAACGTAGACAACATCAAAATGTTGGAATGAAATGTAAAAATATAATCTAACTATCTAATTATTATTGCATCGCTAAAACATGAAGGAAGTAAATGTGTACGTAACATAGTTGGCTGATCTAATAATTTCCTTACCATGTGCTTTAATTACTTAACGACGATTTTACAAAATGTTATTCCTTCGTGATTTCTTTATCACACTGTTTAAGTTGCTACTTTCTTAGGACTCATCTGAGTCATTTGTTGGCGCAAACAACCTTTGTTTCAGTTTTATTTTATAATTAATCAGACTTAGAATTGATAATGAAACAATGCATAAACTGGCTCAATTTTTCATATCAATGAATTTTAATTGATGATACCAATTTTAATGTTATCTTATGATATACCATTATAAAATGTATACTGTTTCCAATTGTCAAAAAACTAAATATTTTTGCACTGTCATTGTATCAATAACTTCTTCCCATATACCTTTTATATGCATGACATGCACTCTTTTCGCATCAATTGGACGAACTTGAATTTGATCAATGGTTTCGATAAACAACCGTGTAGGTTTAAAAGTACGATAAATATTTGCTGTTTTTACAAAGTCTGACATAATTGAACGGAGAAAATTGTGTCTAAATCCTGTCAATATATCTAAACATTGCTGATGAAATATCAATATCAGCAGGATTTTGCATGTGCTTTATCCATATTTGTAATGACTTCTAGTTATGTCAATTAAAATAAACATATAAGATTTCAAACGAAAATTTCCAAAACTTGCTTTCATACTTGTCCATGGTCGTATCGCTACTACATTTCAGACATATCTATATCATTATCAAATCTATATCATGGGCAACAGTCTGATCAATCGCTATTAAAATGTATTTCTTCGATATAATTACAATGTGTGCAAACAAACATTAATAGTTAACTTAACTGATTTTATATCGCTAACAGAATTATCGAAAGTATAAGCTGTATTCACAGGCGGTACTTATACAACTTCCCAAAATAATTAAATTATAATCTGTATTAATAACATGATTGGTAATGTGTTTGTAAGGTTGGCTACACATAGCTGACTCTTTAGCTTTACTTCTGATGCATTGCGTTTATAAAAAGATTGTTATATGTTTTAAGCTTGTGGTAACGCATACCTTTATAATGGATAAAATACGTCGTGTGTGTTTCTTGTTTGCCGTGTTGAAACATTCAATTATAAAATGTTTATATTTACTTTAACTTTAATATCACTTTAATTATTATCTAACAACTATCAAATTTTACCTGGGATCTATACGTTAAGGCAAATAACAATTCTGTTATAAAACGTATTCTTACGATCTTGAAATTGGGACCATTCACACTGCTTGCAAATCATTAAACTCTTCTGTTTAAAAACAAAACAAATATACGTACTTAGGCAAAATGGCGGGTATGCGTCTGATTACGAAGTTAATTGTGTTAATTATGTATGTCACATTATTCTCCAAATGTTTCACGAAGGGCGAAAGAAACTATGGAAATGACTGTGTAGTGAAAGGATGCAAATGCTACGGAAAATATATGGACTGCGAATATGACATTCCTGTGTATATTCCAAGTGGAATAACTTATGTAAAACTAACAGATCTCACATGCAATGAAATTTTGTCTCCTGAAACTTTTCAAAACCAAACATGGGGGAACATACTGACTTTAGATATTTATTGGCAAGAAGATTTGGGAAATAACTTGTTTATCAGAAATGACACATTTCAAATAATGAACACTTTACAAACCCTTAGATTGCATGTTCGGGGCTGCCCAGTGCTTCACATATATCAGTTGGAATACAGTGCGTTCAATGGATTGGAAAGTCTTGTGGAATTAAATGTTTCCAACAATGCACGGTTTTCATTCGATGTTTTCAGTTGGATACTCAATACGGAAACGGCCTTTCCAAATTTGAAAACACTGTTGATGAATGACTTTATTTTTCCAGACTACAAACACTTTCAAATTAATTTAAATGACAGTGTTTTGACTGCACTAGGTCGGCGAAATCTGACCTGTTTAGAATCAACTGACAATTTTTTATATGCTTTTTACTTTGATCCGACCAACATAATATTCAATCACCTTGAAATATTGTCTCTGAAAAATGTGCAAGTACTTCAGATTGATTTTGGAGACTTGACAAGTGATGAATATTATAGGTCACTCCGCACGGTTGATATTTCAGAAAGTCGTTTCCCGGTTAAACTCATAGTTCCGGATGGCTTGTACACTGGCTTGATATTAAAACGCTTTCGCCATTTGGAAACACTCATATCAAACAATGTCTATTTCGGACCTCTTTCTAACATACACTTTAATTTTAACCTTACTATATCTTCGCTGAATTTTACGTTTTCTCTTAAAACACTAACCCTACAGTTGAACAAAGTTAAAACTATTGGGTTCGGAATTGAAACGAACATTTCATTCGTGTTTCAAAGTTTGGATCTTCAATTTAATGAAATTGAACATTTAGATCTTCCTCAATTATTGATTCGTACGCTTTCCACCCTGTTACTTGCTCACAATAATCTGCACATCATGTTTGAAAGCCGCCCGGAACAGTTTATTAAAATGTTTGAACATATGCGCAATTTACAAATGGTGGATATGTCATACAACAAGCTATCGTACATTCCAAAGACAATGTTTGAACACAACATAAATCTACGCCAGATTAACTTAAGCTTTAATAACTTGATGCAATTTTATCAAACAGTTGTGATTCCTTGCAGATTACTGAACCTAGTCGATAATGGCATTGAAGTCTTAACTGATAAGAGTATTCGTTGGTTTGAGAGAGTCAACGACAACACTAATGGGTCATTACAGTTACACATTGAGTCAAATCCTTTACAATGCACATGTAAACGATTCAATTTTGTCCACTGGTTGCTGACTTCAGAATTTGTTGTTCATCAGAACTTAAATTGTCGGATAGATGGAATACAAACGCCAGTCAACAAAGACACCTATGCAAAGCTACAAAACAACTGCAACGTTCAAATCAAGTATATCATGATATCCACCATAACAATTGTTATTTTAAGTGTAGCAATAATCGGCGCTAAATTGGGGAAGCGAGTTGTCGACAGACACAAAACTAAAAGGAAAGTTAGAAGTGTCCTCACACAGCTCAAGAGTGGTCGTTTCAAGCTTCGATTTTTGTCGTTTCTTATCTACAGCAACAGTGATTCAGAGATAGTGCTAGAACACCTCTTTCCTTTATTAACGGATACTTTTAAGAAGGATGTAGGAGATGTTGAAACCGAAGGTTTGAAGTTTGTCGGAATTGGTGATAGACACTTTCGTCCTGGATACGGCATAATGGATGAAGTGAATAGATGTTTTAATGACACAGCTGTCATTTTGGCGGTTGTTTCAAATGCCTTCTGCGAAAGCGTTTTTTGCAAAAATGAGCTCGATTACGCGATGATATTAAAGAAGCCTGTTGTAATGCTCTTAATTGAGAAAATCTCGGAAGAATCCATGCCTGCTTGCGTACGACAACTTTTCAACAAGAATGTTCGGGTGAAGATTGAAATGAAAGATGCCGAGATAAAAGTTACGCCTCACGTGGATGATGTGTGCTCTGCCATTTTCAGTTTAGCATATTGAGTTGAAGGTTTGAGTATTTCGTTTTTGCTGGCAAAGAGCGATCAAAAAAGCTATAAAACTTGTATTGCAATAATGAATGTCATTTGTGTCACGTTTTCGTCGTAAAATGTATTCAATTATATTATCATTAATTTTGATATTGGATGTAAAACAGTTTGGGAGAAGAAGAATCGACTTTCATTTATTTATATGTGTAAAAATGTGTATTACATAACAAGTTTTACTGAGTATGAAAAGTTGTCACTGTATTATTAAATGTATGTGAATGCTTTTTGTATAATGATTATAGAATGTTACTAAGAAGTCTTAATTCACATTTGGTCTTGTTAAAAAGTATGTTTGTATGTTATTCTGCTTGAACCGTTAAATTGTAAATGCATTTAAAGTATTCTAAAAGTTACATGTTTCATCAATAATTATTCATGATTTACAGAATTCTACCGTTTTCATTCTTTAGGAACTTTACAGTTGCTCCCATGTTTCCTTACATTTTATCCTAATTCAGTAATTCAATTTTTTTTTTTGAAATGGGAAATTTATCGTATTAATTATGCTGTTTTAAAAAATACAAGACCACTGTACAATTAAAATCTCAAATCCAAAATGATGAAAGCACATTATTTCGTTGTAATGAAATAATATTTCGCTATAACGTAATTACATTTCGGTTTTATTTTGTAATGAATAATCATTGCGTCCTTTTACGTTTTATTGGGAAGTATTTTCTAGTGTTTGAAAAATGCAGATTGTTATCAATTACAAATGTATGTGAAGCAAACAAAACCACCTGTATTTTGGAAGGGAAATATGTCGAATAACAGGGTCTAACGGTTTTGCTTTACCATCATTCATGTGAGATAAATGTGAAAACACATCATGTACATACTTTCATTTTTCACTAAAAAATTGTTAAGGACAACCAATTATTATTGTGATTCATAGTAGCTAGGCTGGATGATAGGTAGGTAGGTGGGTAGGTGGGTAGGTAGGTAGGTAGCTAGGTAGGAAGGAAGATAGGTAGGTAGTATGAAGTGCCTGATATCTCATACCTGTATTGTTTAAATGCATTTCAGAACAAATTAGGGCTAAATTGCAAAAGACAGTAATTCGTTGTATCCCATTTCATAACCACACAATCAATAAACAATTAAATCATACAATATATACTGATCTTTATACAACACATTGTTTTTTTTTTCCGATTGCTCACAGAGGTGAAAAAATAGTTTGTATATGAACAAATATATCAGTATTTCATGATGAACTTGCAACATGTGTTTATGCTAAAATATGTGGAAATTAAATACATAGTATTAATGTTTTAAAGTGTCTGCTGATAAAATACGTGGACGTGAGCAGATTTTATTTATTGACACAGCTGTCGGAAATCATGCGGATGTTTTTGTTTTCCGGGTTGGAGAATCAGCGATCTGAGACCCTGGCGAATTGCGAATTTCCAGTGTCAATCATCACGCCAAGGGCCGGCTTAACTATTCATTAACTTCTAGCTGTCATAATCTGGACGCTTCAAAAGTAATGCTGGGACCATTTTGAATAGTAACTCTCTGATAGAAAATCACTAATTTTCATAAATATATTTCCTACTGTAGGGAACATTTGTTGAAATAAATGTAAAGGGTTTTTAAGCTTTGGAAAAACGTCCGTTCATATTTTAAGGATGAAATTGTTTTACGGTGCACTGAGTCGTTTGCTTTATACGACCTTAAGATTTAAGTTTTTAAAATTAATTCACAGAAAAAATGAAGCCTGAAACGTATGTTGATTCAGGTGTGTTTATATAATGTGATCACATATCAGACACGTTTTAACAGAGGAATATGTAATATCCCACGTTAACATATTGAGGACTATCATACACATTTGAACTCACGCTAAGTTTTATAATATTGATCCTTTGAATATAAATAGGAAACTTCTTAATAACAGGAACTTAAGCAACGCTGGGAAATGCAAAACACACGTCCGGTATTTAAGAATATAAGTATATATCATGTATTTCCGATACGGATACAAAATTCAAAAACCAAAGAGCACGCGCGTAAGCCGTTAAAGAGGCTTGCCGAGTTAACCGCCACTCATCATGCCTGAGGGTCGTATTTTTCGATCCAGACCGGAATACCATACTTGCTATTTTTTCCAATTTCTAATATCTTAAATTATCAATTTGTGGAAAAATTGACGTAGAAAGTGCACTTTTATATATTTCACCATGAAGCTAGTGCGACTAATTTTAAACCATTATTAACGTCAAATAGTTCCTCTAAAAATCTAAAAATGTCCAATACAAAATAGCAATGTAATCTAAAATATTACTATAAAAACTACAGTGATAAGGCCAGTAGTCAAATATTCAAAATATAAACCCTGTATATGTATATAGGCTAAATAAAACTGGTAAGGATGAAGTATTAAATGTGTTTCAAGCAAGTGTTGATCCTGCACTTTCACAGATTGACTGTTTTGACAACTGTTTATTTTTTGTCTGTGAATGAGACAGTTGTTTTGTTAATGTGTGGAAACCAGTGACATTAGACTGCTGATAAAAGATCAGATCGCGGTATTGCATATTCACGTTCGAAAATCGATGCTTTATGGCTAAATGCATTATTAACGCCTAAAGAAAAAGAATGATTCATTGAGATATTTGGTTTTGTGACCTATCTTATATAAACGAATTGAATGTATTAATGCCAAATTAATGTAATTCTGAGACAAAAGATAAAATAAAAGTCAAAACTGTCTATATGTGAGAGTAAAGCTTTAAAGACAAATATATAACAGCTTATAATATTTGACAAAAAAGAATCACGTTTTACCTATTCAACATGAGTGAGTATTATTAATCATGACAAGTTTTAAAACTCAGACTGTGGTTTCAAAAGGGTTATCCCCTGCATCAGTAAATTTGATGCAAACTCACAATTATTATACTGTCAACAAAGGTCTCAAATATTAATGATAAACGATTTGCCATACACTTACGGATGAAAGATGAATATGAAAACACCTCCTGTACATATAGTTTCATCTTTCTTGTCAGTTAATATCGTTAACCAAACGTAACCAGCGTTTATACGCTCGTTTTATACATTGATGTTCTATGCCTGAAGTGTATTTGCTTGATTTTGTTTTATCATGAACGAGTGATTTATTTGAGTTTTGTTTTCGTTTTTTGCTTTTTTTTGTTTTATATTTGAGAGTTATGTATCGCTTCGTACTATACGAATTACATGTGTTTATGTTAAATAAATTAAAAGATAAATTCATAAATAAGCACCATATGTGTTCGATTTTAAATCACAAAGAAGATATCTTCTTGTAATATTTCACGAATTCAACAACTCCGCTCTCTTAAATATATATAAACGAAATGCAAGTTCGAATTAAAGTACAGGCAATAAACTAAATTTGAGGTGTTTCAAATCACTTTAGTAAACCATTGGCTGGCAAAATTTCTTAATATCGTAAATTATTACTGTTCACCTCCGAAATGCCACCAACATAACCGATGACAAATAACTTGCTCCTATGCGGACAGAAACAAGCTAAACATTGTTATTCCCTTTTTCCCCAATAGTTGATTCATCTGGCAAAAGAGCAGGTTCAACCATATGATGTTGTTACCACAGATAAACGCTACCCCTCGGTCCTTTCAATGCATGCAGGGTTATGACACATTTGAATAATGTTGAGGTCGATGTCAAGCTTTGTGATGGTTGTGAAAACAATTACCTTTTAACGTTTTCGGACCATTGACATATATTTCTATATTCCATATTTAGTTTCCTTTTCATATCCTGTATCTGTAGCTTTCCATATAATTAAGACACAATTAACCTATTATAATGGTAGGCATTAACCTTGTAACAGATACCAATCGCGAGTTGTTCCAGAGTATCAAGGAACTGAATACCGATCCTAGAGTAGTTAACCGCCAACCCGTTTTATAGAAGAGACACATGTCCGACGTCTGTCCTGGCACACTGACTTGGTTTACCATGAAGCTGGTCTGCAGGTCAACAAATTTGCTTAATGTTACAGTCAGCTATCAGTAGCCCGTTTCCTGACAGTAGGATCAGCATGAAGGTAATGATGTCAGTTAAAATGTCGACTGGGATAAATACAACTGGACTTAACTGCCTTGTCTTGTTATGACCACAGTGGCCGCGATTTTGTGTACTTGAATCAAATGTAAGTGAAACATTTGTGAAGAAAGTTAATCTTTTCATTGTGTTCACGAATTAAAATATCATGCTTTTAAATACCATATATGTTTTTGATTTTTTGAAACAGAATGAAAAAGCTATACAAAATATTATTAAACCGGATCATATACAACAGTAGTATTTAACCAAAATACACATCTAAAATGATGTTGCATTGATTTCTGAAATAACACCTGATTAATAGATATAGCTAACTGGTTGTTCACTCAACATTTTTGTTTGATTTGCCTATGTTTGTTTTCGAGAATGAAACTTTCCTCTTCCATAAATAATATTCTTTTTCGGTGAATAATACCGTTGAAGTTTTCCAACACGGTAGCAAATGTATTTTAATCATCTGCCTATAGTCCAGATAATATATAAATGTTCAGCGTCTTTTCCCATAGAGTAGATTAAACATGAAATCTTCTTCCTTTTGTTATTTGGTAGCTGTCCTATAACGTATAAAACGGTCTCTAAAATCTTGCCACTTAGTGGGTGATGGAAAGTAAAATTTATCCGGCGGATGAGTTTTGTTCATTTCGTAGTCATTTCGTAGTCCGTGAAAGTTTTATTTGCAAGTGCATTAAAACAAATCAGGAGTACTGAATATATTACTTTTTTTATCGAATTATGCCCATTCTCACTAGCATCTGACACATGTTATGAAATCGGGCGGTCAGTGTATACAAACAAAATTCAATGTTTTATACTTATATAACGATCTACATCTCATTCTAGTTAACACAACTCTGCATTGTAAAAAAGCAAAATATGAACTTGTCTTTAAATAAATGCATGACAACGTTTTGCATATGCTCTTTTATGTTTTTATAAATCTAGCATTTGAAGTAGTTTAACGAATATGTGTTTTAAGAAAGAAACACTATAACAGTTGCTGTATTTTTCGAAGAGTGCAAACAAGTATGTTGGAGATTTTTAGTCTTGAATTCGTCAAATGTTTTGTTTTCAAATTTTAAAAGGAAATGTTTCTGCGAAACAATACGTTCGAATACTTTATCTAGGCCTGAATGGATGTCAACAATTGCTCAAAGGATGTCACGTTTTCGATCTCGAGCTTTGGAGTATAGTTTGTTTATCAAAACTGTCATTTTAATTAAAACGAACACTTTAAAAAAAACCTTGGATTACATATTCGGGCCTGCAAGTTATTCACATATATCTGATGACAACCAAAGTTTTTATTTGTTTACGTGTTGTTAAAATGATGTACGTTTTGTGTCATTGCAGAAACAGTTAATGTAAATGAATTTTAAGTATTCTTACGAGTAACATGTTTTATATATTCATTATATACAATAGTCTGTCATTTTTAGTGTTATGAAATAATTAAATTTACAATATTATTATATATCCTAAAGTATATTTCAGAAATATAAACTTATCTTATTAACTAAGTTGATCAGTATATATAATCATCAATGGCTTGTTAACTTATTTATTGGAAAATTCGTTCCGGGAACGTTTCGGGGTACATTTTGTGGTATGTTCTGGGTAACATCCCGGGGACATTACAGGTACGTTTTGGGGTAGACTTCTGGGTTTATTCCAGAGTACGTTCCAGTTAACGTTCCGGGGTACTTTCCGCGGTACTTCATTTACCTTAGCTAGGTAGCCTTTGTATAATGACTTTACATGGCATTGAAGAGTGTTGGTATACGTAAGATCATCACCCTGGAAACATACTGACAAACCGATATTTTACCCAGATGATGCAGATTTGATTTCCCGTAGCCCCATTAAAGCACACTTATTGTATTCCTGCAGGACGTTTATCTCGATTCCCGTGTGACAGCCTTAATCAGTGATGCACGTAAATGAACCAGGGTAGTTTTAACAAGGGTTACATTCTTTGTCTGTACTTTGCTCAACAACATATACTACTTACGCTATCAGTATCAGGCACTGCATGGAAACAGAAGACGATAAAACATGCAAATCCTTCTTATGTAGTGTGGATCCCAGCATGGTTAAAGTAGCATAAAGAGGACAATCAGATAGTTAAGACGAGGATCAGCTGAGCTTCAAATCGACAATAAATTAATGGAGAGAATAAGAACATAAAGCAGTAGCTTGGGAAAACCTACTTAGTTTAAGATGTTTGGCTTTGTGAACTGACAGTGAAAGTAAGAACTTATAATTATCTTTAAATATGTAAATGCGATGATGTTATGTAATTCATCAAGTTTTGAATTACATGCTGAGCACGTCTTATTACTTAACATGAAAACTAGATTGAAAAGAACTGTAATGTGATCAGCCATTCATTTGATGAATTCTTAAAAAAAATATTAAGCCTTCAAGGCAAAATTAAATATTTTTATAAGTTCACTAGCAATAAAAATGTATTTGTACACTTGTATGTATATGTAATTGGTCCCAAAAAGATACTTATGCATAAGCACGTATGCAAACTACAGTTCTTAAAACTGGTATTTTTTCTGCAATGTTATAAATACTTATTTGTGTAAGTAATGGGAGACTTATAATGTTAATTTGACTGTCTACCGCTATATAACATGAGATTTCAGTGAAGCCTGCGTCGAAAACTTGAAGCTACTGCCAGCTGGTCAGTGAAACGCGTATCGAGAATTTGAATATATAACTGGCTGGCCAGTGTAGCCTGTTGGGGGATTCGAAGTTGTTACTTGTGTAACGTGCCGGGGCTTACTTTCAAATGGTTATATATAAGATTTTCCTCTTTGGCTACTTTGCCAAATAATTTGCACTAATGATTATTTAAAATGATTGGATAGTGGATAGTGAAAACAATTATCGTTCAATCAATGATAAATCAACAAAGATTTGAATATTTACAGTTTTCATATACGCACATATAAAATTATCTTACTTTTTCGATACCCCTAGCTTTCCACTTAAAAACTGTTCTAATAGTATTATGTCAATGTACGGTAAGGACTTTTGAGTTTACTTTCATTACTTCTATTGTTAAGGAGGCGCTTTTCTATTTAATACTCTCTGGTTCACAGTTTATACCATACTTATATCTATGTTAAATATAGATAGTTCGGTATAAACCCCTAGGAAATTAACATGTATATTTGCCGCTAGGACAAATAGTGTTTAACCCCTATTAGAGATAATAAATATAGTACACCTTGTCTTATCAAGTTGTTGCTCTCGCAGAAGCCAGCACAAGAATTAATAAAATCCGCTGGTTTGCTGTATTTATACTCACGATATCACGTGACCACATTGGACGGTCCTAACCGGTTGGAATAGTCCATTTTCAACGTTAAGTCTTTTTCTGTAGGGGTATTGCCTTATATTTTCATATTTTCAGAAAACAACAGTGTAAGTATAAATCGCTGTTCGCATCATGATTGTTAATTTTCAACCATCTCATTTCAATTTACGATCATGTTGTATCAATATCTGTTGTTTTTATTGAGTAATACACTCTCGAAACTAGTTCATACCCCATATCAAAAGTTAAACATTAAGCGCATATTAAAGATATCCAAATAGTAATCGAAATAATAGTTGGTAATGAATATTTACTATTTACTATTTCCTCTTGTTCTTTTAAAGAATACTTGCTACAGAAATATATTACTGTTATAACAATTGAAAAACAGCGGTTTTCTAACTATTCAAACAAAAGTGAAAGTTTACAATTGCAAAAATATATACCTTAATGTAAAAGCAGCAGACAACAGTTTAACAATGTATCGCTCGGCCCAGATTTGTTACACTAGCTGGTCAGTGAAGCCCGTTTTGGTAGTTTGTATATTTATGACTGATTTGTCAGTAAAGCATTCGTGGAGAGTTCGAAGTTGTTAATAGCTGGTCAGTGTAGCCTGTGGGAGGAATTTGAAGTAGTTACTAGCTCGTCAGTGAGCTTTGTATTGGGGATTCGAATATATTTCTGACATGTCAGTGAAGCCTCCGTGGAGAATTCGAAATTGTAAGTAGATGGTTAATGTAGCCTGTGAGGTAGATTCGAGGTTATAACTAGCTGGTCAGTGAAGCCCGTTTTAGGAATTTGTATACATAACTGGTTGGTCAGTTAAGTCCGCATTGTAGATTTGAAGCTGTTACAAACTGGTCAATAAAGCTCGCGTTTAAAATTTGAAGCTGTCATCCGATAAAACCTGCGTTTAAAAGGTTAAAGTTGTTAGTATGATTTCTAAATAGACAATGATACTGTGAGAGAATAGTTAAATTTATGCTTAGGACATAATACATACAAACATTTTCAAAAGTGGAAGTATAAATGCCTCATTTGTTAATGTATTACCACATAGCGTGTATTCATTGAGGAGGTATATGGACCACACATAAACAATCTTTTCTTAAAGAACAATATTGTTTGAAAATCTATTGATATAACTTATAATACCTCCTTTTAAGAATGGGACTGAATGCAAGATGCAAACCAATATATAATACACTCATCCCTTTACTATGTATCCACTTGAAGGAGCAAGTCAAGTGTGTTTGGTTTTAGTTAAATCTATTTTGAATACTTTTCTGGTTTTGTGAGTGCTCAGACCATTTGGGCGGAAGCAAATTTGCCATCATGATGGAAAACATTACAGTGTTTTCTTTTCTCACTTGCTTGGTGTGAATTAGTGGCAATCTGTGGCAAATATGTTTGAAATCTTCTCCCTGGTGGTATACGGTATAATAAATACCATGCTTTCCATCACTTCAATTTTCAATTATTTACCTCAAATGCCAGCATTATTTTTCATCATTCTGTCTTCTTTCTATTTTCCATTGACTTTGAGTGGCAAATTCAGAGACGGGCTAAATATGTCGTTTTGTTGGATTTACAGCCTTATTTAAAGTACTTTTTTAATTGAAAAGCAACTTTCTAAGAATGCGATATAATATATGTATGGGGCTTGAGCTCTCAAAATTATAACCTCTTTGGTATAACCAGTGAGATATCAATACTTTATTTAGGATCGATATTTAATTTCTTTTATTGACAGTGTTTTTTATGCACTTGTGACAGTATAATTTAATTAGCAATACTAGGTGTAAGTTTACTATACAACATGTATTGCAAACGTCTTAACACTGTTTTCACCCAGATAATTTCAGGCTTAGCCATCAAACATCCATTCTAACCTTAAAAGGCTTAAATGCAGTAAAACCAGATCTGATTTGACTAGATTGTGTATGAACATAATTGTCGTATTCTGATTCTTCAACCATACATATATTTTGTCATAATTAGGTCGTGACACAGTTGTCGCATGCCGGTACTTCAATTATTATACATATATTTTTGTCACGATTGGTCGTTGACTTACTTTTCATATGTTCATGCTTCAACCATACATAAAAGTTTGTCACAATTGGTCGTTGACTCGTTTAATATTTGATAAGGGTTAAGTCTCTTTTCAATACAATATTCCTTTGACAGAATAATTGGATAGCGATCGTCAAAGTCAAAATCTGTCTCAAATCACGTTTGAAATTAAAATTCAATGAATTCACAATAATAAGGAGTTAAAATAAAACCTTTGTATTGCATTCATTATAATAAAACAAACACACGGTAAATATAGTTTAACTATTTATTATAACCTTTCAAGCCGCAATTAAGTAAGATAATATAAACCTCTATCAAAGTACAAAGAAGCTTCTACGATATGACAACAATATACACCAATGTCGGACAAATTAATCACCAAGAAAACCTGGGTTCGATACCTTGCTCAGGTACATGTGAGTTTGGTTTTTGGTCACCAAGCTGGACAAGTAGCTTTCCTCCGGGTACTCAGGTTTTCCCCACAACACAAGACCACACTCTCGCGTAAAAGCGTGCGAACGAGAGTGATTAACGTGATTTTGTAAAATATATAATTGTAAACTAGATAATTTTACTTCAAAATATATCATTAAAACTATATATTTCCCATTTCAAGTAATTTACATAGGCAAAAAACAAACACAAAAGGTTAGCCGCACGCCAGGAAATGTTATCCTTTGCATCCTTGATGAATTTACTTGACCACTGATATTACGCTTTCCATGGTTAAAGATCATGTTTTATTTTTATATCACTAATCATTGACTATATCCTATTTGATGCTAAAATTAATATTAAAAACAACTGTCACAGAGACAGCGTGCTCGTCTATTTTCCCGTTTTTAACCAGAAATTCTAAATCGAAAAATAAAGGGACATCATTTGCATTACATGCAAGGACTTTATCTGACTCGATAAGATACGTAGGTTGGATAGTAGGTAGTTCTTTCAATGCGATGCATCAGGTAAGTGATGAGATACTGACCTATGCCCGCTTGCATGTATAACCGTATGGGAAAGCCCTTAGACGGGATTTATGTTTAAACTTCTGGCTACTGAGCTTGTTTCTGTAGTTTTCACATAAGTATTAAATGGCCATTTGTTGCACTTTATTTAGGTAGACTTGATGGTGGAATACACATGTCTAAAGTTTCAATGCAAAACGTTATGTATTTGCTGAGATATTGACTTAAATGTGGTTATATGCATATCCTCAACCTAAAATTGCGAGAAAAAAGGGCTCTAATTTAAAAAAAAAGATAAAAAAGAGAGCTATCTAACTTGGTGAATTTAGTATGCCGGATGGTTGAGGACCGTCGCATTAATTATATATGCAATACACGATAAGTTGTTGAGTTGTTGAGATATTTGCATAAGTGTGGTTGTATGCAAAACCCTAAAACAGAATTTATCAATATATATAGTTACTAAAGGTCCATAGCTTGCATTATATTCAAGATAGTGATCCGTAACTTAAATAAGTGTGACGCTGACGCCGACGCCATGATGAGTAGTTTAGATCTCCTTATTCTTAGAAAAAAGTCGAGCTTAAAACAATGCAGGCCAATAATGCTTTGTTTGGCAATATATTGTCGGAAAAGTCAGCTGTGCATGCAATACATGTTTTACAGCGTTTAACAATAAGATAACAATTACATTTTTTCAAATGTAATAAATATATGAATTAGCTATTATCTTATTGAAGCATTTGTTATTGGTAAACAAAATTCAATTAAATGATAAATATTCAAACCAACCAGTAAAATTTCATCGCTTGAAATATATATATATATAAACACATATATACAAAAATTTATATACAATAAACTGTACAATACATTATTTAAATGTTGTATATTTGGATATTGTATGATACTATAAATATCACTTGTTAAAAAATCAAACGAGTTTAACATCAGTCTTCATAGTTGCAAAAGCATTTGCTGAAGTACTCGATCCGAACGATCTAGTTTTAATATCCCTTTTTGTTATCCTGTCTATAGCATCCAATTAACCGCAATATTTTCTTTGTTCAAACATATTTTCTGTTTCGAAGTTATACTCCACTTGATATCATTTCCCCCCACTTTCATCCTCGCCAACAGTCTCCCATTCGTTTATATACTCCATACCATCAAAAGAGTTGCGGTAAAACTCCTTCAAAATATTTAAGAAAAATAATCACACACTTGAAAACTAATTTCCTTGACAACTGAACTTGCCATTTTGTTAATGTCATAACATATTGCTTACACATATACATTACATAGACCTTCAAGATAATGATACCTTAATCAGATTCACAGCTTAAACCAGCTTAAAACCTAGGATAATGTCACTTCCACTATTCCCAACAATGAGGCTGTAGGTATGATTGCACCACACTGACACAGGCTTACACAAGCCATCAACCTCCCTGACAAGTGTGGCCAACTTCTTTTGCCCTTCCCGGTCTACCTGTAACACAGTATTTGAATCACAGCCACACACAAATACATGACCACTGGGGCTTACACATAGCCCAGCGGGCTGCCGTAATTCATGATCTTTGAAAGTAGATAGCCCTTTACCTTCTTTATCCAGTGTAACTAAATTATGCGCACGGTTATTTGTAACATAAATTCTCTCCCAGTCAGGACTAATAGCACACTTGTACACTGTTCTGCCACCAGACTTGTCTTCATATATCTTGTTTTTCATGTGTCCATCCATGGTGTACACGTACAGGGCATCATTAGATCCAACATATAGGTGGCCCTCGTGGTATATAATGGAGCGGCACCTATGGTCTGTGTTGAATTTTCTCACTGCCTGAAGCTGCCCTTTAGTCACTGTCAGGAATTGGACCCCATTTAAAACATCAGCATTACCCGCTACAGCATCGTAAGCAGCTACAGCAACCTCGTTACCATAAATATAACACAAGTCATAAGGAAGAGAAGACATATCAAGGTGATCAACGACGTTGTACTGCTGGTTCAAAAGTATTACTCTGTTATGGAAGTCAGCAATGATCACCTCTCCACTGGGCAACGCACACATACCTAAGATATAGCAATCTTTTTTGTCTTTCTCTATTTTAACAGAAAAGTTACTTTGCCATTTAGCCTTATGCACATGATTGGCATCTTTTGTTTTAATATGGATTGTTCAACGTTGCCAAGGCTGTTTCTGAGAAATGGTAATAAACTTTCATCAGATTTGAACCTTAACCCTTCCTTTGGCCTTCTCTGTATTTCTTGCATCACACTGGTTACTTCTTTTAACTGAGCTTGACATTTTCTAAATACAATGTAAGAATTGGTCTTCTTCTTTTTGCCAGTTATCTGATTTAGCTTGTCAACCATGTCCTTGAGTTGTTCATTCATTTTAGCACATGTTTCCAATTCATCTTTCTCACACTGCTCTAAATCTTTCATCAAACTATCCAACTGTTGAACAGTTTTTTTTTTCTCAATCTGGTCTAAGATCATGTTTATCTCTTTACGGTGAGCCTTGATTTCAGCAATGATTTTCTCGTAAGTGTCCTTCAGTGAGGTTTGGTCTTTTTTCCCGGCTTTCATGAGCTGATCGAGCATGCTCCTAATATTGTCCACTGCTGCTGGCAGCTGCTTAAAATCTGCTGTGTTCAAGAAGCCCCTCGCTAGGTCATCCAGCTGACTGAATTTGCTACATAACCTGAAATATATGTGAGTAATGAACACCGGAATGTTGATACATTGGTAGCACACAAATGAGCTCATTTCTTCTATGATTTTTCAATAAAGGCTAGTTAAAGTTGTGCTTTAAAACTAATTATGAAATGAGGGCTATGATAAAAGAAAGTGGGTCAAAATGGCTTTAAATCGCTCACTTGACTACAATGACCGACAGCTATGTTTTAAATAAAGATATTTCTTGGTAACACATGTCGTCTTTGGTTACTAAGAAGGTCGCTGATTGCTAAGGAAGAAAGTGGTTGATAAGAAAGTCATTGGTTGCTAAAGGAAATCTTTTGTTGCTGAATTTGTTAGTATTTGATGAGTAATTTGATAGTTGAGGGAAATTAATACTTTTTTTCTAGGGAAGTCAATACATTTTTAGCTGGTTATTCCAAGGGACATTAGATTGCACAATAATTGTAAAGGACTTTACACGAGACTACATACCAAATATCAAAGATTGGCGGTTTCAAAGATGGAGATTTAGGGTAGACAATTTCGAGGGTTCAAAAGTAAAAGGTGCCAACTTCCAATTTCAACATTTGGAAAAAACGAAAATATTGAAATCCCTTCGTTTTCCGTTTAGGATATGGTCTTATATTGCCTAGTCTAACTAGAATGACTACTGCTTGTCATGTAGTGAACGTTAGAAGACAAGGTATACTGTATAAAACATTATTTTTGCATTTTTGTAAAGAGACAAATGCCAGATATACATGTGTAGGGGTAAAAGGTGCTAAATGTAGTTGGCACTGTTCAAATTCATTTCTGCAAGAAGGAAAATGTGCCAAGTGCAGATAGAACCTTTTGCCGCTATTATTTTATAAAAAATTAGAATTTCCAGCAGTAAAAGGGGCCAAATGCAGTAAAACCCTTTAAACAATTAAGGAAAACCAGGTAAATTACTGTTATGCTCATCAAAAATATTATTATGTATCAATAAAATAACAACCAATATATTCATGCGGTCCCTTTATTTAGACGATTAATGCATTTTGTAACACAATAAGAAATGAGGTATACTTTTACCGTCTTTTACATTTTTCTTTGTAGTGTCTGTAAAACTTGAAGTTCTACATTGTACGCAAATTAACTTAAATATTGAAAAATTAATGACTTTATATGAGATAGTAAGCAAAACTGGATATGCATTGGTAATCAAAACATTACCTAGTGTATATCATTCAGTAATAATGATGTTCACAATTAAACAGATATGCCGTTCCAATAAACAAGTTCTATTGGATAGAAAGTGCTTTTTCTCTAGCATTTCGCAATGTTCACATCTCCTTTTTTGTCCGTATCATATACGTAACAGCTCTTGTTTCAGAACTATCCTGTTCCTCAATAAAATATTGTAGTACATTGCCCTCACATTTTTATGGATCCATTTTACCAATGGCTTATCATTAAGGTCATCGAAACTATGACCTGTGACCTAGTCCATATCTGCGTTAATTTGATGCTGTCTGCGTTTCCTCTTGTACATTTGTTTTGTAACACCTTCAATATAATTTGCATAGAACACCTCATAATCGATCAATTTCTTAATGTAACAAAATAAAAAACCCGTTCGAAGGCACTATTATATTATTGGTCAGTTTTGGTACTCATTTCAGAATCGATGGACGTTTTTCGTTCACGAGCGTCCATATTACGATATGTTTATAGCATGAAACACTTAACGATTAAATCAATATGTTTATTGCATAAAACATATTGATTTAAAGAGCATTGCTGTTACGATGAGTTATGACATACGTGTCAACTTATTCTTCAGTACTGACTGATCAGTCAGACCTTCCATCTACACAAGGTAAAGATATTTGATTTGATTTGAAAATTGTTAAGAGACGTGCACCGTTAAAAACATAGTTTTAAGCCAACACAAAATCTATTATTTTGAGACCAATAAGTATATAATAACTAATCATGACAGAATGATAAAATAATTCTTATCAAATAATTAAAGATCAGGAGTATGCCAAAAACACATGTATAAGTACTGATATAACTTTATATAAATTATTATTGCCTTAGAATATTAGAGGAAAATGATAACAAAACAATTGAGATAATCAACAATCAATGCAAGTAAAGAACAATTTTAACCCAGTAGTACAACTTCATTTTTTATTTTTTTTAATGTAATTAGTAGCCTTTTTCTGCATATAATAAACGATACCTTAAATCTAATAAATTTTAAAGGCTATTGCGGTATTAATTGGTATGATTATAAATTATGAGCCCACTACAACGTTTGTTCTAGTAATATGGTAAAGTAAAATAAAATAGACGATTGAATATTAACTTAGTTAATACCATAAAACAAAATTATTTTTTCACCTTAGAAGTCAAATCAACCATCTCAACATTCATAAACATGAAGACAATTTTAATGATTATTATCATTGATTTTCTAGAATTAATCCCAGCTTGACCGGTAAATAAACAATTAGCCAGGAATGTTCCTGGGCAAAAGGAGATAACTGATCGTAGCATCTCTGTTGTTGAATAAATACAGCCTACTTTTATTGGTAAAAGGTTACACGTATAGTTAGCACCTTTGTCCACTGTAAATAGTTTACGGTTTTTTTTTAAAGTAGTTAGCTAAATATAATTATATCAATTCTGCCCATATAAGGAATGAACTTGAACTAGAAAATTTACCCACATATAAAAGGTACCTTGTATGCTTGAAAAAACACAATATGTCATATTTGACCAAAAATGCTGGCACCTTTTACCTTTGAACCCTCGATTTGAAACTCCAGGAGCGAGCCCAGCTTTGACCCCACGGGCATTATTTGAGCAATTGCGTCACATATTTAATATGAAAGGTTTGGGTCATGCGTTTCATAGGATGAGATTCTTAAAATGATATTATGAAATGATATAGAAATATTCATGCGAAAAACCACAGAAACAAGCTCAGTAGTTAAAGGTTTAAACATAAACCCGGTTTAATGGCACTGGGTAAACGCCGAAACCTTTAGTTCGGGGCCAGCTTCAATCGCAGGGACACAATTTCCTCATTCTTGATAAAGAGCGATTACATCAGACTAAATACCAATTATCTTGAGTCTGGGATTTTCGGTGTCAGGGAAAAAGATGTGTGTAATATAATTATAAAAGATAACGTAATATAGTCATATGTTGATAACTAGCCTCGCCCCCTGTTGCCAAAGATTCAAACGAACAAACCTGTCTTAAAGGAATTTGACAAGGGGCCAACTGATGAACATTTGAGTCGAATAAAATTAAAACTTGGCGATCGGTTTCTAAACAGAAGATTTTCTTAGTTTTCCTTATTGTGATCAAATAAATACTAGCCCCACCCCCCTGTGTTTTTTTCGAACCAACATGGCTTAAATAATTTGACAAAGGACCATATTGAAGCGCAACAAGAAGATATTGACCTGTTAATCCCAAACTTAACAGAAATTATCAATATTTCCGCTGAGATTGAGAATCATAGGATCTTGATTTTGATTTCCAAGTAAATCTCAAGACTTTTGACCAATAAACCAAAAAACTGAATAACCGTAAAAAATAAACGTAAAATGTTATAGGACTATACAACATATTATTCCAATGTTATTGATCGGAAGCCATGTATCTAGTAACGGTCAACACGACGGTGAACTTTGACCTATTAAATCCATGATTCATAGGTGTCATCTGTTGACCATGATCATTCTGCATACAATATGTGAGGACTGTACAACAAGTAATTACTAGCGCCGCCATATCTATGTTTCAACAATGCATCGCAGGCGATACAAAACGCCATATTTTCTTAATCTTTAAAGCACATTTTTGAAAGTAAAATACCATTAATAACATTGGGAAAGGGTGTTCCCTTCTGAATAGTAATGCCTTAAAAATATCTGATATAACAATAGAATCTATTACTTTCTCACATTTAGACTCTTGACGATTGAGTTTAAATAACGATTGTTTAATTTTTTGTTAGCATAATAATTTTCAGATCAGTATTTTTTATAAGGAGCTGTCACAGGAGCGTTGGTGATTTAGATGTGTTGGAGTGATGACCAAATTACTTCTAAATAAGACCTTAACCTTTAAGTCTAGTGAACAAGTGTTATACACGGCACATTCCCATGCAGCTTTACATCTTTATTAAATTTGTTCAAAAATCGTTAAACATTGAGTAATAACATCTGATATACGAAAGTAAAGGCCAGAAAGTGGCTATGAGCCCTCTTTCGGTGGAAAATCATCAACAAAAACGATTACATCTAGTAGTAATTCTGAAGACTTTTATCAATCTTGCACATCTACTTAGAGGCAAATGGCAAAAACAAAGCCGTATCTTTCTAGCTTGGGTTCGATTTTTTACTTTGATAACAGTTACATTCTGATGATAAACTCTCACCTGTGGTCGAGGGTCACACAGACACTGCAACACAATTCCTGGTGGTCATCACAGTGGACATGTAGCTTGTCTCCGTGTTTGTCACATCTATCGATAAAGAACCCGGCCCATTTCTGAATGTCGCCACGCCCAAACACTGTATGTTTCTTGTAATAGCTCCCATGCCTTGTCACACACTTGTCACAAAGATAATTTTCACATTGTGGACAGAAGTGCTGGGCTTCAGTGTTTAAGTCTTCTTCCTCACACTTGGAACAATTGTAGTCATGAATCAGGTCAGATCCCTTATACATTGATGAACCTCCATAGGCCATGTTTTCTCATATGTCTAATTTTACTGTTAATTCAAACTGTAATAGGTCTACATGCAAAGTCTGTCAAAGAGTATTTATAAACACTATCCATAGTGCTAATAACTGTATTTAAGTCTTCACTAAAACATGAGCAGCGACACCGCATCAAAATTCACATACTTGTAAACGCTTCTGCTGAGACACGATAAATCCTTGTAACTGATAGTTAAGTATTTGTCATACACTAGATCCCAGAATTGATAGTCTTCCATTATCTGTTTCAAACTTAACACACCGACATAATACACTCGACATGAGGATGTTGTCCTTTTATTTTTGAAGCAGATGTTGATGTAACTTATTGAAACAAAAGCTTTATTCATTGCAATTTATTTTTGTCCGTAAATTAAAATAACATATGTAAAAGTCTTATATACGGATTTTTATATTCCAAAGAGCTTCGGGGTTTTGGGGTTACCGAATTGATGGAAACAAACATTCAAAAAAACTTTCCGTTTCTGAATTTTACTGATATAAGTATTTCATCATTCTTTCATTAAGTCATAGGGTTTGTGTTACAGAACTGACATAAACGAAAATCGGGCGTTCATTACCACATTTAAGTTATAGACATCCCTTTTGTTTTAACACTATCGGTTTATTTATCACAAAGAAATGACTGTTGACGAATAAATGTAAAGCCATTTTAATAATCAAAGGGTAATTACTCAAGTGTTACTGAATTTACCCAGAAACACATTTAATTTTGTTTTGCGTTCAAAAATTCTATGTAGATAAACATAATGATTTTAATGTGCAGTATTGTATTTTTAAGCTGAAAATAATGGCTTCGGTTAGACAAACCAGTTTAAGAGTCAGGAAATTATTGCAGCGTATCCAGCATCAAACAGACACGCATGGGCAGCATAAGAAGCATTGTAGAAATGGTGGATGGACAATAAATGCTTCGACTAAATATCTCTGCCGAACTCACTATCTGAGTAATTGAAAAACATGTTCTGATAAACGGTGTTCAGATTAACGGTGTTTAAATGTAATGTATAACGAGTGCAAAGCGTAATTTATTCACAATTTCAATCTAGAGAGTAGTGAATGTATGATTACTGGTTGGCACCATAAAGTCACCATGCAATGCGTATAATGGGAAATCGACGTATGCTTTATGCACACGCTTCTCATTGCACGGTAATATATGTAGCCTCATCATCTGATTAACACCGCTGATATGAAAATTAATGGATACACGAAAACAAAGAAACACTATACACGCCGCAATGCGACGATAACAAGGTTTTCATTTTCGCGATTATAATCTTCCGGCAAACTATAGAGTAATGGATAGGCGAACAGTTGGACAAGGGTTACTGCATATACTCATTATGCTTTTCTTTTTTTATAAATAAAACTACAGAAAAAGTCCAGATACATTAAGTGTGACCTTGAGCTTTGACCTACTGTGTGGCTGTCTGTGCTACATTATCGCCAAACCCACAATGACCTCAACATACTTCACTGACCCAGCTATATAGTAATCTTATCAAAAGTAATATAGTGTTTAGGTACATCTTCAAACTCTAAAATCAGACTTAAAGTACTTGAAGATTGTTAAATAGTTTCTTAAAGAAACGGCCATCTGATGGAAAACTGTTCACATTCATTACCATTGGCATCATATGATACATGCTAGATGATGCTAAAAATGTTCAGCATTTTAAAGCTTTCTAGAAGGTGGCAACATGAAATAACAGAAAGTTGAAATAATTTCACGCACTTATTCCTCACAACTATCTTTGACAGAATCAAACCTCTCCTTTCGGGAAATGGCCATCAATAAATTTTTCTGAGTAAACAATACCTTTACGCATGGTTTTCTTGTCATTTGTTTGTTCTTAAGCAAAAATACATATTATCCAATAAAACTGTTACTTCAATTAACTCATGTTTAAAAACATAGCATATTTATAACAAACCTCTACAATTTGTAACAATGCACCCTAATGAAACAACAGTTGTCACTGGTACATGAAAAATTGCTTAAAATTAGCATTGTTGGAATAATCTAAACATGTGACCTTAATCTCTGAAGGGAAAGCAGAGACATATGAGCAACACACATTTCATTGCTGGTGTACATGTCTGTGAAATTTCATTAAAATTCAAATATAAGTGAATAATCTAAAGCTGAAACGCTTATAATAATTGATAGCATGACGGACAATGCAAATATTAAATACCTATTGTTGGGATTTGAGTTGAACAGATTACCGTCCGGCCATAAAACTGTAATTGTTTGTTTGACTTGACCAACACATTACCTATGGGTTCAGTTAAATAAGTCCAAGGTCACAGTTAAAAAAGTTTTGAAATATTGTGGCCCCTAGTGTTTTGGGGACAGTGCGTCAAACGTCAGAGCCGATGGGCACTTTGGACAGCTGTATCCACACAATATACAGATAACCATTTGTACGTTCACTGAAAATCCAGAGATATGTTTCTTTATTCCTTTGGGAGTCAGTAGGACAAAGGTCAAGTATGACATGTGTGAACAGTTTGTCTACAAAATAAGTAAGATGTAGAATCATGTAATATTGTGAAATATGGATTGCACTCCATCAATAGAAGAAACGTTAGAGATCTAAAGTCAGGTGATTAAAAAATAGAACTTAATATGACTTTATTTTTATATGTGTACAATAATATATTAACAATGCATTCTTTCTCTAAATTACTTTATTCAATCTTGCATCTGTTTTTGACATCAAACAGTGAACAGGGTGCATACTGGTGTACACACATCTCTTGTCGCAAATATATTAAGCTTATCACATGAACAGTTTTTTTCTTAATATTTAATCAAAGTTATAAAGCGACTACCTCATGAATTTGGACCAAAAAAAAAATAGTTTTCCCTGTAAGGCATCTGAAAACATTGATTTTATCATTATTTTACTCTACGATATCGAAATTGCAGAAAAAATACAGTTTTAGTATTAAGAAGTGTTTTGTTTTAGTGGGCTAGTAGCCACTTACTCAACGTATTATTCTATATACTGTGAAATCATTAATGTTCGTGGGCATGAAATTTCGTGGTTTGCCGAAAAAAAAAACAATTTCGTGGGTACTTGAATTCGTGGATTTTCATTTTTGAAAAAAATAAATAATCGAAGATGCGATCGTCCTAGATCGTCTGCATAATATCCACGCGCTGGCCCGTGATTTCCGTCTTCTATGTCACTCGGTTTATGACACTCGCTAATGTGGTACGACATGCCAATTAGTGCATATACCCATGTCACTTATCGATTTAATTGGGAATAAAGGTAATAAAAGAAGATGTACCCTGATCATAAATAGTATTTGTTTATAAACTTATTTGAGTTCTGAGATCTGTTCCGTGGTACGTTCTGTAATTCAGTCATCGGTACTGTTCGGGGTACGTCCAAGGTACGTTGAAGTGTACGTTCTAAGGTTCATTTCTGAGTTTATCTTGGGGTACATTCCAGGATACATTCCGGCTTACGATTCATTCCTTAAAATATTCCTGGGTATATTACGTATAATGTTCCAGGGTATGTTTCCGGAGGACGTTCTGGGGTAAATTCTTGGGACATTTCCGGAGTTCGTTCTGGTGTACTTTCCAAAGTACGGATTTTTTAAATCGACATCAATATCAGTTGCAAAGGTACTCTTCTCTTTATTCAAAACTTTTAAAATAACCAGCGTTGGATTATGATCATTATATAGTTCTATAACTTATCACAACATTGTAGTGTAATAGGAGTAACGTGGATGAAAAATCGTCGTTCCCGAATCTTTTCTAGTTCTTGAATATATGCCTCTCCTTGAGCAATGGCTCTTTGATGAACAGGGGAAATAAAACCCGTTAAGATATATGCGAAGTCATCGCAAGATTTATTTAACTTAGCTAGGTATACTATGTATAACGGCTTAAATGGTATTGAAGGTTTTTTTTTGAACACATATTGACAAGCCGATGTTTGACTCAGAGGAAGCAGGTTTGGCTAAGCTATTAAAGTGCGGAAGCGGATAGCAAGATCGTGAAGGCATTATTAGGTGAGCTTCATATCGACAAGAAGTCCCATTTACTCACCCAGTTAAAATTGAATTCAGTAACGATTTAGAATCAGAACATAAAGCAGTAGCTTGGGAGAACGTATTTTAAAATATTAGGCTTAGGATAAATTAGTGCTCTAATCGTTATCTTTCTAAAACTAAATGAGATACAACAATATGCAATATATCAAGTTTTCAATAACATTCTAAACATGTATCACTACATTACATAACATTTGATTGAAAATAACCGGTATGAGATCCACCTCTACAACAATTGGATTAATTATGATTCTGAATTGAACAACATTCATATAAACTTCAATTCTGAATGCAGACATTTTATCATCAAGTTAACCATAATCTTGTATATTTTAGTAAATGTATTTGGTCCAAAAATGAACTTATGCATGAACATGTATGCAAACAGTAACTCTACTAGTTTTATGCAAATATATTGACATTTATTTGTGTATGTAATGAGCGACTTATAATGAACCAGGTACATAACATAATATTCTTCCAGGTGAGAAACCTTAAACTGAACTCCTCAGAATAAGAAAGAGAAAATTGATAAGGCGTACTTGCTGGGCAGACTTCGTTGTAAATTTAATCTGTTACTGGCTGGTCAGTTCTAAATTTGAAGCTACTACTGGTGGATCAGTAAACCAAGCGTGGTACAATTTAAGTTGTAAATGGCTGGTCAGTGAAGCCTGCGTTGGAAATTTAAAGTAGTTACTGGCAGGTCAGTGAAGCATGCGTTGGGGATTTGAATTTGTTGCTGGCTGGTCATGCGTTGCGAATTTGACATTGCTTCTGGCTGGGCAGTAAAGCCTTTGTGGGAAAGTTGATGTTTTCACTTGCTATCCAGTGAAGCATGCGTTGGAAATATAAAACTGTTACTGGCTAGTCATTGACGTATGCGTTGGAAATTTGAAGCTGTTACTTGTGGGCAGGGAAAGATGCGTTGTAAATTTCAATTGTTTTTTACAAAATATATACAGAAATATTTAAAGTGGTATTATGTTTCATTATTTGTTCGATTACCAGACATCGTGCATACTTTGAGCAGGAATGTTCAAATAAGTATGAACTTAGCATTGTGATTTGTTAGTCAAGTATATAATCACTCATCTTCCTGTTTTTTGTTCAGACTATCTGGGCAGATATACATAAAAAGCAGCGGCAAAAAGTGGCAATTATATCAATACGTTGGAAAACATTTCAACGCCACTCAATTGCTTGGTGATAATCGGTGTTAATTGGTGACACACGTTCGAAAATATGGTGTAAAACTGTTTTAATATTGTAACGCGTTGGCAACAATGCCATTGATTTTTCGGGTTAATATGTCACATCATAAGTCAAACTCAAGTCAATATTTTATTGGCAAATACATTAAATACATTGCCACAACACTGAAAAAACAAGCATGGTGGTGAAATTTACAATAAATCAGCATAATTTTATTATAATATTATGGAGAAAAGTATGCAAACTATATGGGTTGATAAGATCATCTTCATAATTAAGCATAGCATTATTTAAGTCATGTATTAAAATGAAAAGGTATTAACCTCGTCGTTTAAAAGCCTGATATAAATAAGTTGCGGTTTTGTTGATAATATTTACATTAGTTGTTGACAATAATGATACAAATTTGGACAAACATGGCCAACGTGTATAATACTTAGGCAAGTGGGATGTTCTAAGATCACGATAAAATGGACATATAAGTAAGAAGTGGTATTCATTTTCAACACAGTTCATATTACATTTAGTACATATTCTATTTTCCCTCTCAATATTTCTATATCTGCCTTCTTCTATCAATAAAGTATGTGCTAACACCTTAACCTCGTCATCATCATTCTATTATTATCATTTTTAATACATAAAAGATATTTTTCTAATATAAATTCTGATTTGATAATTCTGTAGCTATCTAACTTTGGTGATGAATTAATACATATCACTCCAATCTTATTACAAAATTACCTGTGTTCGATGATATTGTTGATAATATAAACTGTTCAAATGATGTTTTAGATAGATTTACGGCTACAATCCCCTGTGTCGCGGACCCGTTATTTTCTAAACGTTGTACTTACAGTAACAAACCATTGTTTGAAATTGATAGTTGTACGAAAAATGCAGATTGGTTTGATAATGAATGTGTTAATGCACGGCGATTATACCAAGAATTTTTACATATTTTTAATTCTAATAAAACCGATATTAAGAGAGCTAGTCTGTGTGCACAAAAAAAGAATTATAAAGATTTACTTCGTAAAAAGAAAATTTTTGCTTATTGTCAAAAAATGAAGGATATTGAGAATTTAAGAAAAAATAAACCTAGAGAGTTTTGGAAATTTTTTAAATAAAAAAATAAAGTTAATAATTGTAATATCCCTTTGGAAGATTTTAAAACATTTTTTAAAAATCTTAGCAACAATACGTTTGATTGCAATAACGACGAGGCTGAACAGTTTTGTTCAAGTAATGATTTTGATGAAGATAACTCTACATTTCCAGAGGTAGACCAACCTATTTCTATTATTGAAGTACGTAACGCAATAAAGCATTTAAAACGAAATAAATCGGCTGGTAGCGACTGTATATGAAATGAGTACTTTATTGAATGCGCTGACATATTAACAAGCCACTTTTGTGATGTATTTAATAGCAATTTAGCGTCTGTTTTTTTCCAGAAAAGTGGACAGAAGGTGTCATCATTCCACTCCATAAAAAAGGTTCTGTTAATGATGTCAATAATTATAGAGGAATTACACTTGTAAGTTGTTTTTCAAAAGTATTTACAACAATTTTAAATAAGCGCATCGAGTCATTTTGTGAGGCTAATGCCACTATTTCGGATGCACAATTCGGATTTCGAAAAGGTTGCTCAACAGTTGTCGCAATTTATATTTTAATGTCTATTGTGCAAAAATATATCAATGATAATAAAATATTATATGTTATTTATGTCGACATGTTGAAGTGTTTTGATAGTATTTATCGCAAGCTCTGTGGCTTAAGTTGTATAAATCTGGTATAAAAGGTAAATTACTTAGAATAGTAAAAGATATGTATGAAAATGTTAAATCTTGTGTGAAATCATGTACATCTTACTCTGAATACTTTAGTTATGCCATTGGCCTTCGCCAGGGGGATGTTATGTCCCCGATTCTTTTTTCCCTGTTTGTAGAGGACTTAGAACTATATATGCAAGATAGCATCATTTCCAGTTTAATTGATGACATTATATTAATTATGTTGCTATTTGCTGACGATAAGGCCATTTTAGGGAAATCGCCCGAGGAAGTCCAGAACCATTTAAACACTCTTTACTCGATTGCGAAGCATGGGGATTAAATGTAAATACATCAAAGACAAAAATAATGGTTTTCCGTAAACGGGGTGGAATACGTCGTAACGAGCATTGGACCTTTAATGGCCATACTATCGATGTTGTTGATAATTTTAGTTATTTAGGTACTGTGATAAATTACACTGGAAGTTTTACATTGAATCAAGAGCATTTGGTTGGAAAAGCTCTTAAGGCCATGATTACTTTATTATATAAATGCAAAGAATATGACCTTAAACCTAAAATATTTTGTCAACTATTTGATTCTTTTGTTGGCTCAATATTGAATTATGCCTCTGAAATGTGGGGTTTTAGTAAGTCAAAAGAAATAGAACGTATACATTTAAAATTTTGTAAGCGATTGTTACACGTTAAAATAAACACATGGTATGCTACAGTGTATGGAGAACTAGGTAGATACCCTTTATACATTTATCGATATGTAAGAATTATTAGATACTGGTTTAAGATTTGCAACAGTAATAACATTATAATAAAGTCCGTGTATGACCAGGCAATTGATGACTGTAATAAGGGTTATATAAACTGGGTTTCTAAGGTAAAAAAACACTGTTAAATGATTATGGTTTTGCATACGTATTTGATAACCCAAATATTGTGCATGTTAATGTATTTATAAACGAATTTAAATGTAGAAGTATAGATACATTTAAACAAGAATGGTATGGTAATATTAGTAACAGTTCTGTTTTGGATATGTATAGAATTTTCAAAACTTCATTTGATTATGAAATATATTTAGATTTAGTTGCAAAGAATTTACGTTTATACTTTGTTAGATCGAGAGTTTCTGCACACCCTTTAAGAATACAAACAGGACCTTATGCACGTTACAATATACCTAGTAACAAAAGATATTGTTTATGTTGTAATAGTAGGGACATAGAGGATGAATATCACCTCATATGTATTTGTCCATGCTATCGTCAGTTACGTGTAACTTATATAAAACGATGCTATTATGTTAATCCATCTGTATTCAATTTCCATCAATTATTGGTATCATGTGTTAAAAAGGAAGTTATGAATGTTTGTAAATATATTAAAGAATCATTTATTATACGCAACTCACTTATAAATAATTTAACTTGATATAGTAGTTATGAAACATTCCCTCACTGCCAAAGTTAACATAATAATTATTTGGTATTCAATTTACATTAATATTTTTGCTTATATTTTATTTTATTATGTTATGTTTGTAAGTTTAGATACGTGACATATTTATATGTATAACTATATGTATTACGACGATGTACACATTTATAATTCGAATAATCTGTCTGTTCTGTTCTGTTCTGTTATTGTAAATGGACATCATATACTCGTCTTGCAACACTATCAACTTGGGTTTGTGATACAAGTTCAAACATGAACGAGTACCCGAGTTCATTAAACAATTTTGTACAGATAAAGACCATGTATCAATATACTGACCACGGTCATTTTTCATATTATAAACCATGTATTCAAGTGAATCAGGTTTACTCTTTAATTTAAACCAGAATTTCACAATACGTATTTTTTGCATAACATTCATTGGAAATCTTGCTAATTCGCCGTATACAGCGACAATACTAGTTTGTTGTCTTACACAAAGGATATGTTTTAAAAATTTAAGATGAACACGTTCTATATCGGACGATTTATGAAACCCCCAAATCTCCGAGTCGTAATTAAGTATTGGACTAATTGATGCATCAAACAATTTGAGTTTATCTCTTATATCAAGCATAACAAGCTCAACTAATTTAGAAAGAGAAAAAAGTGCTTTTAAGGCTTGTTGAGATAAATGCTTTTGAGCCTGCAAAAAAGTACCGTTACGAGAAAGCGTTACTCCAAGATAAGAAAATTTATCAACGACATTTAATTTCTTGCCGTCGTAATATAAATCTACGTTTTCTAAATGGTTGCCTTTTTTACATACCATAACACAAGTTTTCTCAATATTGACAGATATACCCCATGTATTACAATAATTATACAGACTATTTAACAATGTCTGCAGACTATCAGCAGAATATGAAAATAACACAGTATCATCTGCAAATAACAACATAAATATACGAATATCATCAATTGTAACAGCATCTACGTCATCGCTATCCAAATGCTGTTGCATATCGTTAATGAAAAACAGAAATAAAAGTGGAGAGAGTGGTTCCCCTTGTATTACACCCATATGACTTTCGAAGAAATCCGTATACTCTAAATTTACTCTGACACATGAACCAACGACATCATATATTTTCCTAAGCATTGATACCATTTTACTTGAATCGCCGTAGCGAATAAGCTTAAGCCAAATACCATTCCGATAAACAACATCAAACGCCTTACGGAAATCAACAAATGCACAATACAACTTTCGTTTATCATTGTTAATTACTTTGTTAATGATAGACCATAAAACAAATATGCAATCAGAAGTACTTCGTTTACTTCTAAAGCCATATTGGTAGTCTGACAAGAAGTTATTATTGTCCGCCCACAGCCGCAGCCTATTATCTAGAATAATTTAATATAATTTCGAAAAAAATACTTGTGAGGGTAATGCCTCTGTAGTTGTTCACATCGTTTAGGTTACCTTTCTTAGGTACAGGGACAATAATACCTTTTGTCCAGCTAGTCGGATATAGAGAGTTGAAATACATTAAATTAAATAATTTGCTTAACATCGGAGCAAATATGTCTTTACATTCGATAAATATTTCCGCAGTTAACTTGTCTGTACCACTACTTTTACCTCGCTTAAGAATTGCAATAGCTTTATCTACTTCCTCAATATCAAACTCTTTGTCTAATTGCTCAACATTTACAACATCATTTCTATGTAAAACAGATCTTTCAACTTCATCATCGCTGAACATTGTGCTATCACAAAACAAATTCTTAAAATGGTCAAAACAATCGTCTTTTGACAACTTTGAAATGCCTGATTTGCTACTGCGAAGTTTTTTAATTTCTGACCAGAATTTCTGCGGCTGTGATTGAGCTAAATTATGTAAAACATCTTTCCTATTAGCATTATAAATGTTCTTTGATTTGCGTGTTACATATCTATAGTGTATGCGCTTTAACAGTAATATTCTACAATTATCATCACATTTGAAATTTCTTATTTTTTTATTAGCCAAACGAAATTCCCGTCTAGACTTTTCACATTCCTGATTAAACCATGGATTTTTAAATTTACGCTTAGCGATTAGCGAAATCATCGATTCCTGAATCAATATTACAATTATTTTCAACAATATTGTCTATAATAATACAAAATTCATTGGAATTTTAAACTATTGCATTTTTATAACATTCTATATTGTCACGATTCCACGACAGTATATCAACTGTTTTAGATACAAAATCTGTTATTTTACGTTTTATGTCAACTGAGAGTACAAGTTCAACAGCTACATGTCTTGAAAACGTTGCAAATCGTGTACAATAAAATTATTAACAACCGGAAATAATTCCGAGGAAATCAAAACATAATCTATTACACTATTTCCGGCTTCCGAATAATATGTATAACTGCCAATTTTAGCATCATCCCCTATTCGGCCATTTACAATTTTCACATCACAGCTTAAACAAAAATCCAAAAGTTTATTTCCGTGTATATTAATAGTTTTCAGTTCAGATCCCCGATAATTGCAGTTAATCCACTGTCACTATATTTTCTTAAACCGTTTCCAATCAGTTAAAAAAAGCCAGTTACATGCGATTGAAAATAAAAGGAATTGCTTGGTGAAATATAAACAAAGCACACATAAATATCTTTTGCGAACTTGAAATAATCTTTACTTAGATTAATCCTGATAAATCCACTTTTGTCATATTCACACAATGATATTCCGTCACTATATTCATTTTTGTACAATAATAAAACCTCTCCGTGACCCCTTTTAGAATTCCTACTTCCGGTCTTGGAACAGATATTACATTATAATTTTAAACTGATAAATCTTCGCCTTCCTTTAACCACGTTTCACACAAAAATAAAATATCATATGAATTGACAATATAAATAAATTCCTGATAACTGATGCATGATTTTATACCATCAATATTCCAAGAACCAACATTGATGGCACGCTTTTCTCCAATATTCTAGTCTGATATTGGCGTAGGTATCGGCAGACCCGTTGTCTTGGGCATCGGCGTCGGCTGAGCTCTAGGTGTAGACGTCGGCTGGGTCCTCGGTGCCGTCGTTGGTTGAGTTCCCGGGGCAGTCGCCGTCGCCGTCGTCAATGAAACGGTCGTCTGTGGCATCGGCGCGGTCGTCGGCTGAATCCTAGGCACAGTCGTCGGCTGAGTCCTAGGCACAGTCGTCGGCTGATTCATCGACGTATGAGAGTATGAGCTGAAATCGGACTGGTGCCGTTGGGCGTGGCCGGCGTACGGAACTGTTGGGTCTGATCCCGACGTAGGTTTATAAAGTATATTGTTAATGTATAATTTGTCTCTGACTAGCGTAGCTTTTTTCCCTTCATCTCTAGCTTTCCGAAGTGCAGGGAACAGCTGGCGTCGACGCTCGTTTACTTCCGGCGGATATTGATCGCTGACATTAGGGCCCCTGTTTGTAAGTTTAAACCTCCTTAGTGCATCCTTAACTAACATCTTGGAGTTAGTGTCCGAAAACTTCGCTACAATTGGGCGAGATTTGCCAAATGAAAAGTTACGGACACGGTGGGCTCTGTCAATATGGACGGACGTTTCCACTTGCTTCATGTGTAAAATAGATTTTCAGAAGTCATACACCTTTGCCTCACAGTTTTCCCCGAATTCGTTGCTGCCCCCGATAAATTGCGATGGTTGACCTGATGCATTTCCGCCTGCGTTGTCCCCGAAAATTAAGTCATGTTGGAAAGGCTGCTGGTACATTGAGTCCCCAGGACCCTCAGGTATCCCCCAGAATAAGCAATTATCTCGCATAAATCGGCATTTAAGATCAATCACAGACTCATTGGTTAAATCCACATGCTCTCTCAGTTTCTGGTTTTCAAATATTATATTTTAACTCCGTTTTCAACACATCTATTTTATTTGAGTTTTCTAATGTTGTAGTGCATATTTCATCGTATTGATCGCTTTCAAATTGATTGCTTTTCTCGATGTCCGCGATTTTGCACTCCATGTTGGTCAAACGGTCATTAATACCTTGAACACTAATCTTTAAATTGTGTAACTCGCCTACTATTTTTGTGTCCATACTATCTAAGCGATGCATGATCTTTTGTGTACAAGAGACTGAGTTCAAATTCTGTGACAATACTGGCGATACACCCGTGGGTACATTCATATAATATGGGGGTTGCTGAGAATACATCTGGGCAACAGGAGTCATTTGAGTCATTTGGTTATATGAAGTTGAATAAGTGAACGTTTGGTTTGACTGATTTGGTGACAAATGCAATACTGACGAATTTTGTTGATTTCCCTGACCGGTCGCCAATTTAGGGTTTCGCGTCGTAATCCTCCACAGGTGGGCTCCTGTTCTCCTGTTTCCTCTTTTTAGATGACTTGGTCATCCGTAATCACAAAAGAGAGTACGTCCAATTTAAAACACAATATAACACCGTATATCCAGATCAAAATCAGGGGGATTATTGAAATATATCCATTAGAAAACTAAAAAAAAACAATTTTTCAGCAGGTTTTAAAATTTACGACCACCATGTTTACGCATGCGCACTAAGTGAAAATCTCTTGACAATCCCTCAAAAGGATCATTTCTTTATTATGTACTGAATTAATTGTGGTTTTGTTTGTAGGAATTGAAATCTATTTATTTGTTTAGACCTTTGTAATGATATAATTTCGTTTACGCCATAACTTCACCTTATGTTTCTTATAAATCTGTCTTGAAGTAAATTGGAACCCCTCACTGAGATGATTAGCAAAACATATATTTACTTCTAGTATGACATAAAATTATAAACTTAAAATAGCATCGTGTGAATGTTTATACAATTATTAGTTTGGTTGTATGATCATTAAACGTAGTTAAATGACTAACTGTTACGAAAAAGAACTTGAGGGTTTTATACAATACTATATTTGTTCATTTTAACAAAATTACATTTGCGATACCAAACCTGAACAAATAGTAGTAACGTATTTAAAAAGGGAGATAAGAGTTTTACAAATGTAGGTTAGTTGAACAACCAAGATACGTTTGAGTTATCTCATTTTGCAAATAATTTTATATTCATCCTTACTCCCGAAAGATTTCTTACAATTATATTACGCATTTCTATAACCGGAAATATGTAGTGTTAACAATAAAATAAAATATGAATTAATAGTTTCGCAGTACAAAATGGAATTTTTATATCTTTCAGATGAAATTTACGTGAACGGACTTCGAGAACTTCACAACAATTTCAGCACATACAAACTAGTAATATACTTCAACGATGTCGATTTAACCATACATACTAGTACGTTTTCAAATGTATTCAAGGAATTGTGTACTTTAACGCATATTTATGTAACACATTGTACAAAGTGTTTGCTCCAATGTAAACTCGCAACGTAAACTGAATGAGGCTAACTCGGTGTTAAATGTTAACGCTTCATTAATGCGCACATCGCCTATGTGTTAACATATCATGTCCGAACCGTGTAATGCAAGCGTTCACTAGTCTAAATTCAGCTGAGGGGACGTACAGGCAAAAGATAAATTATGAATTACTTTTATTATAGTGTTATTACATTATTTTGCCAAACTATTGTTTATGTAAAACACCTGAGTAAAATGTTACTTCCGGTTGAAAGAAGTTACTCTTTGTGACAAATCTTGTCGCAAATGTAACAGATGCACTTGCTGCAGATGAGACAAAAAATACATTATAAATGTTCTCATCGTATTTAATTTACTGCATTGCAATGCACATGTTTTAGAAAGAAATTATAAAGGCCTGAAACATATTTGTAGCAGAAATCATGAAGCACTTAAACAAATGAATTGTTGGTTGATAAAGTACCTGCCTCATTTGCGCTTTATTACAAACATATTAGAGTGGAAATACCTCTTTATCATTTAAACAGTATTGAACGTGTTATTTCTTAAGCATCATCCGGGAATATTGTTTGCCTAAGCAGTATCTGTTCTAGAAAAAATACATATATCAAATCAGACTTGGCAATGATTAAAGAACCTATTCATTTACTAGTGATCATTGTGATGTGTAACTAATATCTGCACATGTTTTGCACTTTATTGTGAAAGGGAGAGAGACCTATTTTAAGGTCTTTCACCGTTTAAATGATACATGATTGCTTTTGGTATTCTAGTTTCATTTGTGTTGTAACTATTTTAGTTTAAAATTTATAGTGTTAACTGTTATTAATATTTATATATATATATTTATAAATTTTACTAGTGCATCAACTGAACGAACTTCAGCTTGATCAATAGTTTCATTAACCATCTTTGACGGGTATGAAGTTACGACTAAATCTTGTCGATACTTAAAAATATAGCAGCTAAAGCTGACGATTAAGACAAAAATCGTTGTATTTTAAATGTGCTTAAATCACAATTGTAATAAACCATCCAAACGTCCACATTCTTGCTCCTATGAATGTTCATGATCGCTTCTACACCTTGCAGTATTCTTAATTCATTTCAGACTTGTATTTATCGTATATTTTTAATCATATTAAGCTCATGGGAAATATCCTTAAAAATCCCCTTAGAATATTATAGTTCATCGGAAGCTTATAATAAGATCTTGACAAAGCATACACTTAATAAACCTATTACTGTATGAATAGCTTAACCGTTGTGGTGACATCTAAATACTGTGATAACATTCTTTGTGATTTAATGTTAATTCACTCTTTTTTTGCATTTCTATTGCAAGCAGGTTACTTCCTAGTCTCGGTAAATAGATGAAAATCTGTCGGGTTAAATATTTCTTAAAGCGACGATCTTATTCACAATGAGTACATACACATGTATAACAAACACACATTTTGAGCGATAGATTTTGAACTACTTACTAAATCATTCATTTATGGAAAATATTACTGTGATCTACTATAGTCTCATAACTTAAAGATAGAAATACCATGTTTTCTGCACCTTCTTTTAAATAAAAGTCGGAAATCTTCATAAGAACCATTGTTTTTGACATTTATTCATCCCTTTTGGTATATCAAAACAATTGTATTAATTGTAGTAAATTTTAGTTGGGAGTAAAAGTGCATCTTAAAATAAAATGTTTCCTTTTAACGTCTGAGTTCAATGTTTGCACACAAAATAAATGGATAGAGATAGGACATTTTATATTTGATAATCATTTCGCTACAGAAATAAGCGATACACTTTTTTAACAAACATGACGGTAGAGAAAATGTTTGCCTTATGTGTATCAAGTTAAATGGACAATGTTATAATAGAGGATATTTTATATTTTTTAACGTTTTGGACTCCCCCCCCCCTCCTAGCCATATCCACGTGATGCAACATAAAATTAGATATTAGGATAGAATAACGCATAAAGAAGTTGACGTAACGAATGGAGATATCCCACGTAAACATATTGGGGAATAATACACCAATGTGAACTAACGTTTATTGTAATCATATCGAGTATAGGAAAAATAGGAAAACAGGTGATAAGATCTAACACAGCACTGTGAAATGCAAGGGATGCATTCTAATATGATGCACGTGAATATGACACAATAAGGACACGATGACATGATAAGCAATGGCATGACGTTTGGGGGAAGTTGACACAACAACATGATGCATGACCACATGATGCAAGAGCACAAGGTATGTGTTAATGGTTATTATCTGTTTTGGCCAAGCTTAAGATGCGTACATTAGGTCACAACTTATTATGTAATTATCATTATTTGAGTTCACGAATATTGATGTTTATTAAACGCATATTATTTGTTTTTCGAGAAATGGATAAACAAAAAATATAGCACAACGAAGTGGTTTACCTCTATATAAATATATGAAATACATTTGAATAAATCAGAAAAAAACATACAACAACTTATTGTTTATTATGTAACAAAACGAAACAGTACCAGCAATGCGATTGTCCATAGCATGTCAATATACATATGTATATAATAAAGAGATAATCAGAGTGGCGTACATTGTCATGCGGATAGTGACGTAAAATCCCGGCGTCAGTTGAACAAGTTGTGTTTATCGAAAGTGAAAAATGTTCGCCGTGCAGTAAAACAAACAGACGTCACTGACTTGACACATGTTTTGAATGGGCAGAAAACACCACGCGATTTTCTGCCACATGCAAGTCTGGGGACTGACACGGAAACCAGCTTGACACATTACTGGCCGGTGAACCAGAGCACTGGCACCTGCATGCAAGCGTACATTTATGCACATGACACAACAAGCTTGACACATGTCTGGTTGGTGAACCAAAGCACACATTTACAGCACGGCGTTACCTAACTTATGCAAATAAATAAGAACTAATTGGAATGCAATCCCAGCACCACGATAACTGAGCCGAAGTTCCTTTACCCGCAGTTTAGGAGAGCAGACCTAAGTATATTTCCTACTTAAGGGCAAATTTTAATTAAATAAATGAAAAGGGAATTGAAGCTTGGGAAAAACCCTTCAAATTACCATAGCAAAACCGCGCCTCGGTAAATATTTTAAGGATTAGTTTGCTTTACGGTGCACTGAGTTTTCGTCGTCTGCTTTATAGGACCTTGAGTTTAACTAACTGTTTAGATTTTGAAATTCATATACAGAACAAAATAAGGTTTAAACTACTGTAAGTTGGTTCAGATCTGTAAATATTATGTGAACACAGATTTGTTTGTATAAAGTATAAATCATATATTATATCTTTCGATAAACTCATCTGCCGGTCGTTTAAACATACTTTATGTATATGTATATGGGATCAAAACTGAGCTAATGCTTTATTATTTACGTTTTTGCACTTCGTCATAATAATGTGAATCACATCATTCAGGTAACTTCCTGGTCTCTGTAAATAAACCGAGTGATGTGTCGCCGATGTTTTCTTCAACAAATCTTATAGTTTCTGTTTAAAAATGTGTCTCAATGTTTCAGTCATTCATAAACGTGTTTTTATTAAACGTGCATTGTATATGTCAAGTTAAAACCATTATTTAACTTCAAGCCGGAGCCTAGACAATCTGATAGGCCCAATTTTGCATATTATTCTGTCTTGCTTTTACTAGCAAGCTTCTAGAGGGTTTTTAAACACTGGCAGAACATTCGAAAAATGTAAATGAATCAGATAAAACTCAAAATATAAAGAAAAAAGTATCAAAACGTGTATACGTGTCTTTGATCAGAAGAACACTAATATTATAGATTCCTAATTCAAACATATTTCAACAAATGATATAGATATTGGCGTACAAAATACACAGTTGTGCGGCAAAAAATGACAGGAAATGTTTTCATTAAAAATGATTATGTTCCTAATTAAAGTTTTGTGACAGGGAAATGCAAATATTGATTACATAATCATTATCCTTCGAATGATCATCGAACACGTTTTAACAATGGTTATATTGTTGTAACGTAACTAATGATATGTTTTGCAAAATAATATCATGTTTAATTCAGGTCAAAGAATGTCAAGCTGTAGGTTGAAAGTCGCTTTTTATTTGTACAGTGTACAAACTGTTGACTACCATCCTCTGGTATCTTGTGGTGCTATGTATCGTGTCAAGAACTATTTGGATTCTAGTTTTCGCTATTCCGGCCAAAGGTGTTGTGTATTTTCTCCTCCGCCCATTTGTGAGTGCGTACGTTCATACTGGTATCGAAAAGTCCCAAAAGGGTATTTCGTTCTTATAAATGATAAATGATAATGAGACAGTGTCGGAGAACAGTGGAGAACTACTATAGGCCTCCTGCTAAGAGTCTGTAAATAACGGTGATGGTGTTTATATTACTTCTCCTATACCTAATACGAACATCGTCAAGTTCATTGTTTGTTGTGTTAAACGAGCATACAATAAACGCAGTGTATTACTGTTTCGATGACCCTGAAAGGCGATAACAACTAATTAAAGCTATTTTAAAGGTTTTCATCATCTAAACAATTAAATATGGCTTTGCCTTGCCTGTCGACTAAAGTGCTTAGACGACCAAACTTAGATTCTAACTTTCATTCAACTGGACACTTGAAGTGATACAATATGAACATTTTGACAAGACATAAGCTGATGAAAAGAAAATCACTGATAAAGAACTTTCGTTTTTTTAATATACAGCACATTTATTGAAAACAATTAATAAAAGAGATTTCTAAGCTGCGGGAAAGCCCCTTATTTTTACCAATAGCATAACCGCTCGTCAGTAAATATTTTAACGACAAGTTTGCTTAACGGTGCGCTGATTGTTTGTCGTCTGCTTTATAAGAGCGTCAGTTTCACTTATTTCAAAATTATATACAGACGAATAAAGAATGGTTTAAAATATAAGCTAGTTTCAGTTATGTTTTTATATTCAATATACATGTACTCTGAAACAAGTAAATTTGTGTTAAATCAGAAACATATATTAAAATTTTCATATTACAGTTTCAATGTTTAAACCATTTAGGAAGGTTATTTGATTAAACGTGCATTGTCAATACGAATCTAAGATCATTTTCAAAATAACTTATATATAAGGTTTCTTTCATGCTTTACGATGAAATATGGGGTTTTAACAGTGAAATAACAACAGTGAAAATATCAATTTGATATTTTCACTGCAAAATAAGGAGTGAAAATATCAATTTTCAGAACTACTTTTAAAATCTTTTGTTGTTACATGTACTTGCCTTGGTCAAAACAGAACACTGGACTTCAGTAAATTATGTAAGAAGGTTAAAAAAATAAAGAAATATTTTATAAATTTAAATAAATATATAATTGGAAATTAACAACTTACCGTTTATTACCGGTTATCCCTTTTATCAAACATTTTACTGATCTTTGAAGCTGAATGTTCGAACATTTGCTTTCATTCCAAACAAATTACAGACAAAAACAACTGTTCGAACATAAATAAAATTTTATAGCATCGATCAAATGTATTTTGAACTGTTAACCGTTGTAGTACGTAAAATGGGCTTCCTGGAGAATTCACACAACAATTTATCGGATAGATCCGATATTTTTTACCCCACCCACATCTCAAAATGTGTCAACAAACTAGCGTGGCATTTACTCTTCTGGAAAACAAACATTTTAAAGCGAAAAAGACTGGTCTCTGACAGTAAGATGACTGTATATTAACTTACTATAAAAACACGCGTATATGCAGTCTTAAAACTAAGAAGAATGGTTAAAATCCAATGAGTATCCACATTTGTTTTGCTAACACATTTGACCTTCCAAATTTTCATCCTATAAATAGCGGCGTAGTAATTTGGTTAAAATAAAAAGTGTTTTCATTATTTTTTGGAACATTTGTGCACTAATATTACTTCATGTTTTACTGTTCATAAAGCTTTGCAATAAAAAACGAGCGAATATTAAGCTATAAGAATGAATAGCAGAGAACTATTTCTCAGCAAACCGAAAGTAAAAAAGTTGACAGCTATAATTATGCATGAGGGGCGCCCTACGGGTAGCGGCGTAAAGCCCACCCTTTTCAAAAAAGGGGGTAATTCAGAAATAAATAAAAAACAAATAAAACTCCGAAAATAAGCATAAAAGAAACAGAAAATTTGTTTATTTCAGTGTAAGATCGTATTTAATTTCACTCGTGATCATAAAAAACTACATTTTCACTCGTGGCTTCGCCACTCGTGAAAATATGTTTTTCTATGACACTCGTGAAATAAAATACGATCTTACACTGAAATAAACAAATATCCTCTATATCTTTGGAAATTCATTATTTAAAATAACACTTCATACGTTAATTGAAGGCAGTATTAATTGAAAGAAAGTAAATATCTACTGAACTGTTCTTGCATTTATTACATTTGGTTATGTTGCGTTAATGTTTTCCTTTATCTTGCTTTTAAATATAAAACTATTGAAATTGTATGAATAAATATGATCTATACACAAGATAGACTTAATGATTAAAACCATTTCTAGTGTTTCTGTCATAGGACATCGGTTATTTATAATGAGATATTGACAATACTTCTTATTTTAAAGTATCAAACTCAACCAATGTTAATACACGTTTTTTGCATTTCGATCTCAAGCAAGTTACTTTCTAGTCCCAGCAAATCAACGGAATCTTGTTTGTTTGAAATTATCTTAAATAAAAACATGTTCTATTTGAATTCTGAGTCATATAAATGTGTTTCAATGTCTGCATACATATTGTGGCCCGCACAATTAATGGATACAAATTTGACATATTTTTATTTTATTTTTGATAAGCATTTGCCACAGGATTAAACGATATATTATATACTCAAATGGAACAGGAGAGAGGATATTTGCCATAACAATATCAAATTGAATGGACAATATTATTACAAGGAAGTTTTATTTTAATGAATAACAAAAATGAGATATATGGTACTCATCGCCTAAAATAAGGCATTAGGATTAAATAACGCATATGGTAGTTCACGTAATGAACGGAGATATCAAACATAGACAAATGGAAGAATGGTATACCAACGTAAACGTTCACTTAATTGAAATATATTGACATAGGAATAAAATAGTAAAACATATAAGTAACAATATTTTGAGCAGCAAGGGAAAAATGCAAGTGATGCATGCTCATATGATGCACGTGAACATGACACATACAGGACACAAACAGACGGTCACATAACTCCAGAAGGGATAACACATGGTCACATGGCGCACGGGAACTTGGTAAGCGGTCACATGACACCTGGAGGTATAAAACATGGACACATGGCGCACATGAACATGGTTAGCAGTCACATGACACCTGGAGGTAGTAAGCATGGACGCACGGCGCACATGAACATGGTTAGCAGTCACATGACACCTGGAGGTAGTAAGCATGGACGCACGGCGCACGGGAACATGGTAAGCAGTCACATGACACCTGCAGGTATAAAGCATGGACAAATGGCGCAAGGGAATATGGTAAGCGGTCACATGACACCTGGAGGTATAAAACATGGGCACATGGCGCACGGGAAAATGGTAAGCGGTCATATGACACCTGCAGGGATAAAACATAAACACATGGCGCACGGCAACATGGTAAGCGGTCACATGACCGGTCGAGAGGGTTAGAACATGGAAACATGGCGCTAGGGAATATGGAAAGCGGTCACATGGTTCCTAAAGGTATAAAACATGGACACATGGCGCACGGAAACATGGTAAGCGGCCACATGACTCCGGGAGGTATAAAGCATGGAGACATGGCGCACGGGAACATGACACCTGGAGGTATAAAACATGGGCACATGGCGCACGGGAAAATGGTAAGCGGTCACATGACACCTGCAGGGATAAAACATAAACACATTGCGCACGGCAACATGGTAAGCGATCACTTGACCGGTCGAGAGGGATAGAACATGGAAACATGGCGCTAGGGAATATGGAAAGCGGTCACATGGTTCCTCGAGGTATAAAACGTGGACACATGGCACACGGAAACATGGTAAGCGGTCACATGACTCCGGAAGGTATAAAGCATGGAAACATGGCGCACGGGAACATGGTAAGCGGTCACATGGATCCTCGAGGTATAAAGCATGGACACATGGCGCACGGAAACATGGTAAGCGGTCACATGACTCCGGGATGGATATAACATGGAAAGATGGCGCTAGGGAATATGGAAAGCGGTCACATGATACAAGGGAACATGGTAAGCGGTCACATGACTCAGGGAGGGATAAAACATGGAAACATGGCGCTAGGGGATATGGAAAGCGGTCACATGGATCCTCGAGGGATAAAACATGGACACATGAAGCACAGGATCATGGTAAGCGGTCACAAAACTCCTGGAGGGATAAAACATGGACACATGACGCATAGGAACTTTGTAAGTGGTTACTGGGCTCTTAGAGGGATAAAATATGGACACATGGCGCACGGGAACATGGTAAGCAGTCACATGGCTCCTGGAAGGATACAATATTGACAATTGGCACATTTGAAGATTTGCCCTTGGGAATATGTTGCACAAAACTTCCATGAAATCAACTATTATATTCTAAGAATAATTTTGAGACGAACGGAATATATTTTGAGAACGAAATGCATATACATTGTTTTGGCGTTGAGACACGTAATTAAGAAGATCGCACGCGTTTATACGGTTCTGAATAACAGTAGTCACAAATTGAAAAGTCGAATATTTTCCCATAAGCACTCTGCTTAAAACATCGTACATTGTTTTTATTTTAATATTTTATCTATTAAACCTCTCTGTATCAGAATGAAAGTCAATGTTTTACCTAGACTAATTATATATGAAATAAGCGATGTTTATCAACTAAGTTAACAATATATTGAAATTATTGCATTTAATATTTACAGGTTTTTAGCACTTCATACCAGAGCGATTTCATCTTAAAAGATGTGAAGAGTTCCACTGTTGGTGGTAAGTTTGATTTTATGATACTAAATCTTATGTAAGTAAGTCAATTTAGTGACGTGTAAACACCTAAATAAAAAGTCATGTAATTTGGTAATATGAAAAATAAAACTCATTGATTTATGTTTAAACATAAAATAGTATATTTCGAGGTGAGTATTGTTTTTCTCTACTCATGGAACATTTCATATTTAATGAAGTATTCCTAAACGCATACGTTTTCGTGTAAAATAATATAATTAAAAGTGCAAAATATGATTACTTTAACATGACCTGGGCTTAAACCACATACTACAAATGTTCGATATGAAACAAATGTTGTCCAAGTACTGGTGTTGATGCTGTTATTAAATTTCCTCCGAAGTTCGAAAGTAACTGCAAGCCGAAGCCGGAGCTGATAAGGACCGACTTTGCACAGTATTTAGTATTGTTGTTATATAAGGAATCTTCATTGTCTTGTTGTGTTGTCTTTTAGAGGGATTTAAACACTGGTTGTGCATTCGACAGAACAAGATCAGATCACTCTCAAGTTAAAGATAAGTAAGTATGGAAACGTGTATGTAGATCCCATCAGAAGTACAATGGTTCAGTACCAGCCTTTTTTATTATAATTTCAAGAAATTTCATAGATACTGTCGAACTAAACATAATATGGACATAAATACAGGAAAAGTTTGCTTTAAACGTGAGGCTATTCCAAATAACAGTTTTGTCATAGGAGATTGCAGAGAATCATTACATTCTTTAGCTGTGTGCCTTTCAAATTTGCAGATGAAGGCATTTTCCTTCCACTTCAGTTTTCGTATAACTGCTGCCCTACACAATATGTTATCGATGACCGTTGGCTACCTTCTGATGCTATGTGTAATGACAGTGAACATGTGGATGCTGGTTTATGCCATAGTTGGCGCTGGAATAGACTACTTACTTCCACGCCCAGCTGTAAGCGCCTGCTATACAACGAGTAGGACCAAGAACTATTGCAATGAAATAGGGAAACATGAGGAAATGAGTTTTGTAAAACATTGAAAGGACACATATGATCCACATTGACAACGATAACCTTGTCCTGAAGTGTTTTAACAAATGTCAGTATTAAAGACTTGCAAACGAGAGCAGTGGAAAATATTGAAATTTGTCCTCTGCTATCAAGTTACATAAACATGGTCAGTTTGGTTAAAGATATATTTGTTGTTATTTTGTTACACATGATATGTATGATTTGTACGTACATTTAAACATCGTTAATCTGAAATCCTCGGGACCAAGATAATAAAATGAAATAACGCTATTTTGGAGTTACAATTTTGACAAAATCACAGCGTTTACGAATTATTGATAACGTAAAATAGTAAGTCGTGAAGATAACAATGTCGGTTACGAGCTACCAACATGTTGCATGTTGTTTAAATAATAGTTAGTGTAGAGGTTTGTCGAATTATTTTTTAAGAAAGGACAAATAATTTGTTATTATAATTCCTTGATACTTTTTTATTAACATTTCACTTTTAATTTTTGTATTACCAACATAAAATTGCTATTTGATTTCCTCGTGTTTTTTTTTTTCAAACTTATTCCTTAATGTCGTTCTTAAACAAGCGCTTATTGTGGCTTCACTATCACCTCAAGCCGATGCCCGAGTGTGAAAGACTATGAGAGTATTGTGTTTGAAATAAGGATTGATATATAGGTTTGACGTACAAAATCGGGACCGTAATTTTTGTTCGAAGAAGCGATTAATTCGAAATAACGATAATTGCGGGTAAACGGTGTTCGGAATAGTGGTGTTTAAATGTAATATTTTTTTAATGCTATAACATTTTTGGGTAAAAAAGTTTACCCATGTGTGTCATACGCACTTTCAATTCAAACACAAAGTAAGCTGCATATGCCGCTTTAATTAACAATAGCATTTGATAAACATGTTGACAAATATTAACAGACAGACAGACAAACAGACAATTTATTTTGACTTGTACAATGTACATCGTCAACAACACATAATGATATAACATATAATGTCAACGTGTATGTAAAGTAACAGATAATGCAATCAAATGAGTATATATATACAAATATATATGTACAGAAGTATTCAATACTTCTAAGTAATTAAATTAAATAAACTAATATATATATATCAATCAGAGGATGAACATTAAATAGAATTATGTTCTAACATTAATCAAAGCGGATCTTTCTTTGAGAGCATTTTTAACAAACAGACATAAGTTAATCAGTTCAGCTCAAGTGTTAGATTTCAACAGCTGCATATATTTAAATACAGAAGGTCTTATAAAGTAACAGTTGTTGATATATTTCTTTCTTAAATTGCTAAAGGATTTACAAACACAAATAAAATGATATTCATCTTCGATGTCATTAGAGTTACAACACAAACAATATCTTTGGTTGCGTACAAAGTTATTTCTATTGTATCTACAAGTTTGAATATGGAGTGGGTGCACGGAGAGCCGTAGTCTACAAAAGAAAAAAAACGTAAGCTCTTTGGTAAAATATCTAAATAAGGTTCATATTCCAGACAGGTTTTAAAATGTCTTTACACATCTAACATCGTGCTATTATCTATAGTACTATACCAATCTTGTTTAAAAGTATCGATAATTCTACATTTGAATTTTTTTATGAATGATTTAACATCAATATTGTAAATATCATCAAACACATAACTAAAACCATAATCATTTAATATTTTTTTAACATTATACACCCAATTACGGCAACCTTTATCACTATCACTCTTAGCCTGTTTGTATACAGATTTTATGATAATATTATCACTGTTAGCAACCCTAAACCAATAAGACATTATACGCACATATCTATGAATATATAATGGATATCTACCCAACTCTCCGTAAACAGTGGCATTGCAAGTGTTTGTTTTAACGTTCAATAATCTTTTACAAAATTTCAAATGAATTCTTTCTAATTCCTTTGATTTAGTATACTCCCAATCCTCTGCCGAATAATTTAAAATAGAACCAACAAATGCGTCAAATAACTGACACATAATTTTGGGTTTTAAGTCATAATCTTGACATCTACAAAATAATACGTTCATTGCCTTAAGTGCTTTGCCATTTAAATGTTCTTGGTTCAGGTTAAAATTTCCAGTATAATTAAAAACAACACCCAAATAAATAAAATCATCAACAACTTGTATATCATGGCCATTGTAAGTCCATCTTTCATTGGGAAATAATCCGTCTCTTTTACGAAAAACCATGATTTTCGTCTTATCAATATTCACCTTTAATCCCCAGGTATTACAGTAATTTGACAAATTGTCCAAATGGGTTTGAATTTCTTCAGGAGATTTCCCTACAATGGCCATATCATCAGCAAATAATAGCATAATTATGACAATATCATCTATTTGTAATCCTGAATTAATATCATTTTGTAAATACAATTCAATATCTTCCACAAATAAAGAAAATAACAAAGGGGACATAACTTCACCCTGACGCAACCCGACAGCATAGCTAAAGTATTCAGAATATGATGACAACGATTTTACACAAGATTTAACCTTCATATACATATCATGCACTATTCTAAGTATTTTTCCCTGTATTTCACATTTATACATTTTCAGCCATAGGGCATTTCTATAAATAGTATCAAAACATTTCATCATATCAACATATATAACATAAAGCCTTTTGTTTTCAAACAAATAATTTTGAATAAGAGATAACAATATAAATATAGCATCAGTGGTACAGCGCCCTTTTCTGAATCCGAATTGGGCATCCGAAATAATATCATGTTGTTCACAAAACTTTTTAACACGCTTATTTATAACAGTGGTAAATAATTTCGATAAACAACTAACTAAAGTAATTCCCCTATAATTATTTACATCAGAATATGATCCCTTTTTATGTAAGGGAATTATAATCCCTTCAGTCCATTGTTCGGGAAAATAACCCGAATTTAATATATTGTTAAACAAATCACATAGATGTGATGCTAAAATGTCTATAGTTTCAATAAAATATTCATTCAACATATTATCAGTACCATAGGCTTTACAACGTTTTAATGACTTAGTAGCATTTATTATTTCTTGTACAGATATTGCCTCGTCAAGTTCTGGAAAACTATTATTTGGTGCATTAAAATCATAATTAATATTAAAATCCTCTGCGTCATGATTAAGGCTGCCAAAGGCAGAGGTACTGAGATTTGCGAAATATTCTCGAAAATTATCGAATGGAATTTTATTTGAATTGTTTGTAGTTTTAGACTTAAAATATTTCCAGAATTCTCTAGGCTTACTCTTTCTCAAATTTTCAATATCTTCCATTCTCTTTCTATAATCAATATTCTTTCTCTTACGAACTATATTCTTGTACTGTTTTTTCGCATTACATAATAACAATCTATTTGCATCTGACCTATCAGTATTAAAAATTCTAAGAGCATCTAAATACAAATCACGTGCTACAGTACAATCATGATCTAACCAATTCTTATTGTTATGGGTATAATTCTCAAAATATACATGATCTGAATAAAAACGTTCTTTTGAAAACAATGGTTCAGCTACACTCTGAATAGTGTTTGTGAAGGAATGTAACATATTGTTAACTGCGTCTCTGTTTGAGCAATCAACATTATGAAACATATTATTGAAAACAGGTAAATTAGAAATAATCCTGGAGCGAAATTGCCCCCGAAAAGAGACATCCCATTTAAATTTAAGCTCCGAGTACTTTGTAGTATTAGGTTCAATAGTATTGCATAGCAATGAAATATGTAACGGAGCGTGGTTACTCCATTCATTGAAAGATTTAATAGTAAATTCTTTAATCTGTAAGAAATTACGCTCGCTTGACAATAAATAATCAATCATAGAACAACCGTTATGTGACAAAAACGTATACTGATCAGTGTTACCAATACGACCATTAACAATACGAATACTTGACCCTTTACATATATCTAATAATTTTATCCCATGGCTATTACTTGATTTGTCGATAGAGGCCCTATCGGGGATACAGTCAATGTCATAATCAGGGCTGTCAATATTACAATTATATTTATCATGTATTACATAGTCCTTTTTTATTACTCGTTCTACTATTTAAATCACCACATACATATACACTTCCAAGACTGTCATATAAAGACAAATCATGTTCTAAAATGTCAAACAAATCAACATTAACAGTGTTATATATAGGTGAATCTTCGCCCCAAATATATGCACCACATAAATATATATCCTCAACTGTGTTAAAAAAATGGTGGTCAAATTTAAGCCATATAATTGTGTCAAAGTGGTTTCTAATGATTTCAATTCCCTCGCTTAAACAATCTTTATAATACAAAACAATACACCCACTATTTCTTTTAGCGTTCCTATGCTGAAATTTACGATAAAAATTATGCGATTTATACCCCTTTAATTCAATATTGCTAGAAGAATCACACCATGATTCATACAAAAAACAAATGTCATATTTATCTAAGATATTTACAAAGTCACTGCTCTCCTTTTTGTCCCTAGTGAGACCATGGACGTTCCACATATACTTGTTAGTTTGTCGAGTAACTATTCGTTTTTTTATTTTATTGAAGCTGGTATTGTTGTTTAAATTATCTGTCAAGTAAAATGTATATGTATACGGTTTAGTCTTTCATCTTATGTAGATTACTAAGAGCGAAGTCTGTGACTGTATGTTTCGATCAAGCTAGCCACCAAGTAGAAGTACCTCAATTACACAACGAAACAGTCAAAACTCGTTTCGTTTTTCTAGAAATATTCGAGATAACGAACATTCGATTTACCGTTAATACAAACAAATATACATTAACCGGAACAATCGAAACATTTAATCATTATAATACTGATTGAATCATTGGTAAGCATCAGGAACATGTCTATAAAACCTAAACACTATTTTAAGCGTATGTGCGCTGGCAGCCATTAGTCTTTATAATTATATTGAGGTGATGATTTCCTTTTAAACCGAATAACTTATTAATTTTGTAGCAACGTTAGAATAGCAACACAAACTACGATGAGATAGGAAGTATATAATATATGTATAAATATTTATCAGGGTCGGTATCAATAAAATAGCATGGACCGTTTCTTAACTGAAGTCGATTTCTTTGTTAAATTTGAAAACAAAAATCGCAAGTGTTATTAAACATAAAAAGTACTTATTGTCAAGAAATTCAATGGCAATAAAGTATTTTAGAAATATAATTTCATATATCATGCTACCAGTGATACTAGAATAAGGTAAGTGACTTATGATTATAACTTAATGTGCTTTTTACGGACTCCTATTAATAGCAAACTTATTATTTGAATTATTCATAAACAAGTAGCCCTACATGTAATAAACAAAGAAACAAATGACGCAATTGCGTGTTTAATAGTTACACAAAATATAGTATATCAAACAACATATACCAAATATGTATTGTTCTAGCAACATATAATTGTAAATGTATTATAGTGGCATGATAATAGTTTGTTACCAATGTTCATTATTACCTTTGAATGCGCATTCTACATACCGTGTTTAACATATTTAAAGGTAAATGATTAACGGTAACTACTTTCCAATATGAAAATGATCTGCTTTTAACATGCAAGTCCCGTCCTTCGATATTGCATAAATATAGTAGCCTGCAACATTAATGTATTGAATTTGGTCATTTGTTTTTAATGATAAGCTCTTTGCTACAGGATTACGCGATAAAAGTTACACAGAAACACAACCGAAAAAAAGGCATTTGCTTTTTTCTGTATCACGCGAAAATGAACATTTAATTATAAATGTTACAACAGAGGAGTTTGTCTATACTGAATTGCAAAAAAAGTCCATACTGGGAAGAAAACTCAGACGTGTACTAAATGCATAAATGAAAGCCATCTGAACCATAACATTATTCCTGAACGGAACTCTTTTCTTCAGGTTTTAGTACAAAGCATACACATGTGTTTTTTAACATCTTGAAACAATAACAACGACATATTCATAACAAATACTAACTGATACTTCACTTGCAAGTTCTTCACAAAAAATCGCATTTAAAGCTAATCAATTATACAATTAACTATACACACTACATTAATGAAATATTCCTGCGACATGTCAACAAATATATAAGCTTATCAGTCCCACTACAATACTCTCCATAGATGCATTCGAGATGCAATGAAGGAATTAAGCGTTTATAATAAATGTAAATCAATTGTACAGCATTACACATTTGTATTGTACACTTTAAGAAAATTGTTCATTTCTGCCTTGTTCCGATCGCAGCTCGCGACAAATAACATTTTCTTCAAAGGACAAAACCAAGCAAAGTCTGGACGTTGTATCCCTTCTTTAAACCCAAGCAGTTGTTTGATCTGGCCATCGAGCAGGCTCAGGCTCATTATATTGTTACTTCTGTCTCCACAAATAACAAGTGTGTTACCGACGGCCGCAATGCCTCTTGGTCCCCTCAATACAGGGTCATGGAACTTCTGAATAATGTTAAGGTCCATGTCAAGTTTTGTGATTGTGTTCGTTCAACAATCGGACACGTAGATGAACGCAGCTTCATCCTCACACAGCAGTACTAGGTAGAATGGACATTTCATTCTATTCTGACCGCTGTCCATTTTCCGGATTATATTTCCTTTCATATCCAATATTTTAATATTTCCATGATTGTTCGATACTATTAAGCTATCATCATGGTAAGCGACACCATGACAATTACCATCGACTTTGATACAGTCACTAAGAGCGAGCTTTTCTCGAGCCACCAAAAATTGAATTCCTTTATCTTGAATTGTAGCAGCCACCCTGTTTCCTGGAATAAAGCACATGCCCCAAGGCCTGTCTGGTACATTGACCTGAGACGTTATGGACGTAGTATGTAGGTCAACAAGCTTCAATGTGTTGTTGTTCGAGTCAGCTAGAAGAATCCTGTTCCCAGGCAAGATAAGTATACTGGTGAGCCAGCTGTCATTCTTGTCAGTTGGAGACTTGACTGGGATGGACGCAGCTGGGGTAAAGTGAAGTTTAGTCAAGTCAACAAAGGCCGAAGAATGCGGTACTGGAATGTATTACAGATGATGAGTTTAGTGGTATTCACCTCCTTTTTTATATTAAACGCTCATGTTTTACAACACAATTACAGAATTAAAAAATATGCTTCTAAACGTAACATATGTTTTAAACAGTGTGTTACATAATAAACAGTTATTTCTTAAATGTATGTAAAATGAATCGTATACAAGAATAGGCAGAAAACAAAACCCCAAAAAAACCATAAAATTTTGTATTAGTTTAAACAAAGAAACTTATGTAAAATAATTAACTAGTCGGTGGTACTTTTGTTTGAACAATATATATTTCTATACATATAAAAACGTACAAAACGTAAACATAATTACAGGTAATGAATTATTGAAATATTACAATGTGGCATTATATCTGATATATGTTGCGATTGTGTGATTTTGTGATAATGTTTTAACATTAAAACGTTCAGGCGTTTTTAAAAAGAAAAAGACCCATGTTGCAGGAAATATATAAATTCGTTGATTTTTAGACTTCTTGGCAAGTCCTGTTAGGTTTACATTATATTTGTAAATGGCGCTAGGAATACATTCATATAAAGTATCATGAGTGTTACAGACTTGCAGAAATTGTATGAGTGTGAGAATTCTTACATGTAGTTTCCTCAGTTGCCATTGTTTTATCCTCTTGAGCCGTGGGTACCAGAAGGCCACGATCTACGACAGCAGTGATTTTAAAATATAGTTAAGATCAATGAGAACAACGTTTTCTGTAAAAATAATATAAACTGTTCATACAAATGCAGTTTGCAGTATGCATTAACTGTTCAACATTTTTGTATGATGTTTTTCATAAACATGTTAAGGAATGTCTATCGTCATTGTGTATGTATGCTAAAATTGTGCAGTTTGTGCAAAAAATGCTGCCTCATATTTAAAATAAATCACGAGGGAAATACCTGACGAAATCGTTTCCGGAGAAACAATACTCTCGACGGTGCCAAGGCCAGTGCTTGATGTAAGCAGTTTCTCAGTGAATGTGTCTTTTCTGAACTCGTAATGGTGAATTTTATTCTCTTTTATCAGGTCAGCAAGCGCATTTTTCATACTTTCTAATTGCTTTTTAGCTCTCTTGGCTTCTATGAACAACTGGGTATTGTTCTTTTGTGCTTCAATGTGTGCAGCTACTTCTTGTAACTTAGACTTAAGACCCTCACTTTTAAGTCTCAAAGAGTCCAGCAGTGTTTCATCCATATTTTTCATTTGGTCTATGATCTTAAGAAGTAAACTTTCTTGTTCTTCGAAGTACTTGTTTACTTCTTCTCGATATATTCTTATTCTAGCAAACTCATTTTCACCTGTCTTTAATACTAGCTTAATATTTTTCTCGACGTCATATGAATAATCAGTAATTTCTTGTAATATTTTTGGGATTGTTTTCGTTATGTCATCATACTCCGGGCCTTCTTTAAAAGACTTGGCTACATCGGATATAACACCAACATGGCACGAACGGTGTTCAGTTGCTAAACAGTGTCCACAATTCAGCGTCTGATGGTCGGAGCAAAAATATTTGATGAACTCTTTTGGATGGATATCACAAGGCTCTGTGCAATCATCTTCGTCTTCCTGATCACTCACTGAAGTAGGCATTTTTGATTTGTCAAGAAGTGCATGACCTTTAGTAATTTTGAGTTTTCTGTGTGCATTGACACACGTAGTGCAGAGGAACTCCTTACATACGTTACAGTATGCTTCTGCTGGGAGGGTGTCCCCATCCTGTGAGCAGGGCTGACAGAAGGTTCTGTCCACTGAAGATGCTTTTCTCTGTAGCTTTTTCCCCGGAACCTCCATTATCTGGTTTAGTAAGTAATAATATAGCATCTTAACACTTTATTTGATGTAATGAGTTTATGATACTTGTGCACGAAATCTGTTTAACATATCACGAATAAATGAATAATAAATAGCTACCAAGATGCCAAATTTAAATAAAACTCCAACATAAACGGCAGTTTAACATATCAAGAACACCAGACTATAAGAAAGCATCAGTATTTGGTCGGTAGGTTAATTTAGATGCTGGCAAGAAACATTTTATTTTTATCTGTGAGCATTTGATATATTTTAACATTGTTCAAATTTTATTTAATAGGCGGAATGGCAATATTAGTGTTTGAAAAACGTTTTATATTAATTACGTAGTAACAACAGGATTTGATCTACATATTGTGAGATTATTTTTTTAAGTACAATTTGAAATATATAGCGTCTGTCCAACAATGACTCTGTAATCATATAATGCGAAACTATATACCCAAAATCATATATACAATCACGAAAACCGTAAAAACTGCCATATTTATTCAGTTCTTAATATGTAGTAATTTCTACTAGACAATAAATGTAAACCCAATAGTTGATATGTTTTACACAAAGCTCAGCACGTTTACAAATGTAAATAAAGAACGCTTATCTATTTATTGTGAATGGGGATAACGTATCTATTGTATAGCCTTAAACTTTAATAATCGTTTGCAGAGTAAATCTTTGTACAGAGCATAAGAGTACAGTCGATAAATGAGATAGGGTACAAAATTGTCCCATAAAATAACCAATTGTAACTAATATAACCGTATAACTCTAATCATATGTCGACCTGAAAACTCGATTTTTGATGAAAATTTTCGATGTAACCGATGTAACCAGTTGTAACCAATGTAACCGCGTAACCCGCTATTTCAGATAGTATAAAAACACTTTTCAAACTTTTCAAACACTTTGCTGTAACTCATTGTAACTAATGTAACCGTATAACTCTAATCATATGTCGACCTGAAAACTCGATTTTTGATGAAAATTTTCGATGTAACCGATGCAACCAGTTGTAACCAATGTAACCGCGTAACCGCTATTTCAGATAGAAAAAAAACACTTTTTCAAACTTTTCAAAACCTTTGCTGTAACTCATTGTAGCTAATGTAACTGCATAACTCTAATCATATGTCGACCTGAAAATCGATTTTTGATGAAATTTTTCGATTTAACCGATGTAACCAGTTGTAACCGCGTAACCCGCTATTTCAGATAGAAAAAAACAACACTTTTTCAACTTTTTCAAACACTTAAACGCTGTAACTCATTGTAACTAATGTAACTGCATAACGCTGATCATATGTCGACCTGAAAACTCGATTTTTGATGTTGAACTTTAAACATTTTCGATGTAACCGATGTAACCAGTTGTAACCGCGTAACCCGCTATTTCAGATAGATAAAACACTTTTTCAAACTTTTCAATTTTTTTTGCTGTAACTCATTGTAACTAATGTAACTGCATAACTCTAATCATATGTCGACCTGAAAATCGATTTTTGATGAAAATTTTCGATGTAACCAGTTGTAACCAGTATAACCGCGTAACCCGCTATTTGAGATAGAAAAAAAACAACACTTTTTCAAACTTTTCACAAACTTTGCTGTAACTCATTGTATCTTATGTAACCGCATAACTCTGATAATATGTCAACCTGAAAACTCAATTTTTGATGCTGAACTTTGAAAATTTTCGATGTAACCGATGTAACCAGTTGTAACCAATGTAACCGTGTAACCCAATATTTGAGATAGAAAAAAACACTTTTTCAAACTTTTCAAAAACTTTGCTGTAACTCATTGTAACTAATGTAACTGCACAACTCTGATCATATGTCGACCTGAAAACTCGATTTTTTGTGGTTGAACTTTGACTTTGTTTTCATTGTATATAATATGTTCTATTTATTTGCCTGTAACCCATGTAACTATAACGTGAGAAGGGTTACAAAATTCGAAGCTCTAATTTTATGGGCCGATTTTTGGCGCTAATTGAAATCCCTGTGTGATGATTAACAAAACATGTATGCACTTCAAGTATGACATAATATAATCAATCATCCGGTTGGAAGAATGATCACTAAACGTTGTCAAATGCTTTACTGTTTAGTAAACGATCTTGAGGGCATTATACATTTAAACGAGAAAGATAATATAACTGTTCAGTATAATAAGATTACAACTGCTATACAAAATGGAAGGGTTTTCATGGATTCGGTCTACATTGTCTATAGTTTCCATTTTATTGAATTATTGTCCTCACATGTATTGTATTATAGTGTACATAAATAAACTATAAAAATAGTCCATATGTTGATGTACATGTCCAAACCACATATTACCGTTATCAACATCTTCATCAAGACAAGCGTAAACAATACTAAACATACATGTCCAAATGAACATTTCAATTTTACCAAATGATATTTTACTTTGTGACATAGTTAAATAGAGACAGAAACAACATTTCATGGATTCACGGGTAGCGGTTATTTGACCAAATATGTCTTCACAGAATGTGTGAAAGGTATGATCGCAGTAACTAGTACTAAAGGACGAATAAAAAAAGAAATATTTCGAAGAAGAATTTCGATAATTATTGATCAAACCCAGTGTTTAGTTATATCAAATACTCCTTTAGAAAAGATACATTGATAGGATTGGATACTGAACTAAGTTATAAGGAACAAACACATATTTAAAAGCTAATTTAATTTGCCGAAAAGAAAATCATTATTTATTGAAGTGTAATGTTAAGCTATGCATGCATACACGAAATTCAATGAATATTTCCCTGACCATTCAGTGCTTAACCCGAGATCACGAGGTTTCATCAGTACAAGGCGTTGTAAGGGCAGAAGAGAAGAACTAAACAGGCAGAAGACAAATACTTACCATTATAAAGGTAACCGCGATAAGACGACAGGATATTGAACTGAAGACGAATATCAAATTAATTTCAATCTTTTTGCTAAACGTATTATTAACAATTTATTAATATGCATAAATGATTTAGCATCACAAATTATGTTTTACGACACTGGTTGTCATTTGAAAAATCCATTTACAAATAAAAGGATTATATTCCATCAACGATCAATAGCCCGATCTTATGATATCCAATGGATTATTTTGACATCCTCTGACAAGCAATCTATAACAATTTACCAGAAGGAGTCCAAACGATATGATATTTTATTACGTGAAATAGTATACAAAGTTCAAAGCATATATACATACAATGAATGAAGAAAGTCCCATTATTTTGTTTTGAGAAATTAACATGGATTATATAGCATCCTATATTTTTCAGCGTGTACAGTATATTGATTTGAAAAGTCTTAGTCGCAATGCGTCATATTAATTATTTATTTAATTAAAGTTATGCTACGCTGAAATACGCATTTTAAACCAAAGCAGTGATACCATGGTATCATGTTAAATGTTTGTTATGAAAACTAACCTGATTCTGTCTTGAACGCGTATCCAGCAATGTCCATAGTAAAGTTACCCAACATATACATGTGCAAACCAGTTATCAGTATTATCACTATATATGTAAAGACGTTATCTGTTGAACTTATTGTTGGACGATATATTAATACAATAAGTAAACAGTTTGACTATAAATAATCACATTCCTAAGATTGTTTCTATAAAATGGATTTATTATTTTATTTCACATTTAAAACAATACATAGAATTACCTTTAGGTAGCATTTGGATTATTTAACAATTTTTAATTGTATGTTAATTATGATTTTGTATTTGGTCTCGTTTCTTTAATTCGTATACTTGGACACGTCCCAAAAATTAAAGTATCCTGATTGTACCGATTACCGGTGTATTATGAAACTTTCCAATGGAATTTTGGCCAGGTTATATTCAAGGTTCTTAAAATTTTACTTATATTTAAGAAAAATCATTTTGCTATCAGTAACAGTAAGTTTTGTATACCAGGGAACACCATTATTGATTTCTAGATGCCTTTGTTTACCGACCGTGGCCGCCATCTTGGATTTTTCACTTATCTTTTACCAGAGGAACAATGGGAAATTATGCAACTGCATCAGACTTTCATTCCAATAAAATAATTTTATGGTCAGCAATGTTGGCAGGTCTGGGTATATAAATGTAGTATACCTTGCAACAATAAAGTGTACATTCAACCAAATATTCCCCTATTTTTTTATCAAATATAGGAATACAGTGCCATTCATGAGAATGTCGATAGGATAGTCGAATAAAAAAGTTAAAAAGTTAACATAACAAGAATTTTGCTAATATTTATTCCCATTTTTTCCAAAACGATGTTATTTTACCCCACCACCAATCTCTTAAAAGTGGAAAACTCACTGTAATTCAATATTTGTGTCTTTATTCAACATTGAAAAGTCAGAAGTTTAGTCAAGTAGCATTGTTGCCAAAAAGCACATACACTGTGGTGACATAATTGACAAGATCGATGCTGACTGTCAAAATATATTTTGTGAATTATTCAAAATTTGTTTATTAATTGTAACTTATATGAATAGAAAAAGTTCAAATATATGTTTCAGATAAAAGTGTTTTTTTTACCCTTAGATACTACATAATTATTGAAAGTTTTACATTGACATAGATACCAAGAGATATTGTAAACAAATGATACCGGAAGTGCTCTTCATGAACTAGATATTCGGAATACACCGGTAATAGGTAACCACCGGTAATTTGTACGTTGGGGATAATAAAAATGTCCAGGAGGGGGGAGGGTGTTCACAGAAAGGCCCCGCGGGACGGCCATGCATAACTTGTGTGGTCTTTATCCACCCACACAAGCTAACGTCCACCCCAGGACCTCATGGTCGTATGAAAGGATCACTACAAGTAATAAGGATAACGAATCCTATCATGCAATATTCGAACATATAATGGCACAAAAAAGTAGTATGGTTTTCTTATTTTCTTTACAATTTAAAGTAAAAAAGACTAAGAACCATTTTATCTCTTTAAATATTTGTTATATATGTTGACAACATTTGAAATCATAAGTATATTCTAAAATGATTTTTTTCTCTTTTCATTAATTTTTTCCACTGTATCTGTTAATGTTTATTAAAGTCATTGTTAAACATACAAGTTTTTTGCTTTCATAAAATCTACTCAAAGCGTACGTAGCGATCAACACCCAGATGAGTACGACCTTAATTATATACAAGGGAACGTACAATTTATGGCTCCATACTCAATAATACATCGGCCAGAAACATTTATGGTTGTTGAATTTCACACAAAGAGTACAAATCAAACATACATGTTCAATAAATTCCCAATAAGACATAACTACAATTCTGTTGATTTTAGTATATTTAAGCACCCAGGCATGCAACCCACACACACAATGTAGGTCAACCTCCCAAGCGTGATGTCTGGTATTGGATGTTCTAAGCAGAGTATAGAAGTTATAAAAGTATTATTTAAAAATGGATTAATATCATGTGAAATTTTATATAATATACTGTACACATTTACTGTACTGTTCATTTTTGCACTGTCATTAATAGCCGGCGACAAATTGTCTGTTTATTTGCGGACATTATCATGCAAATTCCGGTCTTTTATCCCCTCCTTTTCCCCAAGTAGATGTTGGATATGTTCATTGAGTAGGCACGGGCTCATGATGATGTTCCTTGTGTCATTACATACTTACACTAGGTTGCCAGTTGTCGTTACACCTTTCATTCCATTCAAGACAAGATACTCTAAATCTCTAAATTACACAATAAATCCCCATCATCATAACGACAAGACTCAAAGGGACTAATCGTACCTTCATCGTAAAGACCTACAAACATAAAACAATTTCTAATAGCGAAACATTCATAAGTTAATTTAACATCAAAAGAAAGCTATACTATAAAAACAAATATCGTTAAATCTTTTGTACTTTAGCCTCTCCCTTAAGTTTACATTTTATTCATAAGACAGGCTAGAAATACATGTAAGTCTTATAAATAAAGAGTGTTATTAGTGTTTAACTGTGTGAAGTGCATGATCGGTTGGTGCTGTTATCATTAAAATTATATTCAAAAGTTGAACATCGAGACATATTCAATACAATCATTGGAAAACAACTACAGTTCATGTCATTGTATTTTACAAAATGTAGCTAATTATTAAACATTGTTTTAAGATATTCTTGTTTTCAGAAACCTTCAAATGACCCTACTTTATCTGTTCAGAAATGTTTATTGTTATCAATTTGAAAGAAATACCTATCAATTGGTTTGGTTGAGAAACAATTCATTCGACAGCGCCAAGGCCAGTGGTGGATATCAGTAGTCTTTCGGTGACTGTGTCCTTCCTGAACTCGTATTGGTGAATTGTATTTTTTTGACAAGAGCAGCAAGGGTATTCCGCAGTCCTTCTAATTGTTGTTTGACTCTCTTGGCTTCTATGAACGACTGGATCGAGTTGTTTTCTTGTGTTTCAAGATGGGCATTTATTTCTTGTAACTTTCCTTGTACTACTTGATATTTTGGTTTAAGGGAAACCAGCAGTGTTTCATCCATATTTTTCATTTGTTCTGTGGAGTTTAGAAGTGCCTTTTCTCTTTTTCTAAGTAAATGTTTACCTCATCTCGATATTGCCTTAATTTGGAAACCTCCCTTTCACCCATCTCTGCTACTAGCCTTATATTGTTCTGTACATTATATGCATAATCATTAATCGCTTGGAATACCTCAACAATGGTTTTTATATTGTCGCCATACCCCTGACCATCTTTGAAAGCCTCGGATATGTCGGCGATAACATCAACAATACATGATCGATGATTCTGCACTACACAATGCCCACAGTTCAGAGACCGGTGATTGCGGCAAAAGTATTTGATTAGCTCTTTAGGGTGGACGTCACAAGGTTCAGTGCATTCATCGTCATATTCAGGCATATCCAATGACGTAGGCATTTCGGACTTGTTAAGAAGCGCATGTGTTTTTGTAATATTTAATTTCCTGTGTGCATTAATACATGTAGAGCAGAGGACCTCCTTGCATACGGTACAGAAGGCCTCTGCTGGAACGGTTTCGCCGTCCTGGATGCAGTGTTGACAGTAGGTCCTGTCCCCGTTTGAACGTCCTGGTTGTAGTTTCTTTCCAGACACCTCCATTATCTGCGATTCAATTATTATAACAGCTTGTAAAGACTTTTCAAACACATATCTATACTGAACAATATCAGTTAAATAAATATATTTAGACCAGGTTAAACACTGCTAGGGAAGTGATGTATTAAGAACACTTTGTTTAAAATACATATCTAAAGTATCGACCAACATACAATTAGAAAAGACAGTCTTACCTTTTCCGCTCTTTTAAAAATCTATTTGCACGACTTGCCATGGAAGAGGAAGTAAATAACCACACACAGTATTTATAAAGGGAGAAAATAAGTAATCTACACGTAGGTCAAGGTTGATAAGCATTACTTTTGAGTGTTCTCCCTTTGAATAATATTATTGTCATCTTTGTCTACTACAAGTTTAAGTTGATCTCTATCCCGGGTCCCGTTATTCATATAGTTTACATTTGTTTTATGTTTTAAAGTTTATATTGTTCTGAGTCTGATGCGAAAGCGACTTTATACTTTCGCTTTGCAAACATTCATTGTTTTAATTTCTTTTGAATTGTTTAGCTCTTTATGTTGTTTTTTTAATTCAAACTTAAACGCACCTGTATTATTACCAACGTAATAAATAGCAAAATATAAACCAAAATCTCAAATTAACGTACTTAACTTGAAATTCTAGTTAAGCTTAACGTAATGTTTTGCATTTAATAATTAGTTACCTCAGTGGAGTAGTGATAAAAATGTCATCTAAACGTTTCCTTTCATCAATATGAAATATTTTTAAGAATGATATACGTAAGTTGAACATTTGTAAAGAACAGATCAAACTTCGGCCAAAAATGAAACGAATATGGAAATATGTTTACGGTCTTGAACAAAACTGATAGGGGTTGTTGAAGTGTGAATGATTTACTTGAGCATTGTATTTTGGTTGTTGTGCAAAAAAAATGATGATTAGGTGTTTGGGCGTTTGACTTACTTTTCAAGTTCATTTGAATCATAACATCGTTGCCTGTTTTAGGAAAAGATGACAAATAACGGAATATATCAAATAAATTATGAAATTGACTTTAAAAATATATGGGAACGATTATTGGTGCAAAATATTGATTTTTATTATGGATGCAAACGGATATTCGAATATTCGATCCCACGTTTGGTATTCGAATGTCAAAATCGGTATTCGAATATTCGAAAAAAAATAGTAATAATACTTATTCTCAACAAAGAGAATACAAAACATTTTGCCTACAACACTGTTGTTGTTTATTACGTTCGTTTTTTTGTTTTTACAACGACTGTACCCTAATGCCATAGGTGTGAATGTGATGACAATACACTTAACACGCGTCACATATCATTTAGCCTTTAGGGACATATGGTCGGGTACTGTAAAAAGTCCCCCTACTTTAACAATAACGGACTAGGAATCGGCTTTAACATCAATGTAGTCTTGGCTCAAATTAAGCTGTGTAACAAAGCTCAAATCGCCGTGATGATATGAATACCATTTGCTACAATAATGTCGTTTCATATATGTGTTTAAACCTGTTTTCCATGTTTCGATACAATGTTCGTGCTTAGAAATGTAAACGTATAGTATAGCGTTTTAGGATATATTTCCTTTATTTTTGAACAATAGTCAAATCAAGATATGTTTTCGTTTTATTATTTTACTAGTTCCCGAGTTGGTTTGGGTTTTCCATAGTTATATTTAGTAAATTTAGAGGTCAATCTCAGAACGAGGCTGCTTGTCCTATGGAAAGACCCTCCGTTGGAGTTAAAACGCTATTTGACTATGAATCAATCAAATATTACATTGTTTACTAATATAAAGGCAGCGGAATTAAATACGATTTTGTTGTTTGTCATTTTATAATGTATTGTGTTTTTTTTCCTTCTGAAAATTGCGTATTTCAAAGTCTCATTTGGAGAAAATCAGGGTCCGCCGCGCGTACTGGCTACGACAAAGTAGGGTAAAATTGCCCCAGCTATTACTTAAGCGAATAATAATAGTAGTTTACTACATCTTCCAAAATATGCATTTTGGTAATCGAATATTCGAGTATTCGATCGAAAGTATTACCGAATATTCGAATATCAAATTTGCCATTCGTTTGCATCCCTAATTTTTATAACTAAGGAACCAAATGATGTGAGTCACATTATTTCATTTAAAATTCAAAATGTACAGTGTCTGTCCAGCAATGCCAAGCAAAGACGTATAATGATAGACATAATGTACACTCAAAATAGAACATACACTACAATCATCTACATACAAACGGACGCCGTTTTAATAGAACTATTAAATATACTCACATTTGTTATTCAGGAGTTATTTGTATAAAAACGGACACATTTTAAGGCCCATGTGCCTGTAATATACTTGTACTGTATAACCGTCGTTTTTCTAAACTCTAAAAAAACAACCGTAAACAAAAAAGTATTACAACAACATAAATTTGAACATAAATATATGAAATTAACCACTTTGTGGAAAATATCTTGCTATCGGTTAAAGTTTTAATAATCTTTCAGACGATGACGGATGATGTCAATTTAAATGCAAGTAGATGGGTGGAGTAATTTAATATCATCAAAACAAATGTTACCGAATGGTTTGCATTAAAACAATCATAATGAGTATGCATATCACGATATGTTCAAGTATGTGAACAGCACAGTTTATTTATAAATACCTTTGAACAAACATAGTGTGTATGGCGCTTAATAAGTGATGCATTCAGCTGCTCGAATGGCCGTCCACATAGTTTCACCCACAACATACATTTATCTGAATTCATTTTTGGATTTGGAAAGGAAACAAATGTAACAGCTTTCATGTGCGGGGCATCTTTATTCCGACTATCACTGTTACATCGATCCCAGGCACATCTTTTTGTGGGCATTTCTGTCTAGAACAAATTTGAATTTAACCGGGTCGATAACATTTGTTTATGGTTCAGCCATTTGTTTGTACCTACATCACGTGACTCGGTATTGGAAAAAAACCCGGTCACGCGGAGTTCCGGCTATTGATATCTGTCCTCTGATATTAAGTTACAAAAACAATGTTAATGTTCACCCATGTGTGTCATATGCACTTACAATTCAGCAAAGTAAGCAGCATATCCCGCTTTAGTGTAGTAGTAGTAGTAGTAGTAGTAGCAGTAGCAGTAGCAGTAGCAGTTGCAGTAGTGGTAGTGACGTGCAATGTGTACTTTATACACTAACATAATTATACTTCTTTAAACTTATAGTATGTGAATTCAACCGAAACTACACTTTGCTTAATCATGAATTTATTTGATATAGGTTGTCGTATCATTAATATTTCAAATGTATTACTTTTATAAACTATGTTTATATGAAAACAAATTTAGATTGAAGCCTGAAGATAACTATCGTATTAGGTAATACTTATAGTAAAAAGAAACGGATAACTACGACCAATTTATTACAGAGGATAATAACACTCAGTTTGAGGATTTCAATGGAGTAAAAAGGCCAATGCAAAAAGCCGAATGCAATAATGTATAGAAAGAAGCAAACTAGAAAGAATAAAACAAAAGAGAGTGATTCCATGTTCTAATGAGAAGTGGTTGTTTGGAAACTGGCTGATTTTCGTCAAGGCTAAAACAAGCGGTAAACCACCTGTACGTTTGTTTTCCCGTTAACAGTCTTCAAGCTGTGAAATTCAACGTACAAGTATGGGAGAAATGTCAAAAGAAAATTTAAATGAACAATATCAGCACTGAAGGAAATTATAAGATGGATCCAAATATTCAGAAACTAAGTATTCAATGTTTTTATACTATATGTGCGTCGTAGTGATGGACATATTGTGTGTCTTGAGCTGACTGTCAATTTTGACCTGCTATCATTGTGCCATTTAATGATATAACAGAAATAATCTTTTACTGCCGACAGCTTCGCATGTCTCTATTTATTATTATTAATATCTTTTGAATAAAGCCTTTTTATATATAGAACGAACATTTAAAAAGGTGAGCTTGTTATTTTTGCTCTAAATGCTAAAATGTTTTTACAATACTTCAGATTTTATTCTTAAATGATTGCAGCTTAATTTCCTTGCAGGTAATTTCCTTGCCATACTAAATGCTAGCTTAACTTGTGATATACAAATAGCAGAAATTCAAATTGAATTACGGTCATAGAACAGAACAGAACAGAACAGAAGTTTATTTCGACTTATGCAATAAAGCATCTCGTCAAACAAATATATACAATTAAACAAAATATTCATGCGTGTGATCATCGTTACAAGGTAGCCAATATTAATAACAATTCAAGATAGCTCAAGAAATATGGAGAATGTTCACGTATAACAATATTGATAATAATAGATATAAGAAGCTGTTTATGTAATTATTTAGATAAATTATGGAAATGCAGATGATTAGTTCTAGAAGGCTAGTTGTAAATTTGTCAACAAAGGAATCTATACAGGTATGAAAACAAAAATCCCAGTTGAATTCAGAAACATTTCTTCTAAACAGATGTATTTGGACAGTTTACATACTCAAAAAGCGGTAAGTTTAAGTTCGCTTCAAGTAGATCACGTAGTAATTTTATTTAGCAGTTAAACTTAATGACTTAACTCGTGGGAATCTTAATTATGTTTGCAATAATACATTTCACTGGCAATCAATTTAAACTAAGATCAATAAATACAATTCTAAAAACCTACATTTAATTAATGATAAGATTAAAACAATTACAAACTACTTCAACTGATGTACCGGCATACACTTGACGTTGTTTTCGATAAAAATGGCCGAGGAGCTCCGAATGCTTTAACAAATGTGTTTAAAAAATGCACAAATAAAAAAAAACCCGCACAATTCTGTTAAACAGATCATGTAGAGCATCTACACATTCAAGTTTAACAATATTGCTTAGACATAAAGCAGCGTTTCAAACCAGAATTGAAATAAAATGTGAACTAAACATATTTGTCTTGTTGATGGGTCTCTCATTTGTCATGGACAGTTTGTTTATACAAAAATGTAAAAGCAACATGGATTTTCCTATAAATATAGATAATAAATGCTCTCCTTGCAGCCCTTAATGATATGAAAATATAGGGCAAAAGTTGGAGATATCTCACCATTACATTATTGTGATACATTTTGCATACAAACTCAACTACATGTCACACAACGTTGATGTGTATATGATAAAACAATCGATGCATACAAATTGTATACACTCAATTTGAAAAGCGGTGATAAATAATTTCGAAGGGTAAGTAAATATGTCAACATTCTACTCGGGAAGCATCGAGGTGACCCTTGCTTAATCTTTGCTGCCATCCTCACGACCTCGAGACCCGGAAAGCCACTTCTGGATGGCCGCCTCTATTTCCTTTCGATTACAAGAGTGTGCTGCTGGGTTCAATTGTGTAAATAGTGTTAGTTGATAAATAAATATTTGAGACAGTTATTTCATGAAAGTGATTATCAAATGTTTAGTTATAAATAAGCAGCATTTTAAGGTCAACTATATATGATAATTTTAGCTAGGCAGATACATTTACATAAGTATCTTTAAACGTTTGTCATTTTTAAATACTAATACTCTATTATATTTTTTAAAAATCCATTGACGTATATGCACAGCATAGGTAGTTTCATTTAACACACCTTAATATATACAACAACAAAACCACCTACTGAAAAAGATGTTTATCAAGTGGAGTCCGTCCAAGTTCTTTTTCTAATTGGTTCCAGTCAGGTTGTATTGGCGGGTCAGATTTAGTCAACACCGTCCTCATTTTCCGGGCAACCGTGTCCACTGTGTCACTCCCACCATATTCTGCCAAGTATTTTACCTTGAAGAAAAAGTTGCGCATGAAAATGCCTGTAAATCTACATATAAATACAAAACAGTAAAAACTTTCAAGCAGAACCATAGTATCATAATCCATGTGGTAGAATAAAAAAATAAAATTTGAAGCACTGTCAGCGCCCGCCCCCCACCCCCCAGTACTGCAATACTGTGGCTCGGTTTGTGTGCATGCCCTTATATCGATCAGATCGCGTTTTAAAAACAAATCTGAATGAATAATGTCTCTTCAGAAAAACTATGCATTTTTTTAATTTAAAGACACCTCATCAAAACAAAAAATCTTGTCAACTATGTTTGGGATTTTTACAACGGATGTTGCAGAATTTGATTGTGACATTCGCTCGTCACAGGCTGTCAAATCCTCCAGTTTTGAGGGGGAAACATATCCCCTTTGGCAACTCACTGGGTACCATTTTGTGCAAAACCTCTCGCCAGAATGAGACGCAGGAGCCACGCATGCTTTCGAAATTGATCCGGGTGTCCCGAGCTGGAACAAGTTGCATTCTGTCAAAAATAAAAAAATTGAAACAAGATACCAAATATCATATAGTGAACTATTAATCCAATTATGTGATTGACTGCTTGTGAATGTTTATAATAATAAAAGATGGAAAGTTCATTTAAGAAAATCATTTTACATTCCATCAACATTTCCCATTTACCTGCTTGGATTCTGCTCCGCCAAGCATCGAATAATGAAGGGGTAGCTGGAATGTTTGGGGGTGTTGGTTTTGGTTGTAACAGTGCCATCATCCTTATCATCACCATTAGCAGCAGTGGCAGGCTGTTCACCCTGACTTACATACCGCTTATATTTATACCGCTATCAACGCATAGGTCATTTCCATTATCGCTATCAACGCAAAGGTCAGTACTAGTATTGCTATCAACGCAAAGGGTATTACTTATATCGATATCAACGCATAGGTCATTACAAATTAGCACTATTAACGCATAGGCTATTACCGTCTCACTATCAACGCATAGGTCATTAGCGATATTGATTTTGTTATATGTTTCCTTACATACTTTTTCGATAAATTATTTTTTGATGTGTAAATTTTATGTGATATCGGATTAATTTCTAACCGACAATTATTTGTGATATCAATACAAGGATCTTGTTGTTACAGATTAATTCATGTACAATTTACCTCGTTCCATTCCTTGCAGATATGATATAAATGTGTGTACATAATATAGCCGTCATATATGGAGCGTCTGTCAGACAGTTCCTATCCAGAATATTTCCTTCGTTGTCTTGAACTGTAATTATTATAGTTCTGTCTTGAGGATAGTTCCACTGCTGTCTTCTTGGGTGCTGATCTATTAGTATCAGATTGATTTGTGTTGTTCGTGTGCTTCTTGGTATATTTTTCTTTGACTATCTTAACTTGTCGGTTGATCGTCACTACTAGAGTTCTGGAACCATATGTACTAAGGTGAACGCCGTCGTTAGCATAGTAATGCTTTGCTATATATCCGTTCCTGTAGATAAACGCCAGATGACTATCAATAATACTCGCCCCTACTTCTTGGCATATTTGTCGCACGCCCTTGTTAAACAGAGAAACATCTGAATCTCCACGCGGACAAACGTTACACAAGTGTTCTTTTCAATGTTAGGCTTGTAGCTCTGTGACCTTCCGAAGCTCACTGCACGACGTCGCTGGATTTTTACCGCTGCTTATTTCGTTGCGTCATTTCCGCCTACATGAATAATGACGTTGACAAAAGTGTGTCGATTTTTTCACTCTTCTGCGTCAATTCTTGAATTTTTGCGCCCGGTGATTTGATTAAATCAACATTACTGGCTAAACCCGGTTGCTAAATCCCCTGAACTATTGAATATCCTAATATCAGAGTTCTGTCTCTTTTCGGTGTCTCAGAAACTGTTGTGTTTTGTGCTGGTTTGATTAAGTGTTGTTTTTTCTTCTTCTTCTTTTGTATGATTTCTCGGCATATTTTTAACTAGATCTGTGAGTTGCTGTATTCTACGTAATAGAATGTCACGAATCTTGTTAGCATTTTGCTTCCAACCATTCATTTCAGTGCTAATTTCCTCAATTTGTCTGATGTTGTACTCATTTGCGCACTGCATGTTCTTTTTCACACTTTGTATCTGGTCACGAATTTGACCGAAGTTCCTTTCTATTGATTTGACACGACTCTCAAGCCTGACTCGCATTTCTATTACACTTTCAGCGATCGACTCAAGGCACATGTTTCTGTCATTACTAGATCAATGTTTAATGGAGGTATTTTCATGACGAGCTTCGCTGTTTACAGAATCTGTCGTTTGAACGCAGTCCTCATTTAGAGTTCCGGCTGGCTGTACAAAAAGTTTAGGGCTAACTGTATTCTTATCACACGTGGTTTCTACTTCCCGCCCATGTTTTTACTGTGTAAGCAGCAATTTAAGCTTTTCATTTACTTCTTTTATAGATGCATTTCCATCTCCGAGACTTTTCTCAATGCTGCTGATTAACAATGGCAAATCGTTCTCTATGAGCCGCTGTACATGTTTCCCGTTAACCAGACATAATGATCGAGTATGAAAAAAATATTTAACGTGTACATATGGGTCTTACCACACGTTGACTTGTACTTTGTTTCTTCATTATGTCCTTTCTGATCTGTAACAGGATTTATTTCATAGCAGTACTGGTTATCATCACTCGAAAAAAACTGTTCTGAAGATAATCTGAAAAATTCATTCGCCCCAGTATTTAAACCATTTTTATTACTCCGGTGTATGTAATTTCAACTTCACTGCGCTCCGTTGAATCCAGTTTCTCCTTCTTTATTGCCCCCTTTTCGTGAAGACTATAAGTTCTTTTACCGTTATAGTCTGAACTTCCGGTTATTCGTCGCCAATCGAAAAACGATTTTCCTCCATAATTACTTCAATTTTAATTGTCAGCGGATAAATTGATATCTTCGGAAATGTTGAATTATTTTTTTCCGTTACATATTTTTGTTTGCAAATTTTCGAGCTGATTTGTTATAATTAATAATTCTTTATTATTTTTTGTTTAGACGTCAAAAAAACTTGTTCTTTCGGATATGACGTCGAAGATATTTCAGCATCACCGCACGTGCGGAAGTCGGGACTAAGTTTGGGCGTTAGGTCTCCCTTAACCCTACGTTACGCGCTCTTCGTGGTGCCTGGAACGTTATTTGATCACCGATTTCTAACCTTGCAATGTGTCCCCAAAACGCTACTTTTCATAGTTTTCAACGGGCTCCGACATATTTTGTAATAGGACGTTTATGTCGAAGAAATTTCAAACCACGAATGCGAGGAGGTCGGGACCGGTCTTGTTTTTTAGGTCTCTCAATAACCTACGTTACGCGACCATCGGCGCATCTCTGACGTAATTGCGTCAACGTTCACATTCGCGTTAAATGTTCTTTATACGCTAAAATGGCGTAAAATACCTTAAAATGGGGAAGTTAATGTCCAAGATATCCCTGCACGTGCGGTGGTTGGGACCAATTTTGTCCTTCAGGGGACCCTACTCCCTATGAATTGCAATCGACTCGGCGCCAGGGACGTTATTTGGTCACCGGTTACTAACGTAGGGCATTAGGTCTCACTAAACTTTCTAGGAAAATTTACTTACGAATTGATTAAAGAAGAATAGGTTAAATTGCAAAATTTATAGAGCCTGAACAAAGTTATAACAGTATGGGACTCTAATTACAAATTATTTTTGAAAATATTGGAAAAAAAAGGCTTATGCATGATTATTAGGCACGAAACCTCGCAAAAATAAAACATCATCTTCAATGTAAATCAACAAACAACGGGATTTAAAAAATAAATAAAAACACCTCGTTGAAATACAGTCATTGACGATTGTTTGTTCCAAGTTTCATTAAAATCGGCCGACATTCATATTTTTCCGAGGAACGTGGTCATGTACCTTAAAACATGTTTAGAGTTTCTTTCATAATACATGAGTATTCAATCATCCCTTACTGTCAGAGATGAGTTTTATTCGCTTGAAGAAGGGTCGTTTTCCAGATAAAAAGTAATGTCCTATTTTGGTTATTTACAAATTTTGAGGCGTAGTAGGCTAAAGGAAATTTACAGGTTTTGTTGGTATGAATTGTTTAAAAAAGTTCATAAAACAAAGTAATTGAATTTAAGGAAATACTTGATAGATAGTTACACATCTAATTTATGTTTGCACAAAATTTAAACACATTTTAAATGACTTAATATGCGGAATGACAGTACGCTCGCTTACAACTTTTCACACTTTTTAGAAAAAACTACGATTACATGCCATTATATATCCTTTCAAGGTATACAATTTAAATAAAACAAATGTGTAAGGTAGCGCTATATATATCTTTTTCATGTTACTTTTGTGTTAAAAAATACTGATTTTTTTTTTATTTATCGCGGTGGTTGAAGGAACAATTCTCGATTTTTACATGTCGCGAACATTTGAAAAAGTAAATAGCTGCGTTTGTCATGGCTTTAAGATACCGTTCAAAACCAAACAAATGAAAGATGTCCAAGCCTTGCTACCTGCATAAATATAATGTTCTACCATAACAATTTCGTGTTCTAGTATGTGCTTATTTGTGGACTAATAAGAGTTCAATTTTATTCCGTGTTGTGTATGTTTATATATTATATGACGCTAGGTCGATGAATATATTTTGTTAAAAAAAAATGAATGAAAAAAATCAAGTTTATGATTTTCAAGTGAATATTATTGACTGTTGTTGTATGAGTCAAACCTTCGACGGAATGTTTCTTGTGATTAGTAACAACCCGATGATCTCCAGACAGCGATATCAAGTATCCGCTATTGAAAAGTTTGCTCAAATATCTGCTGACGTCATTGGCACGATAGAGTAGAGTGATGCAGAAATTTAAATAAAACTCGGTACGTTTTGGTCTACAATTACTTGCATTGATTAAACAGTGTAATTATTGTTAATGTGTTTTACAAAATAGATATCAAATTTCTGTAGAAAAATGCTACACCTTCATTTTGGGCCATTAAACATATATTCCGTAGAACGTTAAAAGTTAACACTATTAGCATATAAACTTTTATGATGTACTAATCTATGACAATTCAAACCCTGTACCTTATAACTATGGTGTAGCGAAGTGGATATAGATGAAATAGATAATGAAGTAGGTAGATTTGCTTCCCCCAACTTGTCATTAACGGGTCATTAACTTTTAATCATTTCTGGATGAGTGGTTCTTGGTTATGGTTTTATTATTTTCATTTTCTGTAAACGGGTGGATTGAAATTATTACGCCATGAATATACGAAAGAAGGCATTTCGCTCTAGGACACAAGCAGGTGAGGATATTTTAAATATAATTACATTATTTAGAGTGGTTTTGGCAACTCGATAGTTCTGAAAATTACGATTGGGATGCGGATGTTAAGTGTGTTGCTGAAAGATGCTATTAAAATGAAAGCAAAAAATCATCGCATCCATTTTTTCAGTGTTTCAGTTACAATACAGCCAGAAAGGGTGTGTCGAAATGAAAAAAAATATATTCAATACATACTTCTAGATTTTAGCAAGCATGTAAACTTTTACAAACGTTCACTTTCAGGTTAGTTTTAATATATACTTCAAGCTGAATCCTCGCTTATGCTACAGATATTCTCTCTATATATGAATTTATCATACATGTATGTTAAGAAGTAAGTATTCGTAATAGAATTTACTAAATCCAAAATATCAAAACGTCACAGGATTACAACAAATGGAATACAATACATATACAAAAAATAGTACGGATACACGTCAACAAATCTTACTAAAACTGCATTTTAAATAGAGATTAGTGCCGTGGATTGAGAAAGTTTATCTTGCAAGACGGAGGAATTTTTCGGTTAAATCAACAAGTACATTTTAAAAAGGAGGACAACTGTTGTTGTTTTTTTTCCATTGACATCGGCAGACTACCAACGCAGTTAAATGTGCCACACAGAGTTCTTACAACTGTTCAAATTTACTCAATACATGTTTAGGCAACGTTATTTCATTTTATAGTGCGATATCAGTTCAAAACAAAAAATCTTTTAAAAGTGAAAAAATGTGGAACAGTTACCAGAGAAGTATCTATTCATGTTACACTTATTCCGCAAGTCATGGTCATGGTTCAACTTCTAAGATCAAGAGTGTGTTTACAAACACTCGCCACATGTTCAATGGATTTAATTCATTGATATTAAAGAAAACAGTGGATGTTCAGAACTGCACTGACAAAGATATTGGTCATTTCTGTTGTAAGTGAGATGTTGTCATTCACCACAAAAATGGTATTTACTGTTGTCGAATGCTGCACAATTTTAAGCATTTGCGGGTGGGGCAAGTAAACATGTAGTTTTTCTGGCAGATTTTCTATGCCAATGTGATCAATTTTTCTGGGCGAGTAACTGTTAAGGGTGATTGTTGGAGGACTATGGATACGTTTCTTGAGTACTGTTTGGGCTTTTCCATTGATATTTGATAAGAGAAAAGAAGTCCGTTTTGGCGTCCACATGACCAACTGACTATATCACAGGTGATCAATTATCCTAGTAAAGCAAAATTTACACGACCACTTGTTACTTTATAATTTCCTACTTCTTGAAAGAGCCAAACATCATAAAACCGAGTGAATTTAACAGATCTTTTAATAACGACCAACTTTGTTTAAAAGTGTACCTTCCATAAAATAAAATTAAATAAAGTAATCTATTTTCTTAATGAACTCATTACCACATGTACGTTATAGCTAAACCCAATTATTTACAATACTATAATATCCAATTGTCTGGGAATTTACACGCCCCAGCTCGTCTTCAATGAAATCATTATTTGTACTTCTTATACCCCAATATATTTGAATCCCTTCAAGTCAGTAAAGTCAACTGTATACTTCAATATGCTATTATTGCCTGACAATATCAAACCTGGATGCATATAATAATACAATATCCATACATGTATGTTGCAAACATGAAATAAACCAAAAATTGACTCCCTTATAGCCAGTTGCGTCAACTGTTCATTTAAATGAGCGTCCATTGCCTAGCCTACAGTAGAGATGCCAAAAAAGGATCCCATATAGTCAGTTGAGTCAACTGTTCATTTAAACGTGCATTCATTGCCTAGCCTACAGAAAAGATGCCAATAAAGGATCCCATAGAGTAATTTTACACCCATAAATTGTATTTAAATCAACTTTCTGATGTAAAATGACTATACAATTATCAAAACTGGATCCCATATAGTCAACTTTTCGTTTCAATGCAGTAATCACGGCTAAGATGTATCAGAACTGGACCCCATATATTTATCCTATACCCATAGAATGCTTAAAACCTTTATGTAACAAGTATCATTTAAGAATGAGAAAACGTTTCCCATATAACCTTCATAATTTTAACAAGCTTTTATTCTAAGGGTTATTCACTACTTGAGGCTATAAAGTAATAAGTATTTCAATTACATTAATTTTGACATATGCTCAGCCGCTGCAGAATGTCCAATCTTCCATCCTACATTTTGTCTTGGTAGTATTACAAGATATATTTCATTGTTGAAGAAACATTTGCCATTTTCGAGCATGCCAATCCGTTCTTTTATAAAAAATATTTATTACGCTCCTGCTATTTCTCTGGCTAACAGAACTTATTATACATTTGCCAATTGAGAGACCTGTATGCAAGACATAGATTTACCTCAAATGATTTATTTAATGTTAGAATTTACCGAAACTGCTTTCCAAATCTTCTTTTTTTAATTTCTTTCTTTACGACTTAGTGATTACATTTATCAGCTATGTGCATGGCTCTTCAGTTATGTTATAAGTATAAGTATATGTATATGTACATATCCTCATGCATCTTACTAGCACATTATTTGAATTTGAATAACTGTTCATCATCTATGGGTATGTACCGCTATTTGGGCTTCGCGTTTGATTACTCTTTTGGGGAGTACGGCTATTGGGGCTGCACGTTAAAATCTGATATTGTGTCCGAGGACTCTACGCGTACTTTAACCAGCCAAACTGCATTCATAACATCAATAATGACATCAGTTCCGCAATTCATTACTAATATTTACATCAATAGTTCATTATTTCATTCCAGATTTTTAAAAAAAATACTCATTTCATTTAAGAAAACATTGAAGTGATGCTTTCTTACCCATTCTTTAAATAGTACGATCCGACCGTAACCGGAAACAATTTATCTTATTACGTCACCGTAACGCTTGAAAATATCAATCACTTAAAATGACTTTTAAAAGTAAAATTGAAACACTTAATATGACAACAATACATACATAAACACTTTCTTAAATGTCGAATTAAGTTTTTTGGGACGTGCTGACAGAATACAAACAGTACTGAACAAGATTAACATTTTTTTAAAATCTTCATGTATATCGTTATGCGATGATTCGCGACCCGAACATATCTGAAGACGTGTCGTTCATCGGATGATTATCGCAATTGCCGAAAGGCAGTTCATTTTAGGAATGGAAGTTGAGGTGTGAATAATATTATTACCTGATGACGAGAACGCTTTCCTACAATTACATTTTATCTTTATTCCTAATTGCTCTATCTGGTTCGTTTTATAGACATGATGAGTTTATTGAGTCTGGCTGTAATCATCTGCACAACTTTCCACGCGACGCTGGAATTGAAGGCTGATGTGCAAATGTCATTTAGACATTTGACCATGAGAAATTCGTTTCCCTTAGGTGGTTTTCAAAATCTTCACAGTGAGTTTGGGACCCGAGAAAAGCGTGCTACTAAGGTAATGATTTTGAGTATTTATAGTGCAATCGAGTAACGACCTCATTTATGCTTACGGGCTCCCACCCACAAAGCCATTTCTCTTAAAGCTCGCTAAGTGATCTCATATAACTTTGGAATAACATGAAATGAATGAGTTCCTTGCTGATTACTCGTAGGTAATGCAATGACACAACACTCATTATACAGTTTGAAAATTTGCTCTTTCAAATTGAAATATGTCGTGACGCTACCTATTTCACAATATTCCAAGGTCAGAAAAGCTTATTTTTTATATATATTTTTAGGTAAAAAATGTTTTCTTTTCTACTCATAAAACACTGATGTTAGCAAGTAAACGAAGGTTCAACCGGCAAACCTGTTTACCGTTTTGGGGGTCTAATACGTTTAAATGTATTTGCGTATTTTTGATAACTGTTTATTACGCATCGCTGACTGAAAATAATTACATACATAAAATTAGTATGTTTCAGGATATAATTGCGAGCAGTCATTAAATAGGAATAATAATGATGTTGATTCATAGTTAGATAATTGCAAATGCATTCAAGACAGGTTTTGGTAAGTGATTGAAATACGCTAATGGCCAATAATTGATCAAACGTACACTGTACGTACATTTTAAACATACATAAGTGCGTTCTTAATACGATAAAAGAAACTCTAAATCAATTTAACACGGCCGAAAAAAAATATTTTGTCGTTTTGGACAAGGTGTTTTAAAATTTCCCCAAAGTCATGTAAGGTCACCAGGCATACCAAATCACTAATTGTGGATTTTATACCTTAAAGCAAGTTATAGTTTCGTATAACCAATGGTTTCGTGCATGTGAGTATTACAATTGCCTCTGTGATCGAGTTTGTAAAAAGTTGCTTGTTACAAAAAGGGCGAAAAATCCTGTACAAAATGTTCCTTCTAGTTTTACTTTCTGTAATTGAATATTCGGTAGATCTTTTAATATATACTCATTGCATTAGACGTACATATTTTGAAACAAATGTATATTGTAAACAACTGTTTTCAAAGTATTATACTGTTTTAGTACAGTTGGCTGTGTAGATACCATATTGCTATAACAATATAGTGTCTTTATATGTTTTTTTTTGGTTTTATCTCTGTGCAATGTTATATGAACACACTATGTTGATGAGACTTAAAAAAATATACTTATACCAAATAATATGCAGCAAGACTCGAATGAAATAATTGTATTTTTCCTTGTGATTTTTCAGTTATTAGTATTCTACTGTATGGCATAATTCATTGTCGCTTGGGCATTGCATTGTTGACCCTCTTATTAGTGTTTAAATTTTTGACTTCTGGACTTGCCCCTGTAGTTTTCATTGTATGGGTAATCAAAAAAACTTTACTCCCTCAGGGCTGCGAAACGAATGCCATTGGGAACAGACTCTCGTCCTGCGTTTCTATTGCACCTGATATGAATATTTCAATATTAGCCATGATGTCAAGTGCTTGTGGAGAGTATGTATTGTTTTATTGAAACGGCAATTCAATTTCAATCGATATCTTGGAAACACAATAAAGGAGTAAATTTGCATTTAAAAACAATAGACCTCCAAACAAGGTGAGGAACTGACCTAATATTATTCTGTTTCAATACATTGTTAAGTAACTGTTTATTGTTACAATATTTTGAATACTATGTTTTCGTTACTTTTGTGTGGTTCAGGAGTTATTTTTAGTTATCAAAAAAGAGCTTGATTAAAAATTGGTGACTTGATTATTCGCTAAAAAATGCCAAAATTAAACTGTCGTGAAATAAAGACATTCTAACGAAGAAAGACCTTCTTAAAACGAAGAAAATCTACGGTTATAGGTCCTTCGTCCTTTGTGACATTCAGACAATCTATGGTAGAAAGTTTTTCATAAAATTAAAACGATCTATTGTCGAATGTCCTTTGTGGATTTAAAACAATCTACAGTAGAATGTCTTGAGTCTCTATTCACGTACGAACATTTTACTTATTATGATAACGATTTTAAAATGAGTAAATGAAAACAAACATATCCAACACACTTGTTTCAGCGTCGATTGCTACATAAAATGTTTCCTAGAGGCTGTTGGGGACTGCTATCAGACTGGCCAGAACTTCCATTTGGATCCATCCATAGTCAAAATGGGGTTAAGAGCCATGTGCACCAACCAGGAACGTATGGCAATATCCAAAATTATATTTGCAGATTCTATTCTTGATTGGCGCGTCTAATTATGAAGTTTTTTGAAAATTAAAACGTGACATTGTGTCATTATCAATTTCTGTATGGTCACTGCGTTTGCCTTGTTTTGAGAAACTCAATACAGCCTGTTTGTTGTAGTCTATATTGGGATGCGGACCAACTGTGGCTCGCAACTATTCGACAAGCAGTGTTATTCGGATATGAATAGGACCCTATTTAGTACTGTTGCAGACTTCAATGATCAACAAGACCATGCTAACAATAAGCCTTCTTACTGCGGGTAAAGTTTGAATAAAATTAAAATGTTTGAGAAATCAAAATAGATAGATTTTAATAAATATATTATTAGGTTAATATACACATGTTTATGCTGATATTCGTTAAGGAATGTGATGAGTGTCCGAAATAAGTCTTATTCTGTTATAATTTTGAAGATAAGTTTATTATTTATTTTAATGGGTTTATTTGTTGTAAACGTATGCTGTTTACTCCTCAAATCATCTTTCAGTGTTTGTTTTGTTTTAGCGCAATGGCTACCTACGTTTCCTGTCTGAACATCCAACCTTCCGGTAACTGCACACCCGAAATGGCACAGTTTACAATCGATATTACGATTGCATCCGGTCAGTTTGAAGTATGTGGAGATCAGACGCACACCTTCTTCACAACGTACGGAGGCGATCTGAAATGTAGCGCAAGCCATGTCATCACAAATATTTTCATAACATTTCTAGTGGTAATGTGTGTTAAATAATAAGAATAAAAGAATAAATAAGCCTTCCAAACGGATGGTATGAATTACTGCGTACCGCTTGCATGAACGAGAGCAAAACAATCACTACTTTCAACCATGCTCCCGCGCTCTTTATATGCAAAAGCAACAGCTAGCAAAAACAAATGAATAAATGAATTTATTTTTACCTTCTTATATAATTATAATATTCATACAATCTCTCTCGGTACAATTAAAGGAACGTTTTAGTCTATTTATTTATTTTATAACATCGTTTACTGCGGAATACCACGTGGTAGACCAATGGGTGCTTTCTAACAACAATAACATTCTTTTCAGAAAAAATATTCAATGTATAAAAATTATAATTCGATGTTCGTGAAATTTTAATTATTTCGTCAGATGATTTAAAAGAACCTATCCTCATTTAGAGACTTTCTTCACAATTCAAAACTGGTAGACTCAGTTATATGACACTGGGGCCATTTTATCAACAAGCATACTTCAAGATAAGATCACAACTTTCCATTTACTTTTAAGCAGAAATTAAGATTTAAATTGGTAAATTTAAATAAGGATTGAGTGATAGTTCCAGCAAAAATATTTGTTTAAAATGGAAATATCGTTACAACCAAGAAAATTGGATTCGAGAGTCGATACGAATGTTGATATTACAATGACCAGAATATGTATAGATCAACTTACATCAGCAGTGCAACTGTACTGTGTTTATTGTTTGTGTGTTTTATCATGAATTGTCTATATATAGCTTTACAAAACAATATTCAACGATAGTTTTTTTTATGACAGAACAATGTTAAAATATCACGTGATTCTACAAAAACAAAACAAACAAAAACACCCTTGAATTATATTTTTAGGATAGATTCCGTAAGTTTGTGATTTTTGATTGTTATTGATGTTAACTAAATATTTTGTTGAAGATGTTTTGAATGATTTCTTGTAACATGTGTGTTATCAAATTGCCATTTAGTTATAACTACATTTTTATAATATTGTAATCTCGCTTTGTTGACATAGAAATATGTGTGTCCTCGTTAATTGTTTGATAGGCTATTAAACACAATATTAATGTAATCGCTATTTGTTGCAATGCAAAAAAAGTGTGTCTCACGTAAAGTGTCTGATATACCTTCAAACACAATATATATGTAATCTCTGTTTGTTGTCATGTGACGCCGTGTGTCTCTATTTGATTGTTTGTAAGCCTTCTACCTGTCAGCTGTTAAACACAGTATGTATGTGATCTCTATTTCTGAGCATATGCTGTATAGACTTTTTACTTGTGTATTTAGATATAATATTATGTTTATTCTGCTTGGCTTGTTGCTGCAGTTTCAATTCAATTAATTGTATGTTTAAATATTTTACAATAAAGTAGTTTGTAAGAAAGGAAACCAGTGTTGTTCTGAAATCAAATACGTTAGAGTGAAATACATGTGCCATAAAGACCTATCTGTCTAACTTTGGTACCATCAAATTATCTAGATTGCTGCAGTCATCGGAAGATGTGATATTGACTGGCTCCGCTACAAAGGCAGATATGGAAGGACGGACAAATATTTTTATCTTTTGAGTAATGAGCATCTACAGGAATATAAACAAGCATGTGAAATTGTGCACTTTGGGTCTAATGTGTGGCTACACCCAGTACTTGCAGAGTAATTGTAATTGACAGAAGTGTTAAGCAGAAGGTATGCAACTAGGATTTTGCTTAAATAATGCTCAGTTAGAGCCTTTTAATGGCTTTATTTTGTGAAGACATGAGAGCCAAAGTCATGAAACTCGACAGGAATGTAAAAGCATGGCTTTTTTGACAACCCTCTCTCAAAACGTATATAAGCTATTAAGTAGTTATGTAACTGTCGAATAAAATTCACCAGCATGTCAAGTTTTGCATCATACGTTTGATTAGTGGCTGTGCCTAGCAAAAGAATGGCTCACGACATATTTATAATAAGGCATATGGACTCTAGTGTTACACTTCATTAAAAAGGCATTTGATATATATGCAAAAAGCTACAGAAACATGCTCAGTAGCAAAAAGTTTAAACATAAACCCGGTTTAGTGGCAATGGGCAAACGCCAAAGACACAAGAACACAAATTCACAAACAAGAAACATAAAACAGCACAAAACTCTACAAACAGCACAGTGCATACATACTATAAATATAAATAATTGGGTTTGAGTTTGAGTTTGAGTAATTAACATTTGCAAAGATGTTAGTTTGCATCTGAAGCTAGTATGGTTGAGCAAGTGTTCAACTGGACTCAATGTTTAAGTTGCAGAAGTGAAAAAATAAGACTACAGTAGAAAGAAAAAAACACAAATAACTTCAAATCCGTATTCCCATTTTGAATTTGGTAATACAGTATAATGACAGTTTGGTTTGAAGGTGTATTTCGGGTTGTAAATTCTGGCATTGCTTTTTAATGCCCCACCTTTTTTGTTGTACACCTGGTTATTATAATGCGCATTTATCGACTTTCGTTGGAATGAAGACTGTGGGTCTTATGGACACACCGGTATATCTAGCTTTACGTTATAAAAAGTACACGTAGAGTTTGCTGTTTGAAAGTTATCACCAAACATGATCGAGTGGGTACATTTGGACATTGTCACAGGAAGTCAAAATAATGAGTAGATATGTGTTATACACAAAAAAGTTATAACAACTGTTAATCTAAAACACTTCGGAGGGATTTTGATTAAACTTCACAGAAATGATAAGTTAGTTTAATCATTTACTAACATTGACTTGTTCTGCTCGCGTATTTATCACCGAGTGATGGCTCTATGATTTTTGGTATGTATTGTACATAGAGTGTGTACGGTTGGCACGGTGTCTGGGGAAACATACGTGTTTTTCATAAACAAGATCAGCTTTGTTTCTGTTTGTATAATTGTTTTATGAGACTTCAACATAATATACATTGAATTACAATTCAAAATGATGACAATTCCCACGTTGTTTCATAACTACCGTTTTCACAGAATATCATAACAAAGTCATATGCTTAGTCCTAATGAGAAATGAAAGAAGCGTCTTCTCTTATGTCCTAACTGGCTTATTCGAACCGATATTTGAGAGTAAAAAAACTGAGTGATAGTACATAAACAATAGATATGGCGTTATATTACTTCTGCACTTTTGATAGAAATAAAGGGCATTGCATCTGAGGGCTTCATGTATATATAAATCCGAATGTATACGTAAATTATGCCATGACGCCGAGCTATGCAGTTAAACATCTGTTCTACGTCCATATTTATACAGTCAAATGGAATGTTGGCAGAGAAAAAAGGCGAACAATGCTATATTTTCTTCTTCATTTAATGTCATCAATTTAATTATCAAAATGCAGTACTGAAAGAACACATAGGTAACATATATATGTTCCCTGATATGGTTCTCATGGTATGGAGATAAAGCCACTATGTGTCTTGGGCAATCTTATCAACACACTTTTTGTTTGATTTATATTTCTGTCAAGTAATAAGCAAGTTTATTTCAAAATTTATAGCTTAATTGAAATTGAGCTTAACTGAAATTTTAAATCTTAATATATATATTTTGTTGTTCGTTTCTCAGATGTATCCGTAAATTATAAGAACATCTTAGGGTATTATTCATAAGTGACACTTTTATTCATCCCGAATGAATATATTTTGATTTTCTAAAAATGCTAAAAAGGCTAGACATTGATTTGGGTATCCTTCGTCAACAATAAACAGGGCTTCATTTTGGTCATAAAAGTAGTTTTGTTTTCACTTGTGAAATAAGAGAATGCAACCGTGTTTTAGTTGTTTGCCATATAACGTATTCACATGTGCAGTTAGATAAACCAACCGTGTTTAGTGGTTATATGATATTACGTTTACCATTTTTAAATAAGAGATAGAAAACGTGTTTAATATGTTTTCATTCGGTCGTCTGAAGCTTTCATATATCTTTTATGTTCTTATCTACTTGTGGTTATTACGAAATGTGAATATACTTTTTTAATCTTCCTACATTTTATTTGAAAAGTTTCCCTTTATATTTTGAACTGAAGAAAAAAAAAGAAAACTGTGACAAAGGGCGACTTGAATGTGTATGTTAAATCAACCGTCTGAGTGCGACGTCGTTATTAAAACGTAAGCGAGTAACTATTATGTCAAAGGTGATATATTTACATTCTCCTAGTCCTTCATGTACCTAAAACTTGACGTTCATATTGTATAACACGCAAAGCATTATGACGTCATTGTTTACTTCAATATTGTGCTTCAATTGGATAAGCTCGACGTCATTTAACCAATGAAATGCGACGCTACAAAAATCACTTATACAAACGTATATTGTTGGTTACACTGCTTTAAGAACAAATACTCAATTGCAGAAGAAACTGCTAATTTCAATAGCAATGACTATTTTTTGTAAATTTAAATATAAGAATTGATTGCATTTTTTCTTGCGCTTATGCTGTATGAGCGCAGAAATGCAAGCGAACAAATGAACATGACGCGCTAGCGCGCTTCATGGAATTTGCTCGAGTACCCAACTGCGTAATTGAACAACAAAATAACATACATTTTGTTAATTAGCATCAACATCGATAGTTTAACGAGCAGGTAAGCCTTATCGTGAGCAACTTAGCTGAAGTTTTGAACAATTGGGTATACTAAAACACCATGCCTTCAACGTACGCCCCTTGTTTCCTCTGCAACCACATTCACATGGAGAGTCAAGCACTGTTATCACGTTTCCTGTATGAAATACATAATTAAGTGAAATTGTGAAACTATTTTTACAAAATGCAAAATATAACAGCGTTATTTTCTGTAATGCTTTTATAAAATTTTGTTGACTGCTCTTATAGTTTATAATATAGACTTAATAGTGGAATAGCATAATAAAAGTTACAAAACGTTCACCATTCCTATTCAATGTTTCAAATGACGTGGCTAACATGACGTCGACGTCATGACAATGAAAGTGTGTTTAATCTGTTTAATTCATATGTTGTGTATATACTTTATTATGGATCGGAGATTTAGGGATCCGGAAGAAGTACAATATTAGTTTTGTAAACGAATCCTCACTGTGAAAAGTTCTACAAATGCATTGTCTTTATACAGTAAGCTTAGTTGGTCTCCGTTGTATATCAAACGATAGAATAATTCTTAATTTGTTTCTTTAACTATTCAAAAAGAAATTTATAATCGTATTCTAACGCCAACTCTTTGTTAAGATCTAAGACAGATAGATTTAAGTCATGCTTTTAGAAATTGGGCTTCAAACGTTCGAAGTATTTTACAACTTTCAGGATTTCCTGACGTGTTGTCATTTCCTTAATCAGTAAATATGTCTTCCCTTGTACATTTGCTTAAAAATATTTACGAAATATTCATTTTTCAGACTGGTTGAGTGGGCATGGAAAGTTGTAGAATTCAAATTTACATTCGAGGAATAAAGCTTATTTATAAATAAGAAAACCTTTGGTACAGACAGGTACTTGCAAAATTATGATTATTGTCCAATAGATTAAATATTTTAGTTTGAAGACATAAAATTATTGTAAGAGGCGAAAGAAAATGTCTCATTTGTAACCTAAACGATCTGGAAGACGAGTAACAGTTTGTCTTAAAATGTCTTGTGTTTGCTGATGTTCCTAAAACAAATATACCAAGATATTGTTCAGAGCACCCCTGTATGGCTAAGAATAGTTATCTACTACAAACTGATAATAAATCACAATTTATTTAAGTTATTTACTAGCATTTGTTTGTTTAAAAAAGCCTTTGAAATAAACAATAATTCTGTTTAATGATTTTATTCATAAAGTATCATCTAATCTAAGACAATTTGTAGTGTTTTTATCATTACTTTTTATAATGTTATTTGGCAAAAAAGATTTGACTTTGTTTTACAGGTTATCATATCCTTATATTATTATTATTTCTTTCTTTTTCATCGTCTTATTCTAATACTTTTATACTGAACATCGTTTCAGAGTTAAATTATTCATTGAATATTCTCATTAATAATTTACATAAAAACATCCAAAATAATTGAATCACGATGAAACTCATGCTTTATCACAGTTCAATATTATCAATATATTTTGGTTTTAATGTAATTATAAATGTATTACAACATAAAATGGTATTTTGAAAGCGCTGTGAGCATTGAAAGGCTGTAGGCGCGACAAGCGTGATTCTACTTTTTAACAATTGTGTTCACATAACTTTGCAATAAAAATCAAATATCAAAATCTGTTACCGACATGTACCTGTCATTACTTAAGAATAAGTGATGTAATTGATGATTTTGATTGCAATAAGCTACTCTCCTTACAGATACAGATTAGTATATATGAACATTGCTTTCATCAGGTTTATTTCCAGTGTAAAGTTAATTAAAGGTGCTATGCAGTGACTATGTTAACACCGTTGATTTGGCTTAAGATATAGAGGATCTGACATGAGTTGTCATTTAATACCAATTTTTATTAAACGAGTTCAGGAAAACTGTTAGTTAGCGAGCCTTTGGCGAGCTTACTAACAGTTTTCCTGGACGAGTTTAATAAAAATTGGTATTAAATGACAACGAGTGTCAGATTATTTTTATCACATGCTTTTTCCGGTAAAAAAACCCTACCTGTTTCACCTGCGAGGCTGATGAGCCGAATATCACCAAGTGTTGTCATTTCCCGCGCTACATGCATTGCAGGAATGTAGTACCAGGATTTATTTAAAACAGCATATATACCCGATCGTTTAAATTCCGTTTATTTAAGAATGCATTCTCAGATGATATCCAGTAAAAATCACACTGTAAACACTTTAATTTTAACGAAATCTTTCTTTCTGTTATACCGAAAATGAACATAAACATTATGACGTCACATCTACTAGATGACGTCATGATGTTTATGTTCATTTTCGGTTAAAATAAACTAAATTTTGGACGCTTTTAAATTTGCTTTTTCAAAATATCAAGACGACATACTTTGTTATCCTCTTAATATTTAGAAAGAAATTCAACTACTCTAACAAAACAAATATTTATTATAGAAATAAAATAAGAATTGAAGGTTTGGTATACAGGAATATTACCAATTAGCAGTTCCTTTTTGCCAATTAACTTTTTCTATAAATGCGGAGCGATATATTTTCTGACCAATAGATGAAGAGCAATGTTATATTACACATGTGTAATATAAAAAAATACGTGATGGTTATATTAAACCGGAAACAAGGTGTAGCATGTGATAAATGTCTATTTATAACGTCTGAACTGAAAATTCCGAACTTTTGCGAATATTTACGATGTAGTAGCCGACTAATCATATTCGCATATTGTACTTTTCCGATATTGTCCATGATGGGAAAAGTCCGGTTTCTCATTCGTAAATTTCCGTCGTGACGTCAGAGTCGTTACTCGTCTCCGCCATATTGTTTATTTACATTGAAAAGAACGACACGGATGTTAATATAAGTGTGGAATATTAATTAGTGTAAACAATGGGACGGTCTCGGTGTTGTGTAGGGGGATATAGCAATGTGCCAGGAATGGAATTAGTCTGCACACATTTCCAAAAGAAGAGAAACTCCGGAAACAATGGATTCATTCAATTCAGATGACAGGGTCTGAGTGTTCAAGGGCCGGATGGCAAGGTCCCTCGGAAAACGGTTCCGCAAATGCACAGCTTGTGTGTTCTAAGCATTTTGGGTTGACAATGTTCACGATGACTACCAGAACTAAAAGGAGTCTCGGTCTAGCCTATAGAACTGCTTTGATAGACGAAGCTATCCACACATTATTTGGCGTCAGAGTTAGGAAAAGCAACCTTGACCAAGTCCAAGCAAGACCGGTAGTGCGCAAACGAGAAGTGAGGAGGGTATGTTGCACATTTTAATATGTTAACAGGTTTATTTGACTTAATCAGTCAACATTTCCATTTAGCCCTTTCTTGGATGGTTAGTATTTGTAAATAGACCTGAGCAGAACACTCTTTTTTAAATTTATACAAATTAGTACATACTGAATGTTTGAGCAAAACATGTATGTCAGGACTTATTTGTAATAATTTTTTTATATAAATGAATCGTGAATAGACATACATTCATGAAAAAGCAAGATCTGACTATACGAACGGGTTATACTGCTACCGTTTGATTTAATCTGTATCTTCCAGAGGCTCTGTAAATAAAAGATGATGAAAGCATTGTGTTTATTTTGCTCATGTGTTTTAGGCATATTATAAGATTAAGATAATTGTAAACTTTTAAGGACAGTTCATACTTTGTCTACCATTTACTGGATTATATTGCGGGTATCCAAAAAACAACTAATGATATAGAAGTATTAGTGAAAGAACCTTGAAGATGCTTTATAAATGTTTTGACTCTTAACATCTCAAGTTTGAGTAAAGGATTATTGTATATGTCTATAAAAAAATCGCTTCCCCCTTCAGATACCGAGTGACTACAACCAGAAAGGCCAAGTTGATAAATCAACTGCTGTAACTTATACAGATGCTGTTCCAGATTTATTTCCTATTGATCTAGTATGTATTTATATTAGTATCCATTTGTAGGATGTTTTAAATTTCAATGGATATTCTAGAGTTGTTTGGGATTTTCCCTCTTAAATCATATGCACCCACCATGAAATCAAATTGCAGTTTCATTTATGGAAATGAAGTGTACATGTGTGTAATTGTTTCCTTAAAAATTATTTGTATTGAGTATATAGTATCAATACTAATGGGCACTTCGTTCCTTTCATTAGGGTGACATGACCGCCAACCCTCCATCCACTGAGTTTCCAGTCGACGCAGCTGAATTAGACATGGACATGGAGCTAGACAACAGTAAAAGAACTGTCATGCAGGTAATATTTTTTCAAACACTTATGTAATGATCATTTAAAGGTACTCCTTTTAAAAAGGGAAGGATTATAGGGTCACTTACTGATATTTAGTGTGCAATAAATATTTTGATATCATTTTCAACTATTAATGTTTTTTTATGTAGAGCGCTGAAACACCACCTCCCGTTGACCAGTCATCAACAGCAGCCTCAGCCCTTAACCTTCAACAATACCTAGAATCTCACAGTACTGATGCTAAGATCCAGTCAAAGGTACATATAGAGAATCGTTGATTTGAAAACAAAGACACCAATAAAAACAAACCTAATTATTATCAATTCGAGATGTTGATTGTAAAGGGACTATACACCAGATTGGCACCAAAATTTATTTTTTTTCTGTAAAGAATCTCAGCACAAAGTCAATTATTTGGTAAAATGTTTTAGCCTTAGAAAACACAACTGTAAAAAATGGACCATAATGAAAATAAAAAATCGAGGTAGAGACTGGTTTCGAACCGGTGTGGCCAAAATTGCAGTCCAGTGTCGTATCCACTTGCTGCCAAGGCTTATCCTGAACAATTGAATATCTAAGCTATATACTGAATTTGGTAATATCACGTGATAACATTGACTAATCAATCATGCATAAGAATGAACTATGTGATATTTCATTTAGTTTGTTTCAATGCATTGTACACATTGATACGAGTCTAAGTCAGTGTTCAACAATTTTTCTTCTTCTTTTTTTCGCTATTTAATCATACTGTGTATATCTCCATTAAAGAGAATCTCCCCATTATGTTATGTTCCAGTGTATAGTATAGCAGCTTTGGCAATTCTTTTTTAAAAACACTTCTATTTGTAAGTTGTACATATTAAAGGTATTCATATATATGTTCATGTGAACATTAATTGTGACTGTTGGCATTACCATGTATTATTTCAGAAATCTTGTGATGATTCCCTGAAAAGGAACAAGGGTTAACTCAAACATACAGAGATGAGATCAATGAATACCAGCAATAAGAAGGTAATGAATAATTTGATTATTGTTATCATTTTCTTTCGGTTTTAGCTTACCGGTATGAGTTTATATGGAGGGTGTTACACAATTTATATGTTTTAGTAGCACCCCTACACTTTCATGAAGACCAGCATGTGAACTACGTTTTCTTCTTGTAATTGAAAGCTAACAGATAATAAAATATTTCCTCCACATATGTTTCGCTTGCATTTAAAGCTTGTTATATGATTTCAAATACAAACAAATGTCTTGATCTTGTATTTTAAGCAATTTAGCCATATTTCTAAAAATAATAATATATTTAAGGTTTTCATAGTCAATGAGAAGGTGCCATTCTATCCAAGATTTTAGTGCCATGTGCCTTTTCCGCAGCATACTGCCCTTTTAAAACTTGAAATTACCACAAGCACAGCTGACATGAAGCCATGCTATGTTACAATTATAGAAGATAAAGTCCAAATAATGCATATTATTCCAGATAAGCTACCAAGACTATCTGACTAAGACAGTCTACAATTTATAACATGTCTTGTATTTTTCAGGCCTTATGTGCATGTCCAAAGTGTTGTGTAACAACTGCTGTCCGGGGTACCCAAGTGAGTCGCAGGCCACCACCAATTAAGCGAAAAACTAAAGGTAATTTTACTTGTGTAATAAAATCCATATTGTGCAGCTGTCAAATTGCTGGAGGTTGAAAATCTGACTGCTTAAAAGTTTCATTTCAAAGTGCAGAAAGATTTGTTACATCGATCAAGCTTTTATTTCTAATTTGGGATCAAAAGCTGGTTGTGTTCCACAAGTATAATTTTTCTTACCTGACATTATTTTGTAAGAATTATTTAGGTTTTTAAGATAAAATTTCACTTTAGTGATGGCATATTATGCAATTATGAATAAAGCAATTGGAACCAACATATATATTTACACATTTATCTATTCTTCCATTCAGGGATAGAGACTCTGATGGATCACCACATCACATATTCCACCTCAAGTACCCAGTACTGTGACAGTGACATTGCTGATGAAAAGAGCCTGACACCTGCCTGCCCTGAGGTCCCTCCTGCTCCACACCTTCTGGCTTCTCCATTAACAGCCCCAGTCCTCGCCTCAACTCCTGCGCGGAAGAAGGGCAGGGTAGTTGTTGAATCAACTCTCAACAAATCCTTCATGTCCACATCATCCTGGGGATTTACTGATGATGAAGCCATAGATCCAGACTATGAAACAGACGCCTCAGTCTACAGTGACTCAGAAGATGATAACCCAATGCAGTAAGTTATGCCTTCATAAATAAACCTGTTAAAGTCTTTGTCATATATAACTTCAATATTAAAGCACATTTTTATCATTGTGCTATACCATTCTCACCAAAATATTAAGCCAATGTGAGTAGTCAAATATGTTGTAAATTATCCATGCTACTTGAATTGATTCAAATTACCTCCTAAATCACTGGTGCATTCAATTTTTGAGCATTTCTTGATTCCTCATTTGTCTGTAATTGACAATTTATAAAAGCCTAATATAAGCTGTCAGAACTGAAGATTAATTGACATAAGAACATTTGTCTTTTTCAGGGCAGATGTACATAAGCAGAGAAAGTTTCTTGTTTTTGAAGATAATCTTTTAGAACTGTTCAACTGATGTGAAATGTGCCATCTCCCTACCAAAGGCAATGTCTGCAATGTCCAGGGATCAGCTATGGCCATCAAACAAGTTTGTGAATGTGGACAAACCAGGCGATGGGAGTCACAGCCCAAAGTTAGAGGTGTTTGCAGCAAAGTGGACATCAGTGGTCAACCATGTTCAAGACATTCACACTGGACATGGTGACCTCTACCAGCAGTGCACCCATGGTCCCCTTGAACCCCGAGAATGGCTAAAAAAGGGCTCAAAGGCAGCTGCCAAAATGGAAGACATTCTGCTAAACAAGAGACTGTGCAAGGACATCAAAAAGCTGTCCACAGGATTTCAAACGTCAACACTGGAATCATTTCAAAGTGTAATCAATCACTTTGCACCAAAAATGACAGCATATTCCTTTCACGGACAAATGTGTCGCCAATACCTGGCAGCTTTACATTTCACTGAAAATGTGCAAAGAGGTAAAAAAAAATATCAAAAAACGGAAAGTTCAACCTGAAGATTATATTTCCTAAACATAAGTCAAGTTTGTGAATGATGAAATGACCTTCGGTTATGTAAAGGAACTTCTCGACATGTGTATGGAATTATGTGGTGAAAAAACAAAATGTCAACCCCAGCCCCACCTCCCCTCACATCAGGGAAAAGAAAGCCAACCAAGGTTGAGGTTACAAGGTGTTTAGGCAAAAACAAAAGGTTTAAATATTAGTGTAGGGGAATAAGAAACAACATAGATTGTGACTGTTTGAATATATCCTAAGATTTGTCAACAATTTGGAATTTTCCTTTTTTAACAGTACATGTATAAGCGGTATCATAATTGAATATTATTTCCTGTAATGGTGGTTGCATGTATAATCTAATGAATCTTTGTGACAGTGGAATGTTTTTTTTTGTATTATACTTTCACTAAAGTTTTGAATAGTGTTACTTAAAAATAACTTTATAGTATCTGTATAATTTAACAATACCTTTTGGGTTTTTTCTTATCCAGCCTCTTGATCTGGTTTCAAAAGTTTAGATTGATTGTTTTCCGTTGTTAAGTGCATGCTTGCCATTTTAGTCCTTGTTTTCCTAGAGAATTGTTGTACATACCATTTGGTGCTTTTATTGTTTGAAATAATAATCATCCTTAATATAAATTACAAACCTAAACCCATACCACATGATATTTTTCTTTTAGTCCCCTACCGGTTTCATCTGACGGGGCTCAAGGTTTATCCTCAGTCCGCCCACAAAAATCTCAGTCAACCGATAACTCAAAAAGTATAAAAGGTCAATGATCTTAGTAAGTGGAAAGGCAATATGCATGTTAGTTTTTTTTTGTCAGACAAAGTTATGCAGAGTTATGGCCCTGGATTATAAAAATATAGCCAATTTGAACCTGTGATAGGGAAAAAAGTATCAAAGCCAAGTTAAATGAAACATATGTGGAAAGAGGGCAGTTCGTAGATTATACACATTTGTTTGTTTGTTTTCTTCAGGTAAATGTATGCAGAAATATGGCCCTTGACTTGAAATATAAAAATAAAGCTGTTGATGGAAACAATTATCGGTCCTTGGAATACTAAAAAAGTTCTCTAGCTAAGTTGTTGAAACTTGGCATGTGGATAGAGGACAATATGAAGATTATGCACGTTAGTTTATTTTTTCATCAGAGCGAGTTATTGCCCTTGACATTAAAGATATAGCCAATATGTTCCTGTGATAATTCAAGAAGTATCAAAGCTAGTTCATGAAACTCAGTTTGTGGATAGAGGGCAATACGTCAAAGTAGACAAGGTGATCATTCGATTTTAAAACTAAAACTGTTGCATTGCAATGGATCAAGTTTAATGTAGTTGCCATTAGGTCCCTATCACATGGGCTGTGGCGACTCAAACAACTTTGAATTATTTGAAGGATATGTCAAAGTGCTCTTCTTCAAATAACTTCCACTTGTAAATAATTTGTCAGATAGACCCTTTAATTGTTGTCATTACAAGCTTTACTCATTTAACTAAGGAGTGACCAAAACATGGAACAAATGCTTCATGCATATATGATGGATATTAAATATTGGCATGGTCTTGCACTAAGGAATCATATTCATAGTCCAAACAAATGCAAAAGTAATCCAAACAGTCAAACACTTTATTTCAATTGATTCAACACAAAAAAAAACACAAAACACTTGTGGTAAAATATTGGAATAGTAAAATTGAAATCTGACACTTGAGTAGCAAACAATATGTCGCAAACATCTGTCATGACTGCCTATGAGTCCTGAAATCCCTCATACTGCTGTGATGGAAACTGTGCCCTAATCCTTTGAACTGCACATGATGGAAGTACAACACGCACCTCTCTTCCCAAATATCCCCAACACCATCTGACAAACTGTCAATATGCCACATATCTGTTGCCTGCAAAATAAGATGTCAAACCAATGTGAAATTATCCAAGTAACTCTTTCCCAATTATAGGGGGGTAATTTTTATATGCGGTTATTGATGATATTAAAACAAAATGAAGTTCTTAAAATATCGTGCGCAAGCATTCTAGTGACTGACAGAATGTAATAAATTTTGAACCACATGCATTGATTATTTCTTCTTTACAACTAAGACTTACTCATTATCTTCTTGTTGCGGCACTCCATACTGCTGTCTGTACTGGTAGTATGCAGTCTCTGGCACATAGCGGTCCCGGCAAACAGTGCCAAACCCGGGGTGGTCTGTTATACATTCAATGTCATGGCCTTCTTCATTAAACACATCCAGTTTGAAGTTTGTTTGTTCAATATCACGGCAGCATACCGATTCCCGCCCAGTTTGCATAGCAATACAGCTATTGCATCTGCACCTTAAACAATTAAATCATCAAATAAACTACAGAATTACTATAATCAAGTTCTTTTGCTGGATATGGGAGTATAAATGATAATCTAGATTAGAAATTTGATGTACAAACTAATTTATAAACCAAGCAAAAGTTATGAAAATATTAGTAAAGATAGTCACGTTAATGTATTTTCAGACATTTCAGTTTTGACAAATGTTAAATTACACGACATTTTAATTGTCACATGAATTACAAAATATAAAAACAATGACACTGAATGATTTACAACCAAACTTGTATTAAAATTGAATTTGCTTTTTAACATTTTAGGGTATTGATTTCGCATAAATAAAGAAGTTCAAATTGAAGTTTAGTAATTTTAGATTACCAGTTCGTGTTGCCAATTCGATTTCCATTATCTCCGTCGTGAAGATCTAGACGATTAATGTCGTCTTCAATTAAATCATCCCTATTTGATGGTTCACACTGATATGGAACAATGTTATTTTCAGCGTCATACGAGCTAATATCCGAAAAATCAATCGATTCATCTCCGTCAGTTGTGTAATTCTCGCTGTCAGACATTTTGGATTCACGACTGTGACGTCACAGTCTGATCATCGACTTTGTATTTTTCCGGAAATATTTCCGTCATTTTCCGTACAGGTATGAAATGTAGTGTAATATACCGTTCGGAAACAGGTAAAATGATCGTAAATTTTCGTGAGAAAATTGCCAATCAAAATATGATGCCGAATAGAACCTATACCGAAAAATTTAAAATAAGGCTGCATAGTACCTTTAAATAATACCCGATATTGGCTAAAGACATTTTTACTTTTGTAGTAGGTAAATTAAAGTAGGTCTTTTAGTCAACACATTTAATAAGACATAACTTCTTTTTTTATTATGTTCCTAATAGTGCAGACATGAAATCATGTTTACATCTCATGTTATTAAATTAATTTTATTGAACAAGCCCAGCTGAATTCTTGAGTATGTTAATTAAAGTTGATTAAATCTGTGACTTGTAACATGTCAATATATTTTCCACTCTCGTATGGTTGTTTTTGTCGCGAGCTTTCTGATTAAATTTTAGATACGTTAGGCAAATAATTACTTTGATGTTGAACACTTTGAAATTGGTTGACAAAAACATTAGCGGCGACATAAACAACGCATACGTGCTGTATGACATTTTTGTTTTTGAAATACAGATAAAAGTTTTACTTTCCTTAAACTATACAACACGTCGAAAATAAACAAAATATCACTCATTACAATATGTTTGTTTTTTGCATTGGTGTTTATATTCGTATTATTTATACTGATATGAAAATACCACGGTATGAATCAAATTTGCTCAGTTTTTAATGGGAGATGAATATTAGAAAAACTTCTGATTGTTAATTCAGGTTGCTGAACATGAACCTGAAATAAGAAAATATACGATGGTACAACGTTAAGGCAGCCTAGTTTGCAAGCTTTAAATACATTGATCTATTATATTTATATACAGTATATGCAGATAAGTGTATTGAAACAAGGCTTGTATATTTTTAAGTGTTATATCCATATTATAGTTGTGTACAATGTTTTCAGAACCAGGAGTATTTACTTACAAGTGTATTGAAATATTGTTAGGATGTGTAGGAGTTTGCTCTTCATATCAGTGTAATGAAATTGTAGGACTTTTATGTCCTCATATTTTATTTGGACAGCAATAGCAATATTAATAGACTATGAGGGGAAATGGAGGAATCTGTAGACCGTGATTTTATGAAAGTGTATCATCTTACAAACATTTTAAGATATGATTACGCCTTGGCCGTTGAGGCGTTTGGAAACTACAGCATTTTAAAGTGCGTTTATACTAAACACAAAACACACAAATATTTTTTTCAGCTAAAAACAAAGATGTGAAATGGCTCATTATGCTCTAATTTACGTTTCTTCATAACTTGCAATATTTTATGACGAAAATCAAGCATCAAAATAATCTGCATCTTTTTTATGAGAAATCTTTGATTGACCATTAAACTTCAGACAGTACTGATGAAAATGACATAATGTCAAGTTAAACTTTTCCATTTATATCACGTTACATCATCAAAAAGGTATGTTGACTATGCTTACATATTAAACAAATTATTTTATCGTCCTTTTGCAATCCTATCCATACAGTGATCCTTGTTTATGGCACAAAGGCGAATTACAAATATTATTCAGAAGAACAATCACATTTTCTGATGAATGTGCATATAGTTACTTTGAAAAAAAAATCGTTAAACACAATTTCTAAAGTAAACAGCACTAGATTTATTAACTGCACACTTTTCACATCACAACACTAATTTGTTATGCAAGATTAAATTGCAAAACAAAATGAACAACTTGAACTTTAAATTAAAGATTTATGACAAAAATACCAATCTGCTTATAAAATAATTTACTTCAAACTTCAATTACATGACTTGACATTTGCCTCGATAAGTCATAACATACCACTCTTAATTATTTTATGTTAATGGACTAGAAATATCCATTCCATTCTTAAATGGGAATACCTTTGCATCTGTCAATTGTAGTTTACGTTACCAGTGTTAACAAGAATATCATTAACCATGCAACGGGACTATATAATTATAATTGTACACAATATGTTAAAAATCACAGTCTAGAAATTTGCTGTACACCCTCGTGTGCTCCTTTACATGTAGGTCTCTTACATTACATTAAATCAACGTGACATTTGTTAATATTATGTGTCAAATACGTGACAAATTGTAATGCTCATACATCTAACCAATTTTGCATAATGTCTACACGTTTTTAAAATCATACTGTATAGTTAAGTTTTGAAAAAATCTGCAATCAATGAAGTCAAGTAACCTCTGTGTATGTTCGTAATGCTTTTAAAGGTGTACTCATACTCCCAAATATGATTTACCACAAATAAAACAAATGTTTTAATCAACCAAAAATGATAAATGAATTCCGCAAACAATTGTTCTTATAAAGGATACCGACTGTAAATTGAAATTAAGGTGCAGTCAACACGGAATTTCTATCTTATGGGACGAAAATAAATCACAGTAAATCTTTAGTTCTCACCAATCTCAGAAAACTGCGTGTAAGGATATTAAATACACAGTTACAATCGTGTTATCAGTAAATATTTTTCCAAAAATGCATTATTGTGCAAGTTACAAAAGTAAAAGGGTTTTCACTCAAAATCAATGTTTGTTATACATGTATGTGTATTGATTTTGAATAAGTGTGTCAGTTCTACCGATATGCTCGAAAAATAGCTACATCCTGCTCTAGTCTGTATCAGATTCATCTTCAAATACAATGCCAGTCATATCATCAACCTCTACTTCCTCATCGTCCTTTTCAGAGTTGTAATTGTTTTCTTCCCTAGTACACAAACTTTTAATAATTTATTGTGAAACAATCTAACGACATGTCCACACGTATTCGATACTACTTTGGCACTGTTATCCTACCACTTCATTTTCAATCTCAAAGTCATAGTGGGTAATTTTCATGGACGTATTACCAGACGTACAATTGGTGGTTGACCTGATGATCATGCATTTAAAGGGGTCCTCTACAACTTATGTTGATACTGTTATACGAGATCAGAGAGAAATATTAAGAACCTAGGTTCTTTTTTGCAGAATGTGTCATATCTCACTTTGTTCACAATGGCTAATTTAACTGAACAAATATATTTTCCTTTGTTTTGACCAATTTCATTTCCAAAGAAAAATCGCCGCTTGTGACCTACACCAGTATGAAAAAAACCTGTAACACCTCGCTCAAACCACGAGGTTATCTGGAGATCTAACAAGAACATCTTATTTTAATGCCTGCCTCTTGCTAGGATGAAATAATGCCTTCTTGTGAAATATTTCAACATTGGTACCTCCAAGACTTGTAAGATTTAAACAAATTTCTCTGAGAACAACAGGGTCTCAAAACTTTTCTGCAAAGTTGTCATGTTTTACCGGTTGAAAAGTAAACATGATATTTTGGCTACTAGTATGTCATTGTTGCCGATAAAAGCCATCCAGTCCGTAGGAGTTCTTGTTTCGGGGCCAGATATCAAAAATGTTGGCGCAGTTCTATTTTGCATTCAACTTATTTGAATAAATCAGGGTAATCAACGAGCTTTCCGAATATATCAGGTACTCATGGTAGGCTTTGAAGTGGTGCATTGCCGACAAATAAATGTGCATATTCACATGGTTTTAAAAAGCATTCTATCAGCTGTTTCTAAGGACCAAGAAACTTGACCATAGGAAAAGGGCAGTTTTGTTTACAATTTGATTATTAATGAACTCTTCCATTGTTGCCTGGCCCGTTCCATCAGCACAATTTTAAATCTTATTTATCTTACAAAATTTAGTTTTTCCACCTACTTATCATTTTATGTTTATGTTTGTAAATTACATTTTGATAAATGTTCATGCTGTATTGAATATGAATAAAGAATATATATTTTATTTGCCTTTTTACAATATATTATAGTATTGTGTTTTAACATTTAATTGATTGCAAGTCTATTTGATCTTACTCATTTTCTACATGAAAGTTAACAAAAACATTCAAATATTTTGTGTACGTAATGTAATCATGGTTACGTAGGTTTTATCACTGGTTCAAATTAGAAATAAAACCAGAATATAATGTGTGTATAATTAAAGTGATTCATTATGTAAAGGGTATTCATAATTTACCAGCATCAATCGTTATTATGCAAAATAGAACTAAAAGTAACGTAAATCACACAAGGCTTAACGTTATCGGCACAATCATAAGAAAGTTTAGGGATGTAATGATGAAATCGTCTAATACGTATTTAAAATATTGCATACCTCTTTCATCAAGCAAAATAACATGACTTTGTTTATATCAGCACTATACTATAGTATTATATTATTTATATAAAAACGTTGCTTTTATGTTACGTTTTAACAGTAAAGTAATCGACACCAATTCGCGCGGTATGAATTATTAGAAAAACCTTCATAGAGCTTATGAACGAATGATTTGCCATCTTTTATCTCATAAAGGATCATTATACATGGAAGAAATAGTTCAGATATAACTTAAAAGTAATTTCTTAGGGTAACGTAGTTTAAAAGTCCGTTTCTCACTTATGCCCCTTCCCTCAGAGCGTAAACATATCTCATTTTGTGACGTTTTACTTAAGCTTTAAGAAAATCATAACCTTCAAAATTCACACTGGGGAGAGCAGGGTCATATGGCAGCTTAAGGACAATAGTCCATAAAAAGCCATTTCACTATAGTCATCCACGTGCGATCGTTTTCTCCCGTGCAGCCAAAACCTATCCCACAAACTTCACAAATGTCCAAGTTCTGTGCTCCCATCGGCGCATAAAACAATTTCATCTCGTTAAAAATCAGCAGGATTAACTGGGTACTGAATTGACTTGAGAACCAATATAGTTTGGCACAATGTGGACTGGAAAAATGTTTTTGGACACACAGTGCACGTGAGAACAGTCAGTCTATGGTGGATGCTTGGCAAATTTGGGTATATTGTAGCTAAATGTATTTTATAATTATCTAATTTACTATTCATCTCTTAATATGGTACATATTAAATATATAATACTGTTTATTTCAAAATTATTCTCTTATTCCCAGTGAACCTTAAATTTACATGCTGCATGGGCTAACTCGAGGTCAAGGTCAATAACACATGATGATTTGACACTAGACTGTAAAACAATCAGCAGGATTAACTGGGTACTGAATTAACTTGAGAACCAATATAGTTTGGCACAATGTGGACTGGAAAAATGTTTTTGGACACACAGTGCACGTGAGAATAGTCAGTATATGGTAACTGCATGACAAATTTTGGTATATTGTAGCTTTATGTGGTGAATTAGCTCTGGCTTGACGTTTGTTAAGCGCAATAAGAATAAAGAGGGCTGCTTGGTACCTATTGGCTACAATACGCACTTTGATTTTGCCCCATTTGGAGGTTTAAGGCACACATTCCAGAAACACGATTTGGCTTTCTAAATACTTATTCGACTTGGAAAAGATGTTGATTTGGGGTTGTTTAATACTGGTTTGGGAAAACTGTGGATTAACATTTTAATTGATACTTCTGGCTGGATAGAACTATATGAAATTACACACATATTTTATATGAAGCTTGTTAAGCACATGATGCGCTTAGGGATATTGTTTGGTTAGCTTGAATTTGGATATTGGAAAAGAGGTGAAATATAACTAAAATTGTTTATTGATGTTATGAATGTGATGATTTATTCATAAAATGAAGACATAAGTTATAGCGTTGTCGATATAAGTCATATTTGCATTTTGACATTCAAATGCAATGATAAAGCAAATATTACTAACGATGGATCTGTATTTGATAAAATTCTTATTCACTGAGTCATATTATGTTTCAGAAATTTCAGGATGTTTAAGTAAAATTTATATCTGTTTCAAAAACAGTAATGTCAAACTGCACGTATTCGTTGTTTATTTCATTCCAAAAGAAAATGAAGAATGTGTTAAGTTGATAATATCTAAAGTATCATATGAAAGAGGAGTGCAACAGCGTTTATAATTAAATATATTTGAAGGTTTAACATTCCATCTTGATAACACATACGTCTCCAAGAAATACCAAAAAGTTGAACACAAAATATTTAAATAAAAAATGACATGATATTTCAACCATTTCAGTCCTTTGTAGAAGCAGTCTTTCGAAAAAAATATAAAAAGGGTTTTACAGAATAAACAAATGCGTATTGATTATAATCTCCCGTCTTTGAGTTGCGAGTACATACGTACATACAAACGATGTCGTCTGCATGAGTGGCGAGAATGCAATAGGTAATAGGTTTTTTTGTTGTGGTATATACGTAGTCGTAGGTCGCCACATTGGGTCTTTATTCGGTAGCGATTTCTTTCATTTATTTAGTCAATATAGTACAACCTTGATTATTTAGCAAGATAGCATTTTGTATATATTATAATCATTGAGCAACACTGCATCCAATATATTTTACCGTCCGTGACATTGTGCCATTCGATATAAATTACAGTCACTGAGCGATACTGCAACCAATATATTTCACCATCCGTGACATTGTTCCATCCTATATAAATTACAATCACTGAGCGACACTGCAACCTACCTAAATATTTCACCATGATCCATGACATTGTGCCATGCGATATAAATTACAATTACTGAGCGATACTGCAACCTATAAATTTCACCATCCGTGACATTGTGCCATCCTATATAAATTACAATCACTGAGCGACACAGCAACCTATATATTTCACCACCCATGACATTTTGCCATCCTATATAAATTACAATCCCTGAGCGACACTGCATCCTATATATTTCGACATCCATGACATTGTGCCATCCTATATAAATTACAATCACTGAGCGACACAGCAACCTATATATTTTACCATCCATGACACTTTGCCATCCTATATAAATTACAATCACTGAGCGACACTGCAACCTATATATTTCACCATCCATGATATTGTGCAATCCTATATAAATTACAATCACTGAGCGACACTGCAACCTATATATTTCACCATTTATGACATTGTGCCATCCTATATAAATTCCAATTACTGAGCGACACTGCAACCTATATATTTCACCATCCGCGATCAACCCATCCGCAGTAGATTTTTACTATCACTAACCGACACTGCTGTAATGTAAGCCAAAGACCTCTAACGCGCCCTTGTAAGGCTACCAAAGGCCTCTAACGTTTCACTGTAAGGGTACCGAAGGCCTCTCACGCGCCAATGTAAGATAATTGAAGGTTTCTGACGCTTAATGTACTGTCATGGGAACCGAAGGCCTCTAGTGTGCCAGTGTTATGTTAATCAAATACCTCTGACGCGCCGTTTTAAGGGAACCGAAGGCCAATAACGTGGCACTGTTAGGGAACCTAAGGGCTCTAATTTGCCACTGCAATGTGAACGGAATGTCATTACGCGCCACAGTAAGGGAACCGACCTTGTCTTACGTGCAACTGTAATGTAACCGACATTCTCTTACGCGCCTCTGTAATGGTAACCGATTGTTATTAACTCATCATTACCAGTGAACCGAAGGCCCCTGCAACTGTAAGGAAACGAAGGCCGCTAACGCGCCATTGTTATGGGAACCGACGGACTCTAACGCGCCAATGTGATGTGAACCGACGGACTTTAAAGCACCACTGTATTTAGAACTAACGGACTTAAACGCGCCACTGTAATTGATCTGAAGGCCTCTAACGCGCCTCTATAAGGGAACCGAAGGTCTCCAACGTGCCACTTTAAGGGAACCGAAAGCCTCTACCGTGACACTGTAATGAGAACCGAAAGCTACTAACGCGCCACTGTAATGGAACTGAATGCCTCTAACGCGCCACTGATATGGAACTGAAGGCCTCTAACGCTTCTGTAATGGGACTGAAGGCTTCTAACGCTACTTTATTGGAACTGAAGGACTCTAACGCTACTGTAATGGAACTGAAGGCCTCTAACGCTACTCTAATGAAACTGAAGGCCCCTAACGCTACTGTAATGGAACTGAAGACCCCTAACTATATTGTAATGGAACTTAAGGCATCAATCGCTTTTGTAATGGAACTGAAGGCCCCTAACGCTACTGTAATGGAACTGAAGGCCCCTAACGCTACTGTAATGGAACTGAAGGCCCCTTACGCTACTGTTATGGAACTGAAGGCCTCTAACGCTACTGTAATGGAACTGAACGCCTCTAACGCTACTGTAATGGAAATGAAGGCCTATAACGCACACCTGTAATGGAAATGAAGGCCTATAACGCACACCTGTTATGGAACTGAAGGCCCCTAACGCGCCACTGTTATGGAACTGAAGGCCTCTATCGCTACTGTAATGGAACTGGAGGTCTCTAACGCGCCACTGTTATGGAACTGAAGGCCTCTAACGCGACACTGTAATGGAACTGAAGGCCCCTAACGCGCCACTGCAATGGAACTGAAGGTCTCTAACGCGCCTCTGTAAGAGAACCGAAGGTCTCCAACGTGCTACTGTTAGGGAACCTAAGGCCTCTTCTTTGCCACTGTAATGAGAACCTAAGGCCATTAACGCGCCACTGTTAGGGAACCGACCTTTTCTAACGTGCACCGACTTACTCTAATGCACCATCGTAATGGCAACCGAAGGTCAATATTACACCATTACAAGGGAACCAAAGGCCCCTGACGCGCACTTGTAAATAACCGAAGACCTGTTACGCACCCTAGAAATAAAACCGAAGGCCTCTAACACGCCACTGTAATGGTAAACTACAGACTCAAACGCGCCACTGTAATGGGAACCGGAGGACTCTAACGCGCCACTGTAATGGTAAACTACGGACTCAAACGCGCCACTGTAATGGGAACCGGAGGACTCTAACGCGCCACTGTAATGGGAACCGGAGGACTCTAACGCGCCACTGTAATGGGAACCGGAGGACTCTAACGCGCCACTGTAATGGGAACCGGAGGACTCTAATGTAACGCGTCACTGTAATGGTAAACTACAGACTCAAACGCGCCACTGTAATGGGAACCGTAGGATTCTAAAGTGCCACTGTAATCGGAACAAACCGACTCAAACGCGTCACTGTGAAGTTAACGAAGGTCATTAACGCGCCATACTGTACAGTAGGTCAAAACGTGTAAATACAAAATAAATTTCTCCCCAAACCTCTCTTTCTTCCCATATATGTATAGTTTTTAACCAAATTATATAACATAGCAAGCCAAAATGAAAAATAATAATACAATTTTATCATTTTTTCCATAAAAGTTGAAGCGACTATTATTCATGATTTAAATATAAACTATGAAATACTGCACATTTCATCTAGTTATTTAATTAATTGAACAATAACTTTAAAAAGTGAATTTTAAAAATTGCTCATTCACAAAATCTAACATATAGTAAACAGTTTTAATGTGCTTAAACTTTTATTTCATTTAAGTTCTTCCAAATGACAGTGACAAAATTCATAAGAATGGCCATGAAACTGTTATTTGAAAAGTTAATTCTAGCACACCGGATAGGCATTCCCGGTGAATTTATCCTTGCTGGAAAACTGCATCTGGCATCCCCCACGCCAGATAAGTCACGCGCTGTGACGTAATACTTCCTGTTTCTTTTATTAAACACTTTATGTAATCATTACTATGAGATTTAATTAGTTTATCTATTTATTTATGAGTTCTATTAACATTAACTTTACAAAAATATACCTAAAAACAAAACAAAATAAATCTTAAAAGACGTGATATCGAAGGAACTTACTGATGTATGCAGTAAATACAAATTATTGCGCGTCATGACGACAATAAACATCATCGCATGTGCTTTTTTATGTATTGTCTTCACAACAAAATGTAATTTAAGGTATGCTAGAGAAAATATATATCATGCGTGTCCGTTCCGGATGGAAGAATCCGACCATCAGGCACGCTGCGTAGCCGGTAACTCGGCAAGCCTCGTTAACTGGCAACGCAGGTGCCCTCGGGTCGGATTTTTCTATCTGAAACGGAAACACATGGCAGATATTGCTAACGATTTCAGTGAGCAAAAGTATACAGTATCTTAATACTATCTTTTGAATTGTACTGTTAAAAAGGTCATACACATGTTTATAATTCTTCATTTATGGGATAAGTTTTACTCATTTTTTTTTTACTCAAGGTTTTAGGAAATATTTTTCCATTGTTTTCTATGATCAAAACAATGAATAATTAGACAATTTTAATAATAAATAATTGCAACAGAAATTAAAGTGTATACTTCAATAAAAGATGATAAATGTCAAGATTTTAGACTGACAGAATACAGACATTGTCCATTTCACTCTTTGTACACAATGAATTCATGATAGCAACTGATGTTTTTTTTTCACTAAATTACTTGTTTAAATATGGTAAACATAAATTTTCAAGTGGGGTTATTTTAAATAATCCGTCAGCTATACAACAAAAAAAAGAATTTAGAAGTTTGTTAACTTTTATATAAAGCATTAAAATTTTAGATTTTACTGATTTGTCACAATTTTAGTAGAGAATTTCACTAGCAGATAATGTGGTGCGCACCATGTACGCTCCCCCCCCCCATAAAAATCATCTTTGTTTACTTTCTATTTCAATACAGGAGAAAAGGAGTTAAAAATACTCCAAAAATGCATCATTTCGAACTAGGAATAGTTTCGTTTAAACCCCACTTCCACCACTTTAAACCAAATACATTTCAGTTCTGAGGGAGGGGCGCAAATCAAAATGTTCAGCCTAGGTCACAATTGAACCATGACATGAATGTGCAGGTTCCAGGCGAATTTGTCTTATGATACAAAGCAAAAGGTAGATACTTGATGCCACAAAGACATTTCAGCAACGTTATTGGAACTCGTTATTTAATACTCTTACATACTGTCTGCAGTTATAGAAAGTTTCTGCAAGAGCGGTATATCTGTTTGAGTCTGCCTCTTGTACTTATAGGAATTACGCATCTGTGTGACATACATTTGGGATATTGTTAACTTGCATGTGCTTACACTTAATGTTACAAATGATCACTTACTATTATATGGTATTTTATAGCAAAGAGGTTCAATGGTGAACAAGCAGCACGATACATACTGTTGAATGACGGAGATCATTTATTGTATATCAGATGTTAAAGCCAGTATGTTTAATAAGTTTTGAAACGGATGTAAATCTTATTAGCTCATCCTGTGTTATTTTTAGGTTTATGAAAGATCTAAAAACAGTTTTCAAATTGTCAAAATTAACACAATAGTTGCCAACAAATGGATGTGTTATGTACACATGATTTTTGCTGTAATCTTAGTTAAGTCATGTGTCGCTAGTCACTTTTTTTTAACCTTGTTTCTAGTTCTAAACTATCAGCAGCGAATCATACAGAACTTATAATATAAGTTCTGTATGATTCGCTGCTGATAGTTTAGAACTAGAAACAAGGTTAAAAGACAAAATGACTAGCGACACATGACATTCATTTGTTTGGTCAAATTTAGCCAAAAACGCATCGTGAGAACCTTGGGGTTTAATCAAACATTATCTGAGACCTGATCATAGCTTTATACAGATTTCTATTTTTTCTCTAATTATTTTATCCTTAATGGTACTGGGACTTAGAGACAAAATTACAGCCTAAATATTTGAAGAATATGTCAGGAATGCGAACCACCTCTGGAGTCGAGGCTTAATCGGAATACATCTCATACTGAAAACAAGGAATAGATAGTCAAAAGTGTACTGGGACTGTTCTGTGAGTGAATAGTTTATAATGTACAGGGATAGGGTAGTTTCATGTGTTATAGATTATAGTGTTGTCCAGGGAGCAGATAGTTAATGGTGTACAGGGGGTGTACATTTTATTGTGTACATAGAGCAGATTGTTGAAAGTGTACATTGGATTCTTTATAGTTGACATGGTTTATTGTGTTTAGGGAGTGGCAGTTCATTAAGAAGACTAAACCCGATTTAAACCAACAGCTTTGTTAACGAAACTGATAAAAGCAAATCAAGACTACGGAAGTATTTTACTCAATTTATTTGAAAGTGACTGCAATAACTTCGAGGGGAAACATATTGTTATTGAGAACTCAACATTTGGGAGAATGTCCATATGTTTGTCATCGTGTGTGTATATTTAAATGAAATAGTCAGAAAACAAATCATTAATGATGGTAACCTTATAAATTTGTAAGCAGAAAAATCAAAAGTATAAAAACAGCAGTCTCGATGTGATTTTCAATGATTTTATAATTTTAGATGATGTTACAACTATGTAAAAAGAACAATGGTATAGAAAAATATCAGTTGAGTTTTATGGGAACCTAAATGTTTGGCTTGAACACTAAAACTAAGTCAAAGAATCTGTAGTCCAGACGGCAACCTGTGGAACTGTAACCTATCTCTTCAAAAATCGGAGCTGCAACCTATCATTTTCTTTTCGTTCTAATATCTTTTTAAATCATTAAAATATTCGTTCCCAAATGCATGTGCCTGTTATGTTTAAACAAAACTTAAGTGTTTTATGCGATTTTCCCAAATTATAACCTCATTTTCCGCTAAATCCGAGCCAAAATGATAAATGGAACTGTAACCTACAAGTCGGATTTCGTACATTTTGGAAACATTGCCGAAGTGTTCTCGAGAACGGATAAATTTTCAAGGAAAACATGGATATGCTAATACAAACTAGGTAGGTGGGCATATGATAGGCTATGTTAAAAATTAAAGAAACTATTATAATTATATGTATTACCTTGATTTTCGGCTCGAGTCGAGCGTTTTGGTGACGCCATCTTGCACTGAAACCTACCATTTGGTCACGTGGGTTTCCCGCCGTGAGTGTAAAACATTAAATATAGTTAACGCATTTATAGCCAACATACATAAGAAGTATGTTTTATAATGTCCGAAGATATTTGTGCTAAATTACAGCATTATTTAACACTTAAATGTCTTTAATATCCATGTGATTTTGTCTTATAGAAATTTCCATACGGACTCACAAAACCGTACGACGATTCACAAAATGCGAGCAATAAGTCACGAAACAGATATAAAGGAATTTACCCATGTCAGTGAAATTTGTCAGAAGATTTTCATAGTAGCTATTTAGCACAACAGACTGAAATGGCATACATTTGGTTCATTATTCTATTAGATATAGAGTACCTACGATATCGTTTTATAATTTAAAATTAACAATCTGTGTTTTGTACATATAAGTAAGGCTGCGCAAACGAAAACCTATTTTTTCCCTCATGAATTTCTGTTGAAACTCAACACGTATTCTTAACAATATTTAATTGGCTATCTATTTTTGGAGTTAAATGTGTGTCTTTCTGTAAGCCTTATAACAAGATCGATCTAATCCAATCAAGACCATTGTTAAATAAGCTGTCTTGCTGCTAGCCTTGTCGCTGTATTTTGCATTGTAATAGTCCGAAACAATATTCTTAATACGAAACTATCATTTCAATTTTGCAGATGACGATTCACGGGTAAAGGTTTGGTACAATGGATCTAATTACATAAACGCAAACTTTATAGATGTATGGTATTGTTCACGATTTTTTTATTTTTCAATAAAACTTTAATTCAGTTTAATTAAAATGTATTTTTTTTCATTACCTGCTTTCTTTTCATTAGCCATTGATTTCGTTGTAGTACCTTTACCAGCGTTCGAACAAAGCTGTAACATCAGATTGTCCATTTTTACCAATTGATTTTTTTTAGGGTTTCCAAAGAAGAAATGAATATATCGCAACTTTAGGTAAGTGTCATTACATAAATCAGGGCTTGTATTTTACTAAGGTATTTAAGCATGGGACTAAGACAAGCAAATCTTGTAACGGAAATCATTTTTATTATTTTGTGTTTGAATAAAACATAAGTAATGTATGATTAAACCTATTATTTGGAATATTTTCAAACATCATTGCTCTTGAAGCTGTACAAAATAGTTTTTTCATGTGATAAAATGCATACATACTACAAAACTAAGCAATATTAACGAAACTTGATATCTTTAAAGTCAAGTAAATCAAAATATTTCATGTTTTATACTACCTACATTAACATGTCAATAACTTTATAGGTATAATCACTGGTGATGGTTGTAGGTGTCTATTGATTCATTGACTTGATAGGCGTGGGTTCGCATCCCTTTTAAACCAGCATTTTTTCATACTAGAACCGTATTTTTTCTGCAAATTCGATGTCATAGAGTAAGATAATGATTAAATAGTGTTATTTCTATATTACCGGAAAACTATTTAAACCAAAATGCAGATCATTAGTATTTAAAGCTACATGGAATTTTAGGTATTCAGCCGCGTGATATGCAAATTTCATAATGACCTTGTGCGCACTAAATTTAGATTATACTTGTATTATACTTTTGGTTATTTTTTTTGCAATTTGCATTATTTATCATTCAGGGGTTAGACATATCAAAAAGGTGAAGAGTAGCCATTTGGATATACAAATGTACATACAATTTTTTTTTTTACATCACTTAAATATAATGGGATTTTAACATACCTTTTTATCGAATGTAATTAATTTGATAAGCCTTTGAATGTTCTATCTACATCTATAGAAAAGTGGTTTATATCTACGTCTCTGATCAGAATATTGTCCACATTATAAAGTGATATACGTCTCAAAATAATACAATGAAAACTACAGGGACAAGCCAAGTAGTCGAAAACTCAAAAATAAACTCTGTTTATAGGCACAATGCAAAGGACTTGACATGTGTTCAATTTTATTTCGTCAACGGGTATAGGATCGGGCTTCGCTCATCTTCCACTCTGGGTTATATCCGTTTATGCTAAACACTTTCGTTGGCATAATGTTGCGCATAAGCGTGTTTTATGTTATAAGTAACCGGAGTACCTGCTTAAAACTCAAAAACTTTATCCGACATCATGACCACAAACCAAACTATACGGATAAGAACAGAACCCGTCCCGGAACACCTTGTATAAGCGAATGTGCTAATCATTGCGTTGCCCGTACAATCTTGCATTTATTTCGTCTGAACGTTATGTCTGAAAAAATCTGGTATTTTAGGGTTTTAATGCCAAAACGTTTAAATAATACTCGTTCATTTGTACGTCCGAAGTCAAAACAATTAGGAGACTTTGGATTGTTTTGGGAAATGGTCTGGCAGCAAAAAGTTGAAAAAGTTGTCATAGTTACCAATTTAATTGAAGGAAAGTTACGCCAAGATTCATTTCTAAACAAAATAGTCGAAATGTGGGACATGGCTTACAGGCTTTCCATAGTATTTTCCGTAGCGTTACTGTTATTTGCATACTCTGTACCGAAATGAATGTTAAACTGTACACGTATGAATAAAAAAATGCAAGTGGGTAACTGACACACTAATGTTCTATCATATCTATCACAAAGATCTAAACAAAGCATTATTTATTATACTATGTATTGTATATCATAAAGTGACTAAGTTAAACAAAGTTTGTTATGTATATAGAAAGAGCAATGCGATCAATATTGGTCGAATGTTGGATCGTCTGCCGTTACGGAAATGTTACCGTCACTTGTCTGTCTGAAGATGCGCATGCTGAATTTACCAGACGAACATTTCAAATATCTCAGGTATGATGTATAAAAGGTTTCACATATGTTTCGTACAATTGTTAAATTTGTTGTTTACTCTAGGTGAACCAAAGATAAAAACTTTTCTGTATAAATAATCAAAAATGTTTACCTTTTTTAAATAATATAAGAACATATCCTTATTAAATGACAACTACAGGGCCAAACGTTGACGGAGTCGTCGTAAGGATGATCCTTGCTTATATCTCAAATAAACATTCAAGTTACTCAAATTAACAAGTTATGCCCCTCTGTGACTGTTAAAAACGGACGATCGTCGCTCCGTGGTGCTGTCTTGTTAAAATATAGCATAATTCAAGACATCATAAAATTCTTGTTTTCTGCTTTTATCGCACTGAAAATAAAAGAAATATTTCTCATCTTTGACTTCCGTAACATTAAGTGTTAATAACAAGATGAAAGTGGTATGTATATTATTAATGATTTTTTTTGTTGCTGCTTATGGCTGTGTGACTAAAGTACAATTAATAAGTGAAACATAACGACTTTCTAGTTATTAGTTATTGCTAAATGTATATCTAATAAAACATCCGGGAGTTATCCTTTTCGTTTATTGAATAGGATGTGTTGCAATTGTTATAGATTTGATTGATTTTAATTTCTAATATCCGTTTGAAAGTTACATATTTAATAGGGTTTACGGAGAATATAAGACAACTATGATCAACAAATATGCAAAATTTAATGAATACCGTGATACATTTGTATATATTATCTGTTACATAAATGACACATTGCCTCCTTAAATAAACATATATAAGGATAGCATAGGTTTATAAACTGAAACACTGCGAGTTTTAAAATATCAAATGTGTACCACAATACACAGGGTCAACCACGATTTCCAAAAGCCTGCTATGGTATTGTTCAGTTGCACACGTATCATAACCAAGAACTAACATACAAACTATCCCATACTATTTTTGTATACTCTTAAAAGTTGGAGATAAAGCATCAAAATGTTATGAAAACAGCATATAAATGGGTTATACCAATTTTCGTGGTTTCAACCTCTCACTTTTCTTAGCATTTATTAATGAGGCAATTTCAGGCAAGAAAACCCTACTGTATGATTGTTTTTACCTTTAAAGATGTCATGTAAGTTCATAGATTACATTTTTATACAACCTATATAGGCACAGCCATTCTCTGCAAGCGAATTAAAAGAACCAGGGCAAGAAAGTCAAATTCATTCAAGCTTGGTCAAATAATATGATAACAATAAGATATATGTTATAATGACATCTATTACTGTTCCCTAGAATTCCGAAGCGAAAAAACTTCACCAGTTTCAATTCACGTGTTGGCCTGGCAGAAGTGTACCTGAGGATGTTACCTTATAGAGTTCCGGAAAATGGTCCTGAACTCTTCAAATCAGCTCAATGGTCCTACATTGGTCCACTGCAGGTACACTTATTTAAAAACCAAAATCATGAGCATTTGTTATTAATTGGTCTTCATTTCTCAAAGAAAATGAATTGTAAAAGATTAAATGTTTTTCTGTCACAAACCAACATGGCAAATATGCTTTGGCAAAACAATTTGCTTTATCAGACATGATTTAATATGTTTTTCATGTAAAGTGGACTTTTGCGCAAGACCTACTCATAAGAATGTTTGTGAATTTCGATAAATGATAAAGCGTTCTCCCTTTTGCTATAAGCTTTTTCCTTCTAGTGCGGGCATGGGGCGCACGGGCACCTATATTGCTCCGACATTTTGACGAAGGAAGGAAAAGCAGAAAGGAGCATTGACGTCCCCGGATGTGTACTCAACATGCGCAGGAACAGGCCCAACATGATCCAAACACTGGTATTTATTGTAGTATAAATTGACGTCAATCAGTGTAAGTTCTCAACATGCACCAGAAGAGGCTCAACAAGATTTAAACACTGGTATATGTCGTTCTATAGTGCGATCACCATTTGACAAAACGCATATGAACTCTACTACGGATAAACTAGATTTGTGTATAATTGATTCTTTAATGATTTGTTTTCGCATTTTTAGTATAAAACAAAGGCTAGAAAATATCCTTCTAGAAAAACAAGTATATTATGTAAATGTAGTCTCCGAATGATACTAGAGAGCATTGTAGTAATCAATTGTTTGTAATTATACTTTAGAATAATTATAAAAATGTATTTGCAGGAACAGTATCAGTTTCTTCACAGAGCTCTTGTTCATTCACTGACGTTGGACGGTAACCCGGTGAAAGGGAATCCGCAATTCGAGAGGAAAATGTTTCAGGTAATAGTTATGATATGTAATGGAACATACATGAAGAAGTGATGTTATCAATTGACACAACTCTATCTTTACACGAACGACAGAATGGTTTTTAGTTTCAAACAAACAAAACATGCTTTACAATCGATCTCCCTCTCCTTCTTCTTATCAAACCAATTAAGCTGACTTTCCAACGTTATAAATGACCTTTTTATACATTATTTATAATTGTTATAACAAGTGTAAGTGTGGTTACAAGTGATTAAGTTAATTAAATGTTGCATTTTAGCAAACCCAGGAAGAATCTCAAGCGATCGAATGAAACAAAAACCTGAAGGGCAAAAACAAAGCAAACGCCGACATTCCAGGTAAAAAGTTTTGTGGTATATTTTGTTCATTATATAGAGGATAGTTTTTTGTTTCAGTGCAAGAATGTAAGACTTCAATACAGTTTACCGAATGGAAAGTCTGTTCTTCACGAGTGGTTATTAATTTTAGGTGTTCTTGAGGTGAAACGTTTTGGAACCTTACAGTGAAGATTACGTGTTTTTTTTTAAATTATATTATAACTTAAAGGAATATAAAATAACATCTTATTGTAAATTTCAGAAATGAAAAATTCTCACCAAAGGATAAGGGAACGTAATGGCATTTCAGAAATACGAACGATGAAATTATGTCCCAGCACAGTGACAAATACCAAATAATTGTTTCTTTTGTTTGAAATAGTGAAGTAACTTTTTTCGAGGATAAATCTTTATACGCAACAAAGAAGTTGAACAGTGACATTTTATTCATTTATAATTTACATCATCAAACTAGTATTCATCACATTTGTTGTTAGCTAATAGAACATGATGTAAATCCGTTTAATATACTCCTTAGTGATACTGAAACGTCTAAACATGCAAACTATATACACCATCACAAGGAAACATAATGATTGCTGTTCGTATTTTCAAATAGTGCCCTTTTAGTTTAAGCAAGTTTCCCTGTGGTTCGAATAGTTTCCCTGTAGTTTCAGTAAGTTTCCCTGTAGTTTCGAATAGTATCCCTGCAGTTTCAGTAAGTTTCCCTGTAGTTTAAAATAGTATCCATGCAGTTTCAGTAAGTTTCCCTGTAGTTTCGAATAGTATCCCTGTAGTTTCAGTAAGTTTCCCTGTAGTTTCGAATAGTATTCCTGCAGTTTCAGTAAGTTTCCCTGTAGTTTCTAATAGTATTCCTGCAGTTTCAGTAAGTTTCCCTGTAGTTTCTAATAGTGTCCGTCCAGTTTCAGTAAGTTTTCCTGTAGTTTCGAATAGTATCCATCTAGTTTTAAATAGTATTCCTGTAGTTTCAGTAAGTTTTCCTGTCGTTTCAAATAACGTCCATGCAATTTCAGAAGGTTTCCGTGTAGTTTCATATAGTATTCCTGCAGTTACAGTAAGTTTCCATGTAGTTTATTATACTATCCCTGCAGTTACAGTAAGTTTCCCTGCAGTTTCTAATAGTATTCCTGCAGTTTCAGTAAGTTTCCCTGTAGTTTATAATAATATCCATGCAGTTTCAGTAAGTTTCCCTGCAAAATTCTAACAGTATTCCTACAGTTTCAGTAAGTTTTCCTGTCATTTCGAATAGTATCCATGTAGTTTTAAATAGTATTCCTGTAGTTTCAGTAAGTTTTCCTGTCGTTTCAAATAACGTCCAAGCAGTTTCAGAAGGTTTCCGTGTAGTTTCATATAGTATTCCTGCAGTTTCAGTAAGTTTCCCTGCAAAATTCTAACAGTATCCCTGCAGTTTCAGTAAGTTTTCCTGTCATTTCGAATAGTATCCATCTAGTTTTAAATAGTATTCCTGTAGTTTCAGTAAGTTTTCCTGTCGTTTCAAATAACGTCCATGCAATTTCAGAAGGTTTCCGTTTAGTTTCATATAGTATTCCTGCAGTTACAGTAAGTTTCCATGTAGTTTATTATACTATCCCTGCAGTTACAGTAAGTTTCCCTGCAGTTTCTAATAGTATTCCTGCAGTTTCAGTAAGTTTCCCTGTAGTTTATAATAATATCTATGCAGTTTCAGTAAGTTTCCCTGCAAAATTCTAACAGTATTCCTACAGTTTCAGTAAGTTTTCCTGTCATTTCGAATAGTATCCATGTAGTTTTAAATAGTATTCCTGTAGTTTCAGTAAGTTTTCCTGTCGTTTCAAATAACGTCCAAGCAGTTTCAGAAGGTTTCCGTGTAGTTTCATATAGTATTCCTGCAGTTACAGTAAGTTTCCCTGTAGTTTATTATACTATCCCTGCAGTTGCAGTTAGTTTCCCTGTAGTTTCATATAGTATTCCTGCAGTTTCAGTAAGATTCCCTGTAGGTTATTATACTATCCCTTCAGTAACAGTAAGTTTCCCTGTAGTTTCATATAGTATTCCTGCAGTTACAGTTAGTTTCCCTGTAGTTTATTATACTATCCCTGCAGTTTCAGTAGGTTTTCCCGTCGTTTCGAATAGTATGCCTACAGTTTCAGTAAATTTTCCTGTCGTTGCGAATAGTATTCCTGCAGTAACAGTAAGTTTCCCTGTAGTTACAAATAGTATTTCTGCAGTTTCAGTAAGTTTCCTTGTCGTTTCGAACAGTATTCCTGCGGTTTTAGTAAGTTTTCCTGTTGTATCGATGCAGACACACATACGGTCCATGCATATTTCAATTAATTTTATTTACAACTAGTGTCCTTGAGTCATATCTTATTTTTAAAACTGTAAAAATAAGTGCATTTGTCGTTTGACTTCTGTATTTGCGTTAATATATTTTTTTTTAAATGACTTGTATATTTATTTACAAACAGTATCCTTAAAACATGTTTATTTAAAAAAAAAAAAAACATGTGAAGATAAATGCGGCCGCGTTTAACTTCTGTACAACATTTAAACTGATTTCTGTACTACGATGCTAGAAATTATTTCCAATATCTTGTTTTTTACGTTTAAATCGTTTTGATTTCAGGCCCAGTTTGAGTTCTGCCATGAAGGTGTTCTAGCGCATATGAAGTCTTTTGAATACAACATGTACTCACACTTTCAAGAAACACATAAGGATACAAATAGTGAGTTCTTGCAGAAATCATTTGTTTTAAATACAACATGTATTCACACTTGTAAAATGACATTTAGATTCCACAAGTTCGCTGTATTGGACATCAACTGCTTTCAGTACAGCATGTATCAAATTTTCGGGGAAACACATTAAGAAGGCATGAGTGTCTTCTAGCGCACAAAACATTCTATTAATACAATATGTACTCCAAATTTGGAGGAAGACATGATTAAGATGTTATAAGTGTGTTCTAGCTTACATCAATTCTTTTAGAATTGTACTGGACTGAAACTTTTGGTTGTTTTAATCATTAATTTGTGTCTGTATATTTTGTATTTCGAATGTTGTAGGGGGATATACTTTAAAAGTTTTCTAGGTAAACCAAATCTGTCATATCCAATTTGTTTTACTTTTTGCCTTCATGCTCACGGCGAACCCATGTCTGTAGAACTCGGTGGAAAGCATTATGAATTTTATAAAATGACAAACATCTTGTACCATGAGTCCTCATATTTTGTTTAGTAAATGATTGTTGTTCGTTTGTATAATGTATCTTTACCAGAAAAATAAATATATAATACATAATTATGTTAAATGTACATAATATAAGTAATATTCTGACGAAATTGTAAATCGACTGCAAATAATATGTTTACAGCTTTGAGAGTTAAGTTCAGTGCTATTCCTAAGATCACTGATATTTTATAACTATTCCAATATCTCCCTACTCCAAATATTTCTTTGAGGAAACACATTTAGAGTCTGTTCTAAGGTACACCAAAACTGTCCTAGGCAATACATTTCCATTTGTTTTGACTGAAATGATCTTCGGATGAGAACTGAACTTAACGCGCAATGCTGTGAAAATCTTTATTGTTTGCAGCAGAGATTTTATCTGCAAAATGATAGTATACAGCTTAAATATTGTACTATATAAAATATGAAATACGAATAAAACCAGTCCAGTAAGTATTATGTTGACTTTATACTAAACAAACTAATAAAAATCATTCGCTAAATGCTAACAACATATAAATACACACGATAAATATCAACTTTTAAAGATCGACACATGTCTATTTGATATCCATTACAGTAAAAAGGGTGTTTGTGAACATTTTTGGTCGTCATCTGATGTTTATATACATGTAGTATAATTTAAAAGACCCCTCTCACGAGATAATGTTTACTTACTATAGGTCGGTTAGAAAGGTCAATGTTATTTGCAATTAATTGTGAACATTTTTCAAGACTAGGTCCAACAAATAAAAATAAAAATAATTATAAGTAAAGTTACTAAGATGTTATTATAGATTTACTAAATGCAAGTAGATGTTGTATCGGCCGTACTGTTTTTAAATACAATCGTTTAAAATTACTCTTAAAGGTTATTTGCAATACACAATTTTATCCCTAAAGTTTTGTTTTGGTAAGCATAATAATACGAGATAAGAATAAGAATATTGATTGACGTAAAAATGCAGTTTAATGTGCATTATTAATTAGAAAATTAAGCTCTCCGAATTTCCCGAAAATATACTGCTAAGGGTTGGCACATACAAGACATTAAGCTACAGGTCTTGGTGCAATGTTAATTTTAGTAAAAAAAAACAAATTCCTACAAAACATATGTTAAAACTTTAATATTATTAATAATAATAAGGTTTAAGTTAATACAGCATTTGTAATTAAAGAATATTCTTGTGAAACAATTTCATTAAAAAATAGTGACTGAAGTCCATTCAAGTAACATGAATGGATCCTAGTATTTGAATGCATTGTTTTCAATTTCTGGGCCATGTGAGTTTTCTTGTGTACTCTAAAACTTTTGAAAACAACTATATTTCAACTTCTTGGCCATGAGTGAGTCCTTGCGTTAATCAAGTCTTTTGAATAAAACTGTTTTTCAACTTTTGGGAAACCGTGTCCTTGCGTATATGAAGTATTTTAATTACAATTGTATTTCAACGTCTGGGAGGACAGTGTGATAACATGAGTGTGTTTTTGTGATCATCAAGTCTTTTAACAACAACTGTTATTCAACTTTAAAAAAAAAGAAAGACAACATTAGTATGTTCTTGCGTACATCAAGTCAAAAAGGTGGCGTCAATTGCAAATCATGACAACCTGGCTATGGCGATCAGGTGATTGTTTCCTCGCGCTACGATTTTTTCAGTAAAAAGTCTTATCTTACTAATTAACTTTGTAACAACTGACAGACGCAGAAGTTATATTGATGGTTATACCAATCATGTGCCTCGATATTCTGGACTTAAATAATTATGTACTGTATTAATTATTGTGTTTGGGTAGTATCTATTCCCATGCCAACAAAGAAGTCTTATGCTTCTAACAGGGTTATCTTTCATTGTTTGACTGAACTGGACTCATTAATTTAACAAATTTTGAGGAAATTTAATAATTATTAAGGGAGGGAACTCTTTCTCATTGCTGAATGTTTAATTGTCCGCCCTTCTGTTTTTGGCGCCTTTCTCACTTGTTCTTTAGTTTTAATCCGGTTCGGACGTGTGTTTTCTTTGTTCGTTGCCAAAATGGCGGATACTTGGCTCGTCCCAAAGTAAAAGTAACTAAGCATACTGTAAGAATTCAAGATGAGCTGGTTGGTCTTGAAAATGAAGAGGTGCGGTTGAAAACAGACCTACAAAAGCTGACGCCAAAGTAACCCTCTCCTGATGTAATTTTGCGTGAGCGTTCGCGGCTTCAACAGTTTGTTGAAGAGCGTCGTCAGTCGGCTGAGACTCGAAAAATTCGTAAAGAGATCGAGGAGCTACGACGCCAACTTGATGACATCGATATAGCAGATGGCAGCATGTCGGCCTTCCCAGAGTTTGGCTCTAGAGGCCCCGCCAAAAGTTATGATTTGCGAGCTTCTGATGTGCTTAACCGGAGTGCGGATATAAAACTGCCAACAAAGATAAGTGATTCGTTAAAACGTTTTCATCATTCGCAAAGTTCTCAGAAAAATAAGTCTGGTAAAGTCAATAAATGTGCAGACATTCAAGTTAAGAAAGCTCAACTCTGGCCTCATTCCATTGTTCAGAGTCAACTTTGCAAACACTCAGAAATTGAATATAATGATCTCTCTATGACCCAGTTTGTCACCGGCTAGTGTGCGATAATCTCGCATTTATTCACCGCGGGCATGAGGGATTCACCCGCGAAAATCAAGCGTAGAATGGTACATTTGAGACCCCTAATGTGTTTTGCTTATGAGTATCAGAGGACATGTATTTTGAACATTCACGAAGAGGTGCTTATTGATATACTATCAGGAACAAACAAATATATAAAGCTAATTAAATTTGCCGAAAAGAAAATCATAATTTGCTGAAGTGTACTATTTACCTGTGCATGCATACACGAAATTCAATGTATGTTTCCCTGACCATTCAGTGCTTAATCTCGAGATCACGAGGTTTCATCAGTGCAAGGCGTTGAAAGGGCAGAAAAGAAAAACTAAACAGGCAAAATCAATGATGAACAGCCTGATGATGTAATATCCAATGTATTATTTTGACATCCCCTGACAAGCGATCTGTAATACTTGATCAGGCGGAGTCCAAACGATATGATATTTTATTGCGTGAAATAGTATACGAAGTTCAAAGCATATGAATGAAGAAAGTACCCTTAATTTGTTTTGAGAATTAACATTAATTATATAGCATCCTTTTTTTACAGTGTATACCGTATATTTATTCGAAAAGGTTACTCGCAATGCGTCATATTAAATATTTATTTAGTTAAAGATTTGCTACGTTAAAATACGCATTTTAAACCAAAGCAGTGATACAATGGTATCTTGCTAAAGTTTGTTATGAAAACTAAACCTGATTCTGTCTTAAACGCGTATCCAGCAATGTCCATAGTAAAGTACACAACATATATATGTGCAAACCAGATATCAGTATTATCCCTATATATGTACAAACGTCATCTGTTTAACTTATCGTTGGGCGATATATTGATACAATAAGTTAATAGTTTGACTTAAAATCACATTCCATTCCTAAGATTATTTCTATGAAATGGATTAATCAACAATGTCGATGAAATAAATCACATTATTTCACATTTAAAACAACGCATAGATTCAACTTTAGGAAGCATTTAGATTATTTTACAATTAGTAATTGTATGGGAATTATGATTCTGTATTTTGTCTGGTTTCATTAATTCATATTCTTGGACACGTCCCAAAATAAAAAATATCCTGGATGTACCGATTACCAGTGTATTATGAAACTTTCCAATGGAATTTTGGTTATATGCAAGCTTCTTAAATGTTTACTCATATTCAGGGGTGTAGAAATTAATTCAAGTAGCAGGGAATATCCTAAAAGTAGGCGGGGGGTCTGGTTGACCTCCCCCAGTTAGGGTCAAGGGGGCAACGCCCCTTGTGGGATAAATTTAAGCCTTTTTAACCAAACATTCTAGTGTTCTGGTGCATGTTTATTTTGTAAGAGGGAACCTTAACATAACTGTACTATAATATGATACTGAAACTGAGTACTATCACCCCCACCCCCACCCCCCACCAGTGAGGGCTAACTAATTAACCAAACTACTGTCAAATTCTGATTCAGGATAATATTATAACACTCCAGACCATATGCCTTCACATTTGCTAGCTATTCCCTCCTAATAATATATGTAATTTCTTCTCTACCAATTATAAACATTCAGCCACTGAATCACTATTAACCTCTGTAAATTAAACATCTAACTTCATTTTCTGTGGTTCTAGATATTTCACCTGCAGCTGACTTATTCCATTTTAATAACCAGAAGAAATATCTGGACACTTTGTGACATTTAAAGCGTACTAAATTTCACCCAACGTACATGTAAAATTCATCAAAATAATGGATTATTTTTAGCAGTGACATTACCGCAAGCTTGTTCATTTCGTTTACACCTGGTTAACAGGCGTATATAAAATTTACTGTTGCGTAAATGGTAATAGGACTACCAGAAGGCCAGGCACGCTCATGTTGCATACTTACTACGCTTTTTTGTGTCTGGAAAAAAATATTTATTTCACCCTCCATTGCTTCGCAAATCATTAAATTCAAAACTTCCGCAGAGGGGGATGCGACAAATAAGGCCATGTATCTAGCTAATGTTATTGTTCTCGGAACACTGGGAAACCCAAACATAATTCTTGAAAAACATCCCAGACTAATGACGTCACGTATACAAAACTTACTGTTACTGATAGCATAATGATTTGTTTTAAATATGATATTTAAAACAAATCATTATGCTATCAGTAACAGTAAGTTCTGTATACCAGGGAACACCATTATCGATTTCTGGATGTCTTTTGTTTACCGACCGTGACCGCCATCTTGGATTATTCAGTTATGCGTTAAACAAACATATGATAAACGTGCATATTTTAAGAATAAAATATGAAAAAGAAAGAAGAAAACAAATTACTAATATAGCATATATCATTAAGGTTGCATCACAACAGGATGAGTATTTAATTACAACACACAGTAATTTATTAAATGTAAAGTAAGAAATAGTATCATGAGGGTGCACTTTATAAAATACAATGAACCTATATATATAGATGTCATAAAAATGACAACACAATTTACAAATATAAATAGATTGCTAAACAATTTGGTTGACAATATTCTTACGTTTAATAAATGCTTCGAGTATATATTTACACAATCTTAGCTGACCTTTCTTATTATTGGACTGTAACAAATCAACAAATTTTATTATACTAGGTCTTGCATAGTATGTTATATCTAAATTTTTCAGGCGCAAAAAATAATGTAAGCACTACATACACAAACAAAGTGGAACTCAATAACACCTGAGTTACAATTTAAACAATATCTTTGACAATGGGCTACACGGTTATTTCCGTAACGACCAGATCCAATTCTTAAGGGATGCGATGACAATCTAAGTTTGATGAAACTTATACGGTACTTGAATGATATACAATCAAGGTAAGTTGCATATTCAAAATTATTTTTTACAAATTTAAACGAGGATAATTTGAGTTATCTTGGACATGATTATACCAGGTTTGTTTGAATTCGTCGATTAATCGTTCTTTTAATACAATGTGGAAATTCTTTAAATCTACAGATAATGGGTTTAACCAAACATTTGCGTATTCAGCATTTTCTAACAGAGTTTTGACAATTGTAGTTCTGTTGTTTTTTTCCCTTGTCTGTATCAGATATTAATGCCTTATACAATGTTTTTACAATTATGTTATTGTTATTAGGTTAGTTCAATAAAAACAAATGAAAAAAGGTCAACTACAAGAATTATGCTAATATTTTTCCCCATTTTTTTCCAAAACGATGTCATTTTACCCCTATCAGAGGACCCCACCACCAATCTCTTAAAAGTGGAAAACTCACTGGTGTCTTTATTCAATTGAAAACAAAAACATTGAAACGTCAGAAGTTTAGTCAAGTAGCAGTGTTGCCAAAATATCACATGCTCAGTAGTGACATAATCAACAAGATGTATGCCGACTGTCAAAATTTGATTTTGTGAATTATTCAAAATTTATTTATTGATTATTACTTATATGAATAGAAAAAGTTCAAAAAATATGTTCCAGATTAGTTTTGATATAATGCAAAAAAATACCCATAGTAACTACATATTTATTGTAAGTTTCACATATATACCAAGAGATATTGCAAACAAAGGAAACCGGAAGTGCTCCTCATAAACTAGATATTTTGATTTTTAGGAGTACACCGGTAATAGGTTACCACCGGTAATTCGTCCGTTGGGGATAATAAATGTGTCCGGGAGTGGAGAGGATGTTTACGGAAAGGTCTCGCGGAGCGGCCATGTCTAACTTATTTGGTCTATATCCACCCACACAAGCTAACGTCCACCCCAACAAAACCTCCAGGACATCATGGACGTATGAAAGGAACACTACAAGTAATAAGGATAACGAATCCTATCATGCAATATTTGAACAAAGAATGGCACGAAAAAGTAGTATGGTTGTTCTTATTTAAGAATTAGAATCATTTTATCTCTTTAAATAATTGTTATATATGTTGAAAACATTTGAAATCATTACAATTAGTATATTCTAAAATGAAAACTATTTTTTCATTGTACAAAATAAAATAAACTTAATGAAAAGAATAGTATTAGTCTGGTAAAATTTTCGTATATAATATGTTCCTATTTAAATGGGAAAAAGTTGAAAAAATACATATTATACATACATATGTTGTTTGTTTTTCTTTGTTTGAACTCTCTGTTCATTGAGGAGTCACCGGCTCATGATGATGTTCATTGTGTCATTACATACCTACACAAGGTTGCCAAATGTTGTTACACCTTTCGTTCCATTCAAGGCAAGATACTCTAAATCTCTAAATCACCCCATAAATCCATAAATCCCCATCATCATTACAAACAGACTCAGCGGGAATATTGGGACCTTCATCGTAGAGACCTACAAACATAAAACAATTTCTACTAGCGAAACATTCATAAGATAACATTAAAAGAAAGCCATATCATAAAAACAAATATCGCAGTTTAATGTCATTGTATTTTAAAAATGTAGCAAATTATTAAACGTTCTTTTAAGATATTCTTGTTTTCAGAAACCTTCAAATGACCCTACTTTATCCGTTCAATAATGTTGTTAATATTGTTATCAATTCGAAAGAAATACCTGACAATTGGTTTGGTTGAGAAACAATACACTCGACAGTGCCAAGGCCAGTGCTGGATGACAGTAGTTTTTCAGTGACTGTGTCCTTCCTGAACTCGTATTGGTGAATTGTATTCTCTTTGACAGCAAGGGTATTCCGCAGTCCTTCAAATTGCTGTTTGACTCTTTTGGCTTCTATGAACAACTGGGTCGAGTTGTTTTCTTGTGTTTCAAGATTGGCATTTATTTCCTGTAACTTTGATTGTACCACTCGATATTTTGGTTTAAGGGAATCCAGCAGTGTTTCATCCATATTTTTCATTTGTTCTATGGAGTTTAGAAGTGCCTTTTCCCTTATTTCGAAGTAAATGTTTACCTCATCTTGACATTGTCTTAATTTGGAAACCTCACTTTCAGCCATCTCGGCTACTAGCCTAATATTGTTCTCTACATCAGATGCATAATCATTAATCGCTTGGAATACCTCAGCAATTGTTTTTGTAATGTCGCCATACACCTGACCAGTTTTGAAAGCCTCGGATATGTCAGCGATAACATCAACATGACATGATCGATGATTCTGCACTACACAATGCCCGCAGTTCAGAGAAAAATATTTGATTAGCTCTTTAGGGTGGACGTCACAATGTTCAGTGCATTCATCCTCATATTCAGGCCTATCCATTGACGTAGGCATTTCGGATTTGCCAAGAAGTGCATGGGTTTTTGTAATCTTCAATTCTGTGTGCCTTAACACACGTAGAGCAGAGGAACTCCTTGCATACGGTGCAGTAGGCCTCTGCATGAACGGTTTCAACATCCTGGAAGCATGGTTGGCAGTAGGTTCTGTCCTCGGTCGATTGCTCTGATTGTAGTGTCCTTGCAGACATCTCCATTATCTGCGATACAATTCAATTGATATGTCCATTTGTAATTACTTTCAGCCGACAAACCAACTGACCGACCGACCACAGTGTGACTACAATATACCCCATTTTATCTTTGTTTGTCGGAGACAGAGTAATTTTATCAACATCATACAATGATGCGTATCGTCGACCCGCGACTGTTTTAATGTCAAAATTTATAATAACCTGATAAGCATTCGAAATTAGATTCTGTCAACTAGTGCATAGTTTTAAATCAATTTACAAATGATTTTAAAAGCTCTATAATATAAGAAGAAACACTTAATGCACTAACATGAACTGAACAAATATATCCAAAAAATCGTGACGTAGTGAATTGTTATTAAAATTACGGATTACGGGACGTAAAATCCCGCAAAGCTTGATAAGTTTAAACAAAGATTTGTTAAAGAAATAGTCTACACAAGATAAATGCACTTCTTCATACTATTGTAGTATATCTGTCTTGTAGTTATCGATTAAGCGGTATTATTTTCTCATTGAGTTTATATAGTCGGGTTTTGACCCTTTGGCTGTGGGAAAATCATTATGAATGTGGAATTCATGATGATATAATCATCGGTATTTATTAATCTCAGACCATAACGTTTGTAAAAAGACATCAATTTCGAATATATGCGAATTATTCAACAATACAATGTTTTCAGATCGACTCTTGCAGAAAATACTTTGCTAAACATATGCATTTGTTTTTAATAATAACAACTTTAAACTGCAATAAGTTTTTTATATTTTAGAAACCGCTTATCATAAATCAGAAGTTTTATTTTAAACTAGAGAGGGCTCGCTGAAGTTCAACTGCATCCGATTATGCATTTAGATATATAAAATGACAAGTTAAACAACGTTCAAAATACAAACAACATAATAGTATTTTTAAAGAGCGAGATACCCAAGTCGTTCGGACGAGTTACGAGATATGTAAGTCGTTTTAACAAGATTAACATATAACACAAGTATGTCGCTTCTATGCCATGGTAGACATCGATATGTCTCAGAAAATGGATTATTGATTGCTTTAAAAAAAAATCAAATGACATTTTATTGCAGATTTGTTTTAAAATTGCACGCCAAATTGAATGTGAACGTAACGTGATTTCGGAAATAAGTCCTTGAAATTGTGTCCCAGCCATGAGCGCGCTGACGTTTGACTTGGACTAAAATGGGCTAAATCTTAAAAACAGTGAAAATATAAGATTAACAAGTTCACTGTTTAACAAAGTGTAAATTGTGAATTGTATTTCATTGGTAAATCTCTATGAACTTCAAAACACATAACAAAATGGTTATAAAATATTATCTAACATATTGGCTACCTCGTATCCAGGTTAGATAGATAGATCTTTTATTTCCTCAATACATGGAGAGCATAACATATATACAGCAGGTTTAGTTGGTACCAAAGTACAATACAAATGTCAAATAAAGCATGGTTTTATATACACAACATTGGAAAAGATATAAACATACACAATAAATTAACTGGTGTTTTTAAATTTGAAGGATGAATACACCTATATGTGCAAGGTCAGTGAAGATAACTACTCAATTATCACAACTAAGATATAACTGAGTAATTGCCCGAGGTGTTTGGTTTATTTGTTTATAATTGCAAGTTTTTGGAACCTAGAGACGAAAGTAAAATTCTAAATTCCATACTGCATAAGGAGAATAAAATGTAAACGATTTAAAAAATAGCAGTTATTACAGTCTTTGGGCATTTAACAACAGCAGCGACACGAAATGCAATATAAGGATGAATATTTCATTCTTAGCAAACGAGCCTTCATTAGAGGCGGTATATGTACTGTCTTTATGTTTAAGTCCAGGTTATATTATGCACATTCAAACATGTTTTAAGCACCTTTGCTTAATCCCAACTTGACAATTTCATATCTGATATTTCTGCAAAAATAATCAATATATTGAGGCACTGTTCTCTACCACTTAGAGTCATGAACTTTCTAAAATAAACCGCACCTTTAAGGTCAATGACATACATGTTCCCACAATGTTTGCCTCACATGATCGATTTTATAACAGTAGCACATGATATTTTATGGCAGGCTTTCACACATAAGATGACACATTTCACAGTTACGAGAGTATAGACTCGTCATAAATGAGGCACCTCAATTCATTAGAAATGAGCGGATCGACAACAGTTTTGGAGAGGCCTTTGCCGCTAACCATAAATTTGAACATTTCCCCGCTGTGGTTATGTTTGGGGTGAGCCACCATGAATTAAGTTGGAGCATAGAGGCGAAAACGTTTTGCCTTTCCATTTTCAGCACCTTATTTTGGAGAATACTTTTCCAAGCGTAGGAAGAGGGGAACGTACCGTAGTCCACGTAAGACACTATGTATTTATATAATGAATATTTCATCAATAAACGAAATACGTTCGGAACGAAGCCGACAGTCTGTTTGTCACAATGGAGATACTTGACAAGTCTATGGTCAAATATTTCCTTAGCCAAATATTTAGTCGGCAGTCGACATAATTGGCCCCGAAATGTAATTTTCCTATAGTCTATAAACACTTCGATAGTGTGAATCATCAGGGCACTTAATGCAAATTGGTTACTGGTGTTCAGTTTTATTTTCTGCATATATTTAATGCAATACCTATGAGCTGTTTCGAGCTTTTTTATGTCTGATTTCGAGGAAAATTACCATGTCTCATAACCATACAGAGATTTAGGCAATACGACACTCTCATAAACAGTCTTCAAAGTTAATGGAGACATCGACTTCGGATGAATTCCACTGTTGCAGATGTTGAGGTACGTGCCACGCAGCATTTATGAAGCCTGTCGATGACAAAATGGAGTTGCAAATTATTCCCAAATGTGTATACTCATCACATTCACTAATAAGTTCATTGCCTAGATGGAAAATGTTACATTGATGTAAATGATTGGTGAATGTGAAGACAGCACATTAATTTGTTTTGTATAAAAATCTGGAAAAAACAACAAGCATTGTTTATTGCCAACATCATTTTGATTTTATTGTTCATATTTGCAATATCATTCAAATGAAATTGGTAACATTGGCCTTACAGCGTAATGAAATAAAGCCAACGTGACGATATAATGTTCATCAAATTGGTATAATTGTATACGGTACTGCTGTTAATGTGTTCCTTTACATTCGCCTGTGCCAACGTGGGATTGGACATCATTATATAATAGTGTACTGCACTGTCTGTGCATTGTCCGTTCGAAATATTTGCGTGCACGTCCTCCTCCGTTTTCTTCACCCCTTGAGTAATATTGATATAATACACATGTTCTGTTTGTCGGGGGGAAAGGCAGCGAATAAGTTGAAATCTCTTTGCACCATACTTGATGAACAAGATCGCACTGATTAGATGGCGTTAAATGTCTGGTCTAGAAGGCTTACAACAGGCATATATATCCGGTTTGTTGTATTTATTTCATATTTTCAAATATCTTTTCAAATTAAAGTGTCTTATTGATTTTGCCCCAAAATTGATGAATGTGCCAACAAAATTAGTTAAATACATTAAAAAATATAGTCGGACAATTTATATCTATTTGATCTTTATTTAATCATATGCTTTCAAACAGTACCAACTACAAATTTGTCTACCAATTATTCAATTTTCCATGGACCCTAAGTACAAATCATAATACTGAAACATTAACTGTAACGTCTAATTATAACAACCGCTTTCAATCTCATAGATGGGATACATTCACACTGCTTGTATATTATCCAACTGTTCTGATTTAAGTTTTTAAATACGTGCGTAGACCAAATGATGGTTACGCAACTGATTACGAAGAGTATTGTGTTGCGTCTCTGTGTTACCCTATTCTCCAAATGTTTCCTTGAGGCTGAATATAATGTTAACAATGGAAATAACTGCGAAGTGAATGGATGCTTATGATTCGCACATTATATGGAGTGCAAAGATGGAATTTCTATGTATATTCCAAGTCGTATAACTTATGTAAAATTAACAGATCTGAATTGAAATGACAGTCTCTCTCCTTAAGCTTTTCATGATCAAACATGGGGGAAATTAATGATTGAAGATATTTCGTGGCAAGAAGAAAAGGGTGATAATTTGAACATCAAAGCAAAATATAAAGAAAACAAGAAACAACAAAGATCCAAATCTCAAAGATAGACGCGACTTTCAAGCCTTTCTTTCACAGCACTATGCCTTACAATCAAAGGTTTTTTTCCGTCCATAACGGTGGCCATCTTGAATAACTGATATACCACCTCCACTATTTTGAATCATCTAAAAAAAAACGAATCTTGATAGACATCATGGATACAGTTCATAATAATATTAGTTAACATTTTGTGAATGTGTAGGATTTAATTTTGAATGATATGGCTTAATGATAACCCCTACGCTAAGTGAGATATATCACTTCTATGCTCTTTTCTTACTCATGTAGACACATATTTGTTCAATTTGCACAACTATGGTCTCTGATCGAAATGGCAGTTTAATGTAAGGAATATAATTTGCAACATTTTGTTCATACCCTAGCTTCCCTTTACATTCACATGTACTTGTAAATTCGAACTCTGCCTGTATGTGTTTATAAACTGTACATGTAATCACTACCAATGATTTATCATTTTAAAACCAGGAACTAAAGGGTAGTTTCACATCAAACAATACATTCTTTTTGAAATAGTTGTTTGTAAGCAGGAATTAATATGACAGGTTGATATTTAAGACCCAACAGTCAGAAGTTTATTTAGTTAATCATGCACAAAAACATGGCGTGTTTGTGTATAATATCGTCTTGCCTATGGCTGATACCGGTCATGACGGACTACTCTGATGGCTTGAAACATGTCAGACTAAATAGTGAAAAACGTTTTATCCGAAACTGTGTTGTTCAGGAATGTGTGTGTTTTGGAAATACAATGGAGTGCAGCGGAAGGATACCCGTATCTCTTCCATCAGGGATAACTCGGGTAAAAATGGCAAATCTAAAATGCGAAGACGGTTTATCGTCGGCCATATTTTATAATGAAACATGGAGTACGATTGTGAATCTTGATATTTTATGGCAAGACACAGAACAATTCTCAAACAGTTTTGTCATCAGAAATGCATCATTTTGGACAATGAAGAATTTACAATATCTTGGTTTTCATGTTCTAAGTTGCTACGTATTAAACGACCAGCAAGTTGAAGTTGGAGCTTTCAACGGCTTGGAGAATCTTGTCAAAGTAAATGTTTCCTACAATAAAAGACTTTCCTTTGATAAACTGTACAAAATACTACAAACGAAGACTTCATTTTGAAGACTACAGGTATTTTTAATGAATGGTTTCGGTTTTAAAGGATAAGCAAATATTCCGAGAAATCTCAATTCTAGTGTTTTAACTGCTCTTGGAAGACGCAATTTACCCCACCTAGAAACAAATGACAATATTTTAAATGTACTTGACGTTGATCCTGAAAACGTTATATTCAATCATCCCGAAAATTTGTCATTGAGAAATGTGCAAGTTCATGCGCTTAATTGTGGAAACGTGAAAGACGAAAGGGTTTACGGATCACTGCACACGCTTGATATTTCATCAGGTCGTATTCCATTTGCAAGCGTCTTACCACAAGAAGAGAAACATGAGGTAACAGAAAACAAACAACGCTGCAAAATAGATGGTTATGTATTCATGATAATAATGAAACGTTTACAGCATTTGAAAACATTAATTGCAAATGATATAAACAGCAAACAAAACACAACATATATTTTTAATTGTACGTTAACCATCCCTTCATCAAAATTTACAGTTTTCCTTAGAAAAATAACTATTCAGGATAATAAACTAAGACAGATTTATTTTGAGATCGAAACTAATATAGCATTCGTACTTGAACATTTGGATCTTAGATACAATGACCTTGACTATTTCGATATCCCACATTTATTGAATTATATGCTTTCTACTCTTTTACTTGCGCACAACAATCTGCATAGTATGCTTGATACTAATCCGGATCGGTTTACTGAAATGTTTAAATATTTGCGCAGTCTTCAAGTGTTGGATATTTCGTACAATCAGTTGTCATACATTCCAAAGGCATTGTTTAAATATAACACACATCTACGCGAAATTTACTTAAGTTATAATTATTTGCAGCAGTTCTATCAAACAGTTATAATTCCCTGCAGAGTAATTGGCCTAGTTAAGAATGACATTTACGTATTAAACGATAAGAACATTCGTTGGTTTGAGAGAATCAACGACAAAAGTAACGGGTCACTACAGTTGCGCATTGAGTCCAATCCGTTACAATGTAGATGTAACAGTCGCAATTTTGTCCACTGGTTGCTGACATCAGAATGTTTTGTTCATCAGCGGTTAAATTGTCAGTTAGACAGTGTATACGTGGCAATAAACAAAGATACCTATGCAAAGCTACAAAACGACTGCAACATATACATCAAATATATCATAATATCAAAAATAGCAATTGCTACGTTATATGTAGCTTTTATGGCCGCCAAATTGGGAAAACGATTGCTTGATAGACATAACACCAAAAGGAAAGCTAAAAGTGTCCTCACAATTCAAAAATGGTTGTTTCAAGATGAAATGTTTGTCGTTTCTTATCTACAGCGATAGAGACTCAGGGATGTTGCTGGAACACCTCTGCCCTTTATTAACGGATACTTTAAGACGAATGTAGAATATGTTGAAGGCGAAGGTTTAAAATTTGTCGGAATTGGTGATAGACACTTTCGGCCTGGATACGGCCTAATGGGCGAAGTGTATAGATGTTTTAATGACACAGCAGTCATTTTGGCTGTTGTATCAAATGCTTTCTGTGAAAGCGTATTTTGCAAAAATGAGCTTGAATATGCCATTATATTAAACAAGTTTGTTGTATTGCTTTTTGTTGAGAAAATTTCAGGAGAATCAATGCCTCCTTTTGTGCGACACCTTTTTAACAAGAATGTTCGGGTGAAGATTGAAATGAAAGATGACGAAATAAAAGTTACGCCTCACGTGGACGATGTGTGCCATTTTCAGTTTAGCATGTTGAGCCGTCGGTTTGACTGTTTCATTTTGTTGTGAAAAAGCGATCATAAATGCAATAACACCTGCAAAACCTTATTAATTAATGACATTTGCCTCAAATTTTCTTCATTAAATGTATTTAACTACATAACAAACACTCAACGTATCCAGCTGTTCTAGATATAGGACATAAAACGAATTGAAAAAGAGAATGCTCAAATTGCATATATGTTTATATTTAAAGTGTGTATAATATATAAGTTGTTTATCTGCAATTCTTATGAATGTATTATGTATATGTAGGCTTTTGTTATGATGAATTAAGAATCTTATTATGAGAAGTTTTTAATTTAGAAATAAAATGCTGTTTAAAAGGACGTTGATATTGCATTAACAATTAATCTGTTAATTAATGTTAAGATTGTATAACAATAACAAAATTCTTTAGTTCATGATCTACTATTTCAGTCGAAAGAAAACTTAATAGTTGCTCCTTTATATCCCAATATGTAACAACCGAAAGCCAAGGTCAATAATAACTAGTTTTGAATAATACATATGTGTTACTATTTTTTATCACTGAAAGAATGATTAGACCCGGTTAAGAAAAGTTCTTTTTTGGAACCATAAAGTATTGCATTAGATGGATGTCTGAAAAAAGTAAAACAAATAAGATACAACTAATTGGTTTTGAATGGCATTAGCTTTCCAAAAAAAAATGAAATGTGTAATAAGCACTTATACTAGCAAACATTTTACGTGTTTTTGAAATTAGATGTCAATATTTACTCAAATATTAATTGTTAACTTCGAAAGCTTTTGACGTATAAGTATTAGAGAGCTAGGGTCGATCAAGTCCAGGAACCGTTCTTTTAAGAATCTATGCTTGAATGACCCTGGCCATCACGCTGAAATAATTTACAAACCTTCTATGCCTAGTTCACATTCCTGTACGATGTCCATACGTTTTATAAAATTGTTCGATTCCACCTGCTTTTGAAATTTTGAAGCCACCAACAAACAATAGTATGGCCAATAGTTAAAAGGTTTGGTTGTGTAAAAGTGTGTTGTTTTTTTCTACTTTTCGGCCAGGTGTATTTTAATAAAAATGACGTCCAAGGGCATGTTTTAGTTTTTTCTGGGGACATGCTGCTGGACAAATTGTACTGGCTATGCGGAACTGGGTCCCTGACCAGGTCCTGTCCTCGTTGCTGTGGGCAAGAAATTAGCCCCACCCCCTGTAGAGGATGATCTGGACTGTTTGTTGTTTGGTCCTGGTGTGGGCATCAATATAAACAAGCGTGCCATGAATTGAACGCAAATGCTTGTCTTTTTGTATGACACAAATATTTAATATCTATTATTTAATAAATATTTAAGTCAGTATTATGGGCTTTGCTTAACCTGTTGTGCATTGCTTATGGCAAGATGTATACCAAATTTCATTTAATTTCTTAAAACCGTTTGAGTTATTGCCAAGGTTAAAACAGATGCTCGAGGATGACGCCGATAATGACACAAAGCCACACATAGTATTATAAACATCTTACTTTTATAAGTGTGAACTCCTTTCACCGCAAATAGGATCGGCGGTTGGATTTATATTTAATTATTTAAATAGCTTCTGAAGAAAACAATCGCAAGTGTTCCATTAAGTCAATCAGTCAGCAATCTAAAGGCTGACGCCTATGTATTAGCTTAAACATTGCTTCGTAAGGCATTTCGCAAAAAGTAAGCTTTTGCTTTTGATCTTCGAAACAGTTTTGTCGGCGACCTGTCGACTTAATTGCTTAGAAGACCAAACATGAATATTTCTATTACATAGCTTAACACTTGAACGGACACAGTAGGACCATTTAAGGAACATATTAAATAGATGAGTGATTGATGAACCAGATTTGATACAGTTATCTAAACAGTGGGAATCAATACATGCTCTTTCAGCTCCATAGACTACATGACTCACCAATGGTTTCGCTGCTTAACGTGCACAACATACCTAGCTCTTGTCCAGTGAGGCCGTCCCTTACAAAGAAAAGAGAACTCTTCCCTTGTTTTCGCCGACGTCTCTGACGTCTTGCCGCATTGGCCCCTTCTGGGGCGATCTCCGTGCGACACTCTCTAATGGAACGAAAATACTGCTTAATATTCACAGTTGATATAATATAGGGCAAATTACTATGACCATTTTTAACTGTTTTAAAGGCTAGTTTTGGCATTAAATTCAGAGTACATCACTTCATCATTGTCTTTAAGATGCTTATTTACACCTGATTTGCTATAAATCTCACTCATTGGAATCATTTCCACACCAACAAGTTCTGCCACTACTTTTAAAGTTTGAAAAGGGCCTGTAAACACTCATTTGAGGCATACACAACCTTTAATATAGTCATAAATGTGATAAATATGCAGAAAAGTTCATGAATTCAAAGATTTTCAGGACAAATTAATATAAAATATATAGTCTTTTGGACATTTTGCAATCAGTTTTTAACAACTCAAAGGCAAATCTCATTTCATCTCATACCCAGATGCACTTTGAAAGCATTCAAACCAGACATGCTTAGAATTTCTTCTTACTTGGAGATGATATTTCTTTCTCGAAAATGCTTGCCGAGAGCCGGTATGGAAAACCACACGAGACCACAGTTTTACCAGCACTGGTTCTTGTCCTTGAAAATTCCTCAGTGGCTACAACAACCAGGCTGGCTATTAAAATAAGCAATAAATTAGAGATTTTTAAACATTGATAATGTATTAAGGTTGTGTATTTTTAATGCATGAAGTGAAAAGGCTCTATTCTTTATGAAAGCTGCTCACTTTTTATTTCTTTTGCCTTGAGAAATGTCAAGTTTTTCAATGAATAAACTGAATAAATTAATGAATATATATGAATGGTTGATAGAATGAATTAATGAATTAATAAAAGGTGGCATTATTTCTTTAAAATTTGGATCTCATTGTGTTGCTGTGATTGTTGAAGTAGATGTTTTCTTGTCCATAAGCTGAAAAAAAATCATATGCACACTAAATAAAACATCATTCTGCATCCTATGTGCAGTAAGTTTTGATTAATTGCTTATAAAATTTGCAATTAATGTAATGTTTGCTTAAAAGAGCAAACAAAATGTGTGAATAGATGCACAATACAGACCAAAGACTGATACAAGTCAGCAGTTTCATTAGAAAATAATATTATTATCGAAACCACATCAGAAATGATTGACAACATGAAAGAAATTCATTTAGGAATGAAACAAACAGTCTCAATGGGCTTATATGACCAAACTTATTCACATTGTACTTCAGTTTGGATACAATTTTCCATTATATAATCTTAAAGTACTTACAAATTACAGCATGTTGGCAAACACCAAGTACAGCTCGGCCTGGTGGGCAGCTTGGTGGGAGGTGGGGGGAGTGGCTGTCTGGCTGGTTCTTCAACAGTTCCTCCTGGGTCTGCTTCCTATGTTTAAAAATCCCCCATTTATACTTTGGAATTGAAAGTGAGGCTTTCATTCATTAGTTACCATCATTCGGAACTATTTCCAAACATTAAATTGAAAGTGAAAGTAGTTTTGTTTTTTTTGAAAATGTCAAAAATATATAAGAACAATATATATTATTAATTTATATTATGTAATATAAGATTTTCAAATTTCATACTCAAACACCAATATTCTATGGCTAAGCACTGTCAACTGGCCAAATTTCAACCAGATAGCTGTATAAATTAAGAATTTATAACAATTTAAAATAGGCCACCCCTCCAAAAGCTTCCTCTATATCAGGCGTGAGACCACAGTTATTTTTACTATATGTTTCATATAGACACTAACCTGGCTTTTAACTGTATACACATCCCAATTGAAAAACAAGGACATGGCATCTCTAGAACAATTCAAGACACAAAATATAATCACAAGGAAACACCATGTTGACCATTGACCCGACTGTCAAAATTGAGTTCAAATACATAACCCTTCCGCCAAGGAGTCAATCGGCTACAAACAACTAATTTTCAGACTTCCACAAGCAATGATTTTTCCAATATTTACACTGAAAACTATCAATTTCTGCAATAGAGTGTCAAATTATGTCAAGTTCTCTGCAAAAAGAACATTTTTTGCTTTTTTTTATTGAATTTTAATAAAATATTGATACTTAAACACAAGCACTCTTTTTTTCTGTATTCACATCCGAATCTTGGTCAACGGGGGGATCAACGGGGGGCAGATAACTGTGGTCTTGCGCCTAATGGAGAAGCTAGCAGCCAATAAATACAGCCAATAAGTGTTTATACTTAAATAGAAACAACGAAATAGAGAAAGCAACCATATGCATTTTATTACATAGCAGCGAGTAAGAAAGAAATGATTACAAAATAACGAATTAGGTACTCCAGTTTCATAGAAAAGTAGCGTAATCGTATTAAACAGAGGTTTCAACGAGTACCGCCTAATAACTTCTATCTGGGGTCAACTTGACCAAAACTCACTCCCAACATCTGGGTCACAACATCTCCTCTCTTGCCTACTAAACTAATTGGGTGCGCTTATAATTTAAAATCCGCTCGAATTCTACAACTATTTATCAATGGCATACGTCTGGAAAACGTAACTTGTCATAGGAGTATATGTTGACAATAAACTAACCTGTCACAATCAAATTGACTATGTCTGTAAAGAAACTAAATAACAAAATTGTCCTGTTAAAGTACATAATAAATTTTCTCACACCTGAAATGAAAGTCATGTTTTTAACGCATATATATTGCCAATATTTGACTACTGTTGTACGATATGGGGCCAAGGAACAAGCAACTATGTGAATAAGATAAATATACTACAGAAACGAGTTGCAAAAATAATACTTAATAAATCGATGCGAACACCATCGGCAGACCTATAACAAGGCCCCATCATATATAGCAGATATTGTAACTTTCTCTGACAATAAAACATACCAGTTTAGATTAGTATCAAACAAGGACACTTTGTACTAAATACATGGAAACATCATTTACAAATTATTGCAAAACTATATGGAATGAGTTATCTTACATGTTCTTTAACATATGTATATCTTTAATTTATAGTCATGTCTGAGTGGTTGTCAGTGAATGTTTAAGTTTGAATGCATTTATTGACAGAATATTTAATAATTTTATATGTAAATGTATCTTTCTAGTTTTAACATTGACAGGTGAAATATGTTCAATATAATGCTTTTTCTTTTGTTTCGTTACTTTCAAGGCAATATTGATATTTTGAATATATGTTCTCATATGTCTAAATGTAAAACCTTCGGTAAATAAAGCTTTTATTATTATTATTATTATTATTATTATTATTACAAATAAAGAAACAAACAACATTTTCTATATGGCCTCTTATGCATTCGTAATGCCTTGTTACCGTATAGCAGACCTGTCAAAACTGATTGCTAAGTTCTAATTCATAGACCATAGATTGCACATTTGTGTTCTCAATATGTCAGTTCATTACAAACACACACACCTTTTAGTAGCAAGTATGCCAAGTTCTTTGCCAAGTACAATACATGTAAACGTATGTTGAGAGTGAGGTAGGAGTTCATTCGCTACAGCGGCGTACAGTTGAATCATCTCGGTTATCTTTCAAATACCGGCCGGCCTCTTAATAAAACCATTTCAGCGCCGCCAATGATCCGGTTGAGTTTGACTGAAACAGGGAGGGGGCTATACATGTACTAGAATGCACCAGATTTACAGGACTAATACGAAGCGTTGGTACGACCGCTTGATATATATAACGCTTTATAAATGCGCCAATAATGATCTATTTCAAAAGTAAAAGAGAAATTAACTACGAAAGTAGGAATTTATTAACAAACATAATTTTGTTTTATATTGTTTCGATATAAAATGTTCAGCAATACATTTGGATAATAAACCGAAATGAAAACATCATGGATAGTGCTCATAATGTATCTAGAATGTACTTAAAGTAACTGAACAATATCAACCACACATTACAACTTTTGCACATACGTTCCATTCTACATTAGCTATTAAATTGAATTACGGGAACGCAATTAGGTTGTGATTTCATATTATCAGATAATTTACACTATTTGCAAAATTGTCTCGTTTCCAACTAAATAACCATGCTGGTGGTAGAAACCCCGAGAGTGTTGAATATGTAGATACTCTCTAAAAAGAAATGCTTGTGATCATACACGAACCATACAAATGATCTTTTTTTCTAGATATATGGGTTGTTTACCCCCGCAGAAGATTCCTTTCACTTTTTATCTCTATATACGGGAGCAAAAAGTGAAACATATTATATTAAAGACAATATATCACGTAAAGCATAACTAAATTTTGTACTTAATGTAATTTACATCCTAATTGAATTTCATTAACTATTTAAGTTAAAACATATCAGGGAAATGATTCTTAATGGTTATAAAGAACGAGCCTTTCTGAATCATCACGAATTTACACAATATGATCCGAATGACTTAGATTATAAGGCGTTTCATGCATGCGGGAAACATGTCTTTAACGTTGTAAAACTATAATAAGTGTGTATGTGTGTGTGTGCGTGTGTTTGTGTGTGTGTGTGTTTCAGATAAAGAAAGCTGTGCAAATAAATGTTAGAAATAATAAATCAATGGTTTAACTAATTTTAGATACTGATAACAACCCATGAAAGGATAAACATTACTCTGCCTTTTTTACATACGATGAATAATCATATCAACGCGCCTGTTTATAGAAGGAGAGTTTTTTGGTACGGTATATCTAAATGTTAAGTGCGCGGATGTGGTCCACGATGCAATCACTATATGTGTGGTTAAGAATGCTACTTCATTGTGATATTTGTTTAAATCTTAGTACATAAATAATCGTTGTTATTCAGTCCAATACTTCAAAAATATCTTAGAGAAAAATCAGTTTCTACTGGACTGGAAGTTTGTTTACGTCCGGTCTGATTCAACATGTATATCGTGACTTCAAATTGACAGAATTCACTTAGACGAAACGTGACATACATTTTTAAGTTTTAAACTCGTTTGACTTTGAACTGAACTTTTTGGAAATGTGTGTTTGTCATTTACGTGAAAAAGAGCATTTTATTTCAATCATAAGTTCACATTTCAAGTACAGTGGCGTGTTCTAACCTTGTTTGTAATGAGGGAGCAATTTCATTAAAAACATATTTAGTAATACAATGGTTTTAGTTTATTTGATGACAACGTATTCATTGACGTTAAAAACGCACTTAGAAAGCTGCTTTATTTAATTAAACCTGTAATTTCCTAACTTGATCATTTATGATTTTACCATCGTTTCAGTTTAATGTATCAACATTCAAAAACGGTATGACACAGGTGAAAGTAGCTCATTTTGATATGCACTAATTGAATGACTTTTTTACGATAACTGTTTTAAAAGCATTGAATAATGGCTATCTTTCTTTTTAAATTATACTGATTATCAATATTTATATTATAATTTCAATGATTTGGTACTAAAAATCCAGAATCTCCTATTTAATCAAATACGCTACATTCGCAGTATGTTTTGTAGTTCTTGTAGTTTCCATTTAATATCGAAAAGCAGGAGGCATTGTTTTGAGGGTTAGGAAATATAAGGAATATCGATTTATATTGATGAATTGTTCAAATGATTTAATCGACCCTTTGTGCTAAAATCGTATAAATTCATTTGCCGTATGCATACGCTACATAAGAGAAAATGGCAACATGTTTAAGCTAATGTTGTTATGGTCTTTAAATAACTCCAACGGTGTATCAATGAGTTTTGTTATACATGAAGTATCGTTAATTTCACCATCTAAATGGTCCAAAGTATGTGCAATATAATCATTATTTATAGTAACACTCTGTTGGCTCATGGTTTTCCATGTGACCTGGAGCATGCGTACTTCTCTTTTTCTAATGTTGCCTAGCAAAAGCGTTGTAACGGAGAGTGTTACAAAAGACTTACACATTTATAAAACGTGTATGTTTTCTTAAATTGTAACTCAAGGAGTTTGTTTTCTTGTTAATGTGCAAACTCGACTGTGCGATAATCCCATGCTCATTAGTTCTAAACTTTGGCTTGACCATAAGTTCCATATCATATTTTACCTGATGAAGGTGAACATGCAATTTAGGAAGAGACCGAACAATTATCGTATAAATATGTTGATGCTATCATAAAACAGAAAGGACTTTTATCCCCTTAAATGTGTATAGGTGATCTAGGATCAGACAGGACATTTATCAGTGTAGTGAGTGGTATTCAAGGGGGAGGACGTAATTTCGTTTCATGCATACATTTTGTCTTCTTGTATTGACGGATTTCTTTGTCACTGCGGTATTGTGTGATTTGCTGTATACAGTAACGTGAGGCTCGTTAGCCTTCTAAATCGGGCCATGGTGGAGTTCAAGTCTGTTCCTGAAGTGAAAACGTCGTTGACTTCAAATTATGATACACATCACATACCAAACGGAAAGACTCGTGATCATTAGCGATTCTCAGAACTCAAAACGTATCATCTCAAGACTAAACAACTGTGCAGAAGTTGTTTGCATTTCACCAAAATGTGGGTAATATGCCTGCAATGAACACAATGGGGGTTAAGGAACAAAAAATCGGCCAGGAAACATGTACAGTCGAGTAATAACCATGAAGTTTGAAAGAAAGAAATGTATACATGCAAGCACAGTTACAACATGCCCAGATATGCCATATTTGCCGAGAAAATACGAAATATTGTGGATAAAATCGACACGTTTATTTGTAAACATTGCCTCCTAAGCCACAATCTGTTCAATAACTTTTTTATCTTTAAAATTATCCTACCAAACTAAGATGTCGATCGAAGAAAACGATTTTCACCACATACTGGACGCATACATTTTTCAAAATTTAGAGAAAAAATACACTTACCAGGCAAAAGTTGGTACCTGACTCGTTACTTTTCATTATATATCCGCCATTTTGTTTGCCATGAAACATTTTTCTCACTTAATGTTTGCATGAAACGAAATTACGCCCTCTCCCTTGGGTATCGGGGGTAGAGAGAGAGGGAGAGAGAGGTGCCTCAACAAACGTTTAAAACCGCATCTCTTTTTCCGAGTGCAAAAAAGTACATTATTTTGTTTGCGCCCGCACCTATTATTTTGCCTGGACTTACTATTTTTTCGTGACTATCAGAAACTTACATTTTCTTCAGGAGACAGACAGAAAAAGGGAATTCTAGGCACACTGAAAGCAGAAAGTGTGATCGTGCTAAGCATGGTAGGTGACAGACCGTACTTACGAATTATAACAAAGATAAGATCATTTGCGAACAAAGCCTGCATACATTAGAGAAAAAATGTGTTTTGCGTTAAATATATATGTGAAGGTTATTAATATTAACAACGTATCGCTTATCTCCAGAGTGCGGTTTTTATTTATTGTTTATAAAAATCGCATTCGCCGCTTCTGTTTATCTTTGAAATAAAAAAACAAGTATTTTTATATCTCTTGCTCGCCCTATTTTTTATCTTGAAAATCCGTAGAACAGAATAATTATTATGTGTGGCCTAAAGAATATTAATGAACAAGCGCAGTGAAATACACCAATTTACTTCCTTGTTTGTTCTGAAGATCTCCTAGATCAAGGTAAATATTACTTGTATTTATTTACTGTGTAATCTATGATACAACCGACGTAATACATATACCAAGTTTTTTCGGGGAGAGGAAAAAAGAACAAATTAACGTAATTGAATAATTGTAACTAAACTCTAAATCAGACGGTACTTCGATCCCTACTTTCGTTTTGAAAATTATTTCTGTTGGCAAAACATAATAGCTGAAGGTTTCGTTTTTATTGGTATCAACTAGTTCGCGTATATAAGAGATTCATATGTTTCGTTTCCATAGATGGAGGTACCCGGAAAGAGACGTGACCCTGACCTTGACACGGGTTCCGCTGACGCCACAATCTACTGCCAGCCGTGTGGAGAGGGCGGTAAACGCGCTGTGGCCCAGGGCTTCTGTCAGACCTGCGAGGAGTTCATCTGTGCTCCTTGTATCGAGTACCATAAGCGATTGAAAATCTCCAGGAACCACATTCTGCTGTCCAAAGACAAGATGCCGACCTTCTACCCGTCCACTAAGCATTTCGTTATCGGTGACATGGAATATTGTAAAAACCATCCGAAAGAAATGATCAAGTTTTACTGCCCGACCCACGGCGACCTTGGCTGTGGTGACTGTGTCGTACTCGACCATCGCAGCTGTAAAGTTGATTACATCGCTGAAGTGGCTAAAGATTTTGTCATAGGGAACGAATTCAGAGAGCTGGAACCAACAATTAAACGAGAAGACGATATTCTATCTGGGTGCATACGTAATGTCGAGGAGCTTTTGGACGAGGTCGAAAACCAGTCTAAAGATGAGATCGCCAGATTGAGGAAGTTTCGTGCAGAAATAAACAACTACCTGGGCCGTCGCGAGTAGGAACTGCTCGACAACCTCCAGAAAGTGAAACCCGAGGATGAAAACGTGCTGACTGACCTAAAGACTGATTATGAGGCAAAGAAATCGGGACTTGAGGCTTTGAGGACGGAACTGTCTTCCGCTCACGTATCGGTGAACCAGCGGTACGTTGCAGCGAGGAAAGCCCAGAAGGAGTTACATGATATCAAAGACGAGATTGAGAAAAAGGCTGGCCTGATGATTGCCCGGAAGCTCCGGTTTACTAAGGACTCGAACACGGAGCGTCTTCTGGGATCGAGCATGGGCATGGGAACCCTGGACGTTGTGGGAGAGTTCCGTAAGGAAAGTACGTATAAATATAGTTATATACATATCATTTTCCAAAGCATATATATGTTAAATTAAACATCAGGACATTCTCCATATGCCATGGCCTTAGCGTCGTGTTCTGTGTTCATGTTCACTCATGTTCAACATTACGGAACACAAAGAAATGTGCTTGCCGGTTAGCTTTGCCAACGAATTTAGCTAACAAGCCTTAGTATTTTAGAAAAATACCTTTTATTTATGTTGGAAATGTACATCATGTACAACGATCGACCATAGTCAGAGGGCGGCATAGGTATCAGCTCTTTGTCATTTCATGTAGGAGTCAAATGATTGACTGATAGTCAAGAGAACTAGCCAAGAAACCTTTTATATTTACATGCATTTCGTATAAACATTTACCATCAGACTGTGTCTGGTTTACACAGTCGTTAAAACAACGTACGTTTTTGTTATTAATCGTATTTTTCATATGCTACATGTCTAACGTACAAACACTGACTGACGTTGATGTCATGTTTCGATGCCATTAATGCAAATTAAATGTTATCGAATTGTGATTCGTTGTCAAATAATATTCGGTGCGGAGGAGGGGGGGGGGGGTGTTATACACGCAGATATCCATACCGTATATGCACGGCCTTGTTATGCACCGTTGGTTGGCACATTAAATCGCACCGTCCGTCCACCCGGCCGTTCAGTTGTCCGTGTCCGGTCAGTAACTAAGTTATTCAGCGATGGATTTTAAAATTACTCGGAGCATGTGCCCGGTACATAAATACGACATGTCGCGTGTAAAATCCAAATCCCTACTTCAACGTTTAATGTAACACTTCCATCTGTACCACAAGCAAATGATGCATATAAACGTACACAATATATAGTTGGTTTTGTCCGGCTATTGCTCTAACATGCACGGAGGCATTTTAAATAGGTTTGTACCTGTGTTCAGTGCATAAAGGTGATGCGCCGTATATAAGAACCACGAATCTACCTCGAAGTTAAATGTCACACTTTCAGGTTATGTAATTATGAAATGCTGCATATACCATATATAATTATATATAATATATATATAATTATATAGTATAGCTTGATGTGCTCGGGTAAACCTATGTACTATGACTATGTTTTTGGCACAATAAGACAACGTGTCACGTTCAAGGCCCACACCATTAACTCAAATGTCAAGGTCAAACTTTCAGGTTGATCATTATAAAATGCTTCACATATTCACTGAGATAATGTCAAGTCAGGGCTGTAATCTTGTCATGCACGGATACATGTTTAAATTACTTTGTACAAGTGATCGGTTCATAACGCCACACGTCCCCACCTCCTACTGCAACACTCTTTAACAATTGACGTCAACCATCATCAATGAGGCCAGTATATGCGTAAATGGTTTTTTGGTAGTTCTTCCTGAATGAAAGCATACAAGTAGCATGCTCTGTAGAAATGAATGGCAATTCGGTGGCATTCGTCACTAACTGTGAAATCTTTATAAAATCCATCTTCACATTTAAAATCATAAGGTTCTCAAATTTTAACGTAGTAAATAAACGTAGAAATACCGTTAAAATTAACCATTTACGTTTTGAGCGCTGTACTTGTATATTTGGTGCGACAACATTTAATTAAAGAAGACGTTCCAATGCCGTTGTCTGCGACCTGTACCGCCCGAGACCATACAACATATATACGGACACTGCTACATACGAGCCTGTGCTTAATGGATTTGTTAAGATAATTGTTTTTAATGATCATATTTATCTTAATCACATGGTACATCCGTACCTTCAATCACTAGGTCATGCTTTGGAATATTAGATCGTCTTCGTAAAACTAAGCAACCCTTTTGTTCGTCTGACTTAAAGCAATAATTAAAAACAAAGCTCTTTATTTACCCACGTCCAATCTTCCTCGTTTAATTTAAGGATCGTAGTTTAACTTCAAAAATCTTAGATCTGAATAGTTGTGTCAAAAAGCAAAATATTTGTTTTGCATGCTTATTTTTAAAAATGGCTAAATTACAAAACATACACATATGTAGCAATATTACGAGAATATTATAATTTTCAATTATCGACAGAATAAATTAAGTAATACTGTCTCTCTGATAAAGAGTGTTTTCATAAGTTATTTAAGAAACAGCGATCTCAGTGAAAAATGTGTATAACTGGGCTTATTTTTAAAGTTTATTGTTTAAAGTCAGACTCTGCAAAAGTCAACTGTTTAATCAAATATGTTTTAAGAATTAACTCCAAACATAAGATATGTAATATTTTCTGTGTTATTACCGGGTCTTTACCTGAAATATAGTGAGTATTAAAGTTGTAAACTGTTACATAAGGTTTGTACCGTTGTCACGAGCCTAAAGTGAAAAAATGATCTGGTCCTTTATTTTGCTTTAGCTCCAGTTCCTGACCTTTCTACTGTGGCATGGAAGAAGGAGGAATATATCAACGTGAGAACGTCCCTGGACAAGACCACCTGCTTTATCTCCGCCTCAGCCCTGCTCTCTCCAGGTCTCGTCCTCCTGAGTGACTACAATAACTGCAGTGTCAAACTGGTGGACCTCACGACCCGCACCGTCACCTCCCGCCTCCAACTGCCAGACAATCCATATGACGTGTGTGTGCTCCCTGGTGACCAGGCCGCAGTCATTCTAAGGACTAATTCCATGATTCAACTTATGTCGACAACGGGAGGACAGTTGTCTTGTGGAAAAGAAATTAAAGTGTCATCTGGGTGTCGTGGTATTGCGTATAACAACAATAGATTACACGTTTCGTTCGTATCAGATCCGCGTGTTGAAGTGATGACATTGGATGGTCATATTATAAGTACATTCCAAACAGATGATGGAAAAAAGCTTTTCCAACGCCCATACTACCTGACTGTGTCAGCTTCCACACCACCGACCCTGTACGTGTCTGACCACAATGCGCACACCGTCCTCCAGCTGTCTCTAGACGGGAAGGCCCTACGAGAGTACAGTGACAAGAAGCTCGAATATCCCGCGTCCGTGGTGGCGGTAGGTCCGGGTCAGCTGCTCGTGGGTGGGTGGACTAGTCACAACGTGATTCTGCTGACGGAGTGGGATGGTAAGATGGCGGAAATACTGGGACATAAGGACGGACTGACCCATCCCTACTCTGTGTCCTTTTGTCCTTACAAACGTGCCATAGTTGTCGGGATGCACTATACTGACTCCCTGTGTGTATTTAATGGAAACTGACAGTGTTTTTTCGTCAGTCGATTTAATTCTGTCTCTGGTGGAAAATACCATGTATACAAAAATATTTGTGCAACTGAATAGTAAATGCAAAAATATTTGTGTGAAACAAAAGTGGAATGCGGTATCTGTATCATTAATGTTAAATGACATGTAAATATATATAATATTGTTAGGCGTATTTTCGCAATAAAAGGTTAACGAATTAGTGTAAGTATTGTATTATTAACACATTTAAACTAAGCATTATTTTAGGTGTTTTTGTTGTTGATTTTAATGTTCAATAAATTCAACTTAATTGTATGAAATGATTGCCATATCTAAAATACTTTTAGCAATATTATATATTCAAGAGTATATTATTTCCTCGTTTAATGGTTAAAATAAGGTGTTTCACAAGGTTTAAGATTAAAGGGATAATTTTCGCTTTCCAGTTATAAACCAGTTAACTAATTTAAACGTGTTAAAGCTGACATTAATAAAATACAATTACATTGAACGTTAATGCAGGGAATTTTTAAATAATTATAAAACATTTTTAAATGGGAATTTCCAAGTAACCATCCATTCTCTAATTGAAATGCTTAAAATTCGAAAACTTTTTTTTTCAAAATTGACAGTCAAAATGTTTTCACACTTTCGGATAGTCTTTCTTAAGAATTTCAGTTAAAGGTTATTGCCTTGTTATTTTTACAAGTTATGTATAAATCTAGTTTTCTTTCGACAAAGCATGAAAATGGCCGAATATTTTTTTATACATTTTAATTTTGAAATGTGTATGAACAATTCTCAATCCTATTATACAAACTTTTTACCAAATTTCACTGATCATTTAGGAAAAAATTAAAACTCCTTATGAAACACAGTTTAACATTCATAATTGCATGAATGTGGCCATGCCGTCACATGTTATCAAATTTGCGATTTCCCCGAGTCCAGTGTCACATTAGGCGTCTCAATTATTTCTGGGTGAAGAGGTGAGGGGTCGGGGTATTTCCTTTTTTTACGAAAATCCATTTTATGTATTTTATTTTATATTACTGTACTATGTAACCAGTTTTCTATATCATACGTGTACTAATAAATGTGTTTTAAAACATTCAAATTAGTCTTGTTTACAGAACAACTGTCTAACGCGTATTTAAATGATGGATTTTTGAAATTTGAATGTATTCTGCAGAAAACAACCAGCTTACTGTGAGTTTACTCATATGTAGTTTACAAATGGTAATACACAGTTATTGCAGGTTTAATTCCAATGCTGGATTATAAGGTACATGTTCCTGTATTTGTCTCACCAAAAAGTTATCTGCAAATATGATAAAAACAAATTCGATTTTGAGTAATCTGTACATTACATACCAGTAGGCGGCAGTATTTTTCAACAAATAGTTAATAATTCCATCAACACGAAACTCGCTGAACGTATTTTTGAGTGAACTGTCTCGCTGAAGTTAAGTCGTATAACCTACCAATGTTACTTAAGAGTAATGCCCCTTTGCCATGAAAATATAATTATAATGACTTATGTTGATGTTATAATAGAGTATACTGTCTCAGTCAGGTTTAGATGTGCTATCAACGGCCTCAGTAAGTCAATAGTTATGTCCATTTTACAGAAATGTGCACTCGACTAATCTTATAAGCGTGACACTACAAAATCTTCAATATTTTGTTTATTTCTTAATTTTATTGAAATAATAATATCCAAATTTATAGCACAGAATAGGTAAATCTATATATAATACGCTATTTATTTTAAAATAGTTAAGATAATTTATCGCATCAGTGGGTTTAATAGCCAAACCCATGAAATGCACGAGAAAATTGCCATGTGGCGCGAAATAAAATCGCACGTGCCTGAACACACAGTTAAGCAATGTGCCCATATAAAAAGCAAACTGGCGCGAAAGTCTCTACAATAAACAGGGGTAGCAGTTGGATTGATTTTGGCGGTTGACTCCAAAAGGGAGATATGTTTTATTTTTTTTACATATACAAGTAAATAATTTGTTAATAAATATTTAAATTTACAAAGAAACTTAATATATATATATATATATATATATATATATATATATATATATATATATATATATATATATAATGCGTTTCGCTGTCTTACTATCTGGTATAGTGTTTTTATGCATACTGTACCACTTGAGTACCATTAAAATAAGGTATGCCCTTCCAAAGTGGTACCCCTTTATTTTTCACAGAGGCAGCATAGCGGGTTTAATATTATTTCTACAAAATTTTAAAACATTTTTTTTTCTTATTATCCTAAAAAGAAAAGAAAAAGTAGTTAAAGCAATTTAAATAGCATGTATAATTGTGTACATATTTCCTTAAAATCGTTATTTCTCGAAATGCAACAGTAGTCCTTATTAAAAAGTATGCACTGAATAAGCGATAAAAATAGTATTCGACGCATTAATGATTTCAGGTCGCTATAAGTGTGGGCATTCACAGAAAACACAATTGCTTAACTTATGAACAAGTACCGGACCACGCGTTATTAAATAATGCAAAATTAGTTCAAAAAATAAAACTCACAAACGTATTCATGGTGAATACTCTTTTGAGTTTTTACTTATGTAAAATCCTGATATTTTGTTGCAATAGTATTTTGCAATAATTTATTTAAATATACGTGTACGTTTATAATGTAACTTTCCGAAATGTTCAATGAATTACGTTCACACGTTCCTAAAATATTTCAAAATTAAACTTGTCATAGTTATAAGGTTCGTCAAGTGTTGTAGGTTTACAGTGAAATATTGCATAGGAATATTACTTGTTCATACATTTACAAAGTTCAGTGATTACCATACAACAAGTATTTTAACTTCCTGACAGAGTGTGTTTTCATAGTATAACACTGGCACCCCTGCTGGCCTTATCTGTCATTAGCTATATGAAAGCCCGTGAAGCAAATTTCGTCATCCAAAGTCAATAGGTTTATCCTTGCAATTACGATGAAAAATGGATTCATTATTTTCAATGACAAATGGTTGATTTGCATATAGATAATTTATCATAGAAAAAAATTAAATCATCCGAGGTGCGACAATTAAGATTGTCATATCTTATTTACGATTCAATCGTTTCAAAGATATCATAGTCATCTGGTGATAAAAAGTTTTTGTGCTACTAGGGGTTCGATATAAATGACAAAAGTATACATCATTGTTATGTAAGAGTATAGAAGTGTTTGACTTTACCCAAATAATTCAATGATTTTTCTTATCAACAACTGGAATATAATCCTAAAAAGATATGTATTATACATAGAAATACCGTCACTTCATTTTCCACCAAGTTTGAAGGTTTTCCGTCCTTAAATATGATCACTTATCTTATCCGTTATGTCCAAGTCCAGTATATGACTTGAATTTATCCTAGTCTCACTAAGAAAAATAATACCAATTTTACTTATTCAATTTAAAAAAGATATTCATGCCACACCAAATAAAGTTGTTTTTATTACGGAATTTCGAGGGTAAAAATTGGGCGAGCGAGCGAAAAAATACTTGTTTTCCATTTCAAAGATATAACATAGCGGCGAAAGGCAATTTTGGTTTTACAGTATAAAACTAAATCACAATTGCAGTAGTTTTACATGAACAGTGCGTTTTAAATTAAAAGAACACTTCATTCATTGTACTGTTATGTTGTTAACTTAATGGTACACTTTATGGCGCCTTATATCATATACTTATACATTGTTACGCAATGAGGAGTTGACATTAGGGAAAAATAGATGTTAATGCACCAGTACTCTATGCGAAAGATACAGGACCCGAGGACATGAAATCTGAACATTGCTATATTACCAAATAATCTACTTCTCTAACATGCATTTTGTAAATCGAGTCGTGGAATGCTGATGTTGTTTGCAGAACATTTCACCTCAGGAATCAGTAGAGTACCAAAGGGCAACTATAAACCACTGGGCAAATTCTCTGTAAAGCCATTTTTATTTCTGTTTCCAGATTTTAAATCATGATCAAGGCTCGGCACAATTCTAGGTGCGGGCGCATTTTTTAGTACTTTTGCATTTCGGAAAAAATAGTTAGGGTAGAGCCGAACAACTTATCAACTTGCGTTAAAGTCGATTCTATGAACGTTATAGGATACCACGTAAATAACACACTCCTTTTGACATTTGACTTCCCTGCTCTCCCCCGACCGGGGTTGTAGTGGCTGCCGTTTTCCTCTCCATATTTGACGTATTTCCGGTCTTCATGGCACGACACATGGCGTGGCGTCGTAAACGCCAACGGACAAATCGCACGACGTTTGTGAACTGTGCCACGATCGCGATATTCTTCCCTTATAGGTGTTATTGTTTCATAATTTGCTGTGCGTAGCCTCTCTCGCTCTTGGTCATAGTGGAAGAACCGGGCGAGGTTTATTTGATCGTCCCTGGCCATGCCACACCGGACAGTACTGAAAGTCGAACGTGATATACCTGGACATACCCAACTTTATTTAATATGTTTCAGTTTTTATTTGTTTTCTTCATATTTCAAAGAGAGAAAATGTGAGGCGACGGTTTCCGTGACACGCTCATCGATGTCCCTGACCATCACTTTGAGCTCAGTAACATGAAAGCATTCCACGTTCTCTTTGTGTGGTCGAATGTTTTCTTTTTTGAGATATCGTAAATTGTCTATTTTTCAATTGATTGATCAAAACTTTGGAGATCTCTTTTATGGATTTGAAGATGAGTATTAGTATATTTTAGACTATGTAGATTTGGCATTCCATCAAAAATAGTAAAAAGTAACTTGAATTTGATGATGGTATTATCCCTTTTTTGGCCACCCTGGTCATTTCTAAAATAATCAGTCATAACATGTACACAATGTCAACCTTCATGCAAATAAATATATTTGATTTTTTTCTATAAACAATGCTCTGAATCCCTACTACCCAAACGGTTTAAGCCTCTTACTATGAATCTCTCATACTCAAACAGATTAAGTCTCTAACCTGCTATGACTCCTTTATCCACAAAAGGGTTAAGCTTCTAACCCGGCTGTGAATCCCTTAAACTTAAACGGATTAAGCATCTAACACGGCTATAAATCCCTCAACCTCAGACGGGTAAAGCTTCTAACCCGGCTATGAATCCCTCATTCTCAAACGGGTTAAGCCTCTAACCCTGCTGTGCATCCCTTATACACAAACAAATTAAGCCTCTAACCCGGCTATGAGACCCTTATACTCAAGCGGGCTAAACCTCTAACCCGGCTATGAATCCCTCATACACAAACATATTAAGCCTCTAACACGGCTATGAATCCCTCATACTCAAACAGATTAAGCCACTAACCCGGCTATAAATCTCTCATACTCAAACGGATTAAGCCTCTCACCCTGCTATAAATCTCTCATACTCAAACGGATTAAGCCTCTCACCCTGCTATGAATCCCTCATTCTCAAACGGATTAAGCTTCTACTCCTGCTATGAATCCCTCATTCTCAAACGGATTAAGCCTCTCACTCTGCTATGAATCCCTCATACTCAAACGGATTAAGCCTCTAATCCTGCTATGAATCCCTCATTTTCAAACGGATTGAGCCTCTAACTCTGTTATGAATCCCTCATTCTCAAACGGACTGAGCCTCTAACCCGGCTATGAATTCCTCATTCTCAAACGGACTGAGCCTCTAACCCTGCTATGAATCCCTGATACTCAAACCGATTGAGCATCAAACCCTGCTATGAATCCCTCATACTCAAACGGATTAAGCATATCTATCTCTGCTATGAATCCCTCATTCTCAAACGGATTACACCTCACACTCTGCTATGAATCCCTCATACTCAAACGGATTAAGCATCTCTATCTCTGCTATGAATCCCTCATTCTCAAACGGATTAAGCCTCTCACTCTGCTATGAATCCCTTATACTCAAACGGATTAAGCCTCTCTATCTCTGCTATGAATCCCTCATAATCAAACGGATTAAGCCTCTCTATCTATGCTATGAATCCCTCATACTCAAACGGATTAAGCCTCTTACCCTCCCATGAATCCCTCATTCTCAAACGGATGGAGCCTCTAACCCTCCTATGAATCCCTCATAATCAACCGAGTTAAGACTCTTAATCTGCTATGAATTATTCGTACTCAATGCTTTGATCTTCTCGTACGTTCTCAAACGTTTCAAGCCTTTACCCCTGCTATGAATCCTTCATTCTCAAACGGATCAAGCTTCTATTCTGCTATGAATCCCCTAAACTCGAACGAGTTAAGTTTCTAACCCTCATAATTATATCATTATAATGACATTTATTAACACATTCGCATGTGAATATTCTACATGTAATGGTTTTCCAATTATACATGTATTCTATATTTAGATCATAGCCTCAGTTTCACATGCATTCAGCCATACTGTATGGCCTGCTATCATTGCTATTTTTAAAGGTAAACACAGACCTGTTGCTTTAAAATACGGACCATGAACGGTGACATTCTTTGAAAAGACGACTGCAAGTTAAATAAATGTAAGCATTTACGTTATAATACTTGTACACAGTAACTCAGATTAATCTTATTTAATGAATTATGAATATCGTAATTTATGATACTGGAGTATAAAAGCAATCTTCATTATATATAACATATATTTGTAAGTGTATGCAAGTTATACACACTTGATCATAATATGCATTTGGGCTTAGAATAAGATAAACAAGCCCCATTTCTGATTAGAGATAAACAATTAATGCATGTTATAGAATACTTTGAAGATCATATTTTTTGGCTCATATGATGATTTAGTAACATTCAAAACGTAATTCGGACACTACAAAAAAGATAATTTTATAAATGTTATATGTTTTATCAGCAAATTCATGAATTAGTAAATACTTCATTTTAAAACAAGAAACCAGGTTGCATACTTACCTAGATGTTACTTAGGGAGACAAATCTTGATATACTGCAGTATAGTTCCACATTGTAGCTATTAATACTGAATTATATGTGTCATATATAGCTATGTCTGTAGTACTGTATTTAACTTAATGCTTTGATATGAATTGATAAAAATGTGTCTCCCTTTGGGATCTTATTAATCGAACACATTCCGCATGTTGCTGTAGCAAATAATCCAACAATGTAACAAACTGTACCTGAAATATATGAAGGGAGAGCGAACGGCTCCAATAGAAATCAGCGCAGATCATGACGACGATGGAAATATTTTAGGTAATATTCGTGTTATGCCATTTTCATGCTCAGAAAATCGTAACAATATTGCAAGACATCTGATATTTTTTTTTTTTTTAATTCTACTTATTTTGAAAATAAGAATTGCAACCATAAATTGTAATGTTCTCAAAAATATTACTTTCACTTGAAACTTGACTTATCCGTCGATGTATACCGCATCACCTCTTCAACGGCGGCTTTTTACTCTTTAAAGTGTTAAGTTTGTAACTGCTCATATCTTTAGAGCGCAATTTTAAGCTACGATTTAATTGGCCAGTTGAAGTAAACCAATGCAATCTGTACATGTATGGGTCCTTTACGGTGAAGTGAGCCTGCCCTTTCAATAGTAAGATCTCTGTGATAATAAAATAATACTTCAACTCGCTGATGATGGCAATCAGTGTTTCTTTGATACGCGAAGTCGATTGACATGTCATAGATATTGGATCTTTCCAGACTTCAAAAGTTTAAATTACTAGGCTCATTTGCTAACCGTTGTATATGTCACGCCTGGGGTAAAAGCATCCTTGGCAGCCAAGCGTATCATAACATATATACATGTATAGGTTATGATACGCTGGGCTGCCGGGGATGGGGTCAAAGGTGACTCTTCTATTAAAAAACAATCAATCACAATTACAAAATTAGCAGAATTCAAGATGCCTGAACACCGGGTTGAGTGGGCGGACGTAAAGGGAGCCCCGGATCTTAAGGACGCCCTGAAGGAATGCATCCTGCTGCCTCTCAAGTTTCCCGCCTTGTTCAAGGGCATGCGTGTCCCACACAGAGGGGTTTTGTTGCTAGGGGTCAGTGCCGGTGACAATGACATGAATCAAATTATTTAAATGTAATAATTTACAATAAAAATTATAGTCTTAATTGATTCATGTATAAATAGAAATGTGCCTTAACTAATATTTAAATGTATTGTATAAAGTGATATCAGATATAAAGATTTTTGTCGTTCTCTTTCTTAAAGGCTCTTTTAGACACTAATGTACACGCAAGACATTTCTTAAAGCATATGGTAAATCATGAATGGGCAGCATACTTGCAGGCTCCAGGAACCGGAAAGACGCTTCTTGCGCGTGCTCTTCAGACGGAGGCCGGAAGTGACGTCACATGTTTCTAAATTCGCGCATGGGACCTTCTCGAAAAGTACTCAGGCGATCCAGAAAAGTAAGAAAACCAAATGCTTAAGAATGTATTTTCCTTTGCTTAATTCTGTTATTTGGTGGAAATAGGGTGAAAACTCGTCAAAAGTAGGATATGACTTCTGGAATCGAAGCAAGTAATTAATTATGTACATTTTTTAAACGAAAAGTTAGGTAACAGCTATATTCAAAGAAAATATACAAAAATAAGTTTAAAAGTTACTTAAAGAAAACTGTTCTAGCAAATACACTGTTTTTCAATGTAGCAAATTGCGGGATCTATTTTCGGCAGCCCAGTCCCGGGAGCCTGTCATCGTACTTCTTGACGATATTGAGGTGATCGGCTCAGACTCGGAGAACAACCGAAACAAGAGGGCATGCAATGAAATGTTGATCGGCTTTTCACTTATTTATAACGGTATATTTCGTATGTTCTGGTACATAAGTTTTTCTTTGCACAAATTTATGAAATAAATGTATTTTGTTTTGCGTTGTAGGAACTAAGCCTTCTTTTAAGCAAGGGCTCGTACAGGAAGGCCCAGTACCAGAAAGACCAGGTCCAGAAAGGCCCAGTATTAAAAAGGCCCAGTACCAGAAATTGTCCCAGTACCAAAAAGGCCAGGTTCAAAAAAGCCTAGTATTAAAAGGGCCCGGTTAAGATGGACCAGTATAAAAAAGCCTGGTCCAACAAAAGCCCAGTAACAAAGAGACCCTGTCCAGAAAGGCCAAGTACCAAGAAGGCCCGTTCCAGAAAGGTCCAGTTCAAAAAAGGCCTCCTACAGGAAGGCCCAGTGCCGAAAAGGCCCGGTCCAGAATAAAAAAGGCCCGGTTCAGAAAGGCCCGGTACCAAATAAGTCCGGTCCAGTACCAAAAAGACCTCATACAGGAAGGTCCAGTTGAAAAAGTCCCTGTCCTGAAAAACCCAGTACACTAAATGTCCCGGTCCAGAAAGGCCCAATGCACATGTTGTTTTCATAAACCTATAGAACGAATGATTGTTTTCACATTAAAAAATGATTTATATGTTTGGAACATGTTTTATTAGTATATAAATTAGCATTTTTAATCATAATTATTTGGATTAAGAAATTACATAAACACCTACATATATATGAAACATTTAAAATCAATGTCTTTGACATGCATGTGATATGGGCTTAGTATCAACACACAATTAACAATATTAAATACCAATAGGGTTGTTCATTTGTGCAATGAAAATAAATTTAAAAAAAAAATCAACAATAACGTTACTTACTGTGAAACATCTTGTGAGGAGTGAATCTCGAGTGAATGCCGGACACTTCTTCAACTAAATGTTACAAAACTGTTTAATATGAAATAAACAACGCTATTTAACCAACAGAAAATTAATTTCTTTAAACATGTCTACTGTTACAGGCAAACATATCATACATGTGCACACAGACGTTAACTAATGCTGCAGAAATACATACAATAATTCATTACACAATGGGGAAATATGAAAGAATATTTACAAACATCAAATGTGCTAGATTTAATAAAACAAATGCATGTATGACTAAGGACTATTTTTTAGTAGCAATATGTATATGATTAAAAAAAGAAAACAACGCCATAATATTACATAACATCAGAGTTTAAAATGCATGCAATAATCATACAATGCATTTGACTAGTATTATATCAGACTAGCTGTTTTACAATATTTTACAAGATACATTTCTGACTTCTCTGCAGTTCATATAATCATAACATGTTAATAAGCTAGAGCTGTCACAGGAGTGACAAAAAACCTGACTCTCAGCCTGGAAACAGGAAGGGTAAACAATTTACATATCTATTTTCATTTGGAACAAATGTATTGTTTTTTAATATTTGATAAGGGTCCAAAATCAATCTAACATTGGTAGATTGTAGCCAAAGTTGAACTTGTACCTGTATTCGTAGTTTTTAAATGGACTAGTCACCAAATAAAATAATTGCAATGAATAAAAAAATGGTCAAAAACTTACATATAACTGATATACATGTACATGTGAACCATGCATTAAATCTCTTAAATATCTGTAAATTAAAAAAAAAAAAGCTTTGGTATATGTATCTGTCCTAATCAGGTGGCTTTTACACGCTATATATTCACACTATAAACTGGAAAACCATTTTGTGCTATTTTTAAACAGGTTAACAGTGAAATAGTCTTTAAATAATGTAAAGTGAAGTATCATTGGCCTCATATTAGCTCATATTGACAATTAATGGCATGTTTGAGGACATCAATGAATTTGCTGAATTTGGGACCATCTGGTGTCTTGTCCCTTTAACCTGTGTAGCAAAAATAATTCATTGCACCTGTCATTAGGACCTACGAGCTCACTCATATATGCCCTCTTCCCCTCCAAGTATTTTTTGTGGTGAGTTATTTATCTTTTATACTTTATTAATTAACTTATGTATCAATTATTGTCTTATACGTTTCTAAATATACAAAGCTAGTAAACGCACATTAATAAAGGTTTTGAAAAGTAGCTGCTTCAAATCCAGCACCTCATGTACTACCACCGACCGCTGGACTTAAATGCAAACATGTAATGTTACGCAATCGATTAAAACCAAACTGCTGCAAATATGACGTACTGCGAAAAATCGATATTTCAACACACTGTTATCTTAAGTGAAGCTTTGGTTTTATATAAACTGCCTCACTTTTAATTAGTGGAGTGGTTTCACGCTTCATCAATTTCATTTGTTTTCTCAGAATGCCTTCAAAAAAGCAATATATTTTGCACATGAAATAATTATATTATATTCATCATTTTATAATAAAATTCATTCTCACAATTTTAAGCTTTTAAAGTACAAAAATAGCAAATACACATTAGGAAATAAATTACTTTAAGACCATTACTCTTAATAACTTATCAAAAATCTGTATATATCACAGTTAAATCTTTACTCAGCTGTTTGCCATTATTTCAGATCTTCGATTGTTTTCATTTGCATTTTAAAAGTTTAAATTTACACAAAAAGGAGGATTCAAAAAAATTGTTCCAGCACCCTATGAACATAAACAACAAAGTTACCTAGAAGTGTACATTTATTGATGGATGTTTAGCTACTCGACATATTTGAATATTTACTGAACTTTTTAGATAAGTTCAAATGTCAAGTGTACAATTCATGGTCGTGATGTCCAGTAATGTGTTTATGAAGAGCTTCTCCTTGGATCCCTTGAAATTGACTTGCATGTTGCTGAGTGATAACTCTTCTATTGACAACACTGGTCACATTTGCATGCATACAATGATGTTCTTCTCCCTTTATATCAGTGTTTATGGGATTACCTTAATAATAAAGGAAGATTATTTAATATAACAGGACGATTTAGAATGAACTGTTCACCCTTTATATCCATATCAAAAGAGATTTAACTTCAACATTCAATTACTCTACTACAGACACATGGATGATACTAGCTTTTTTTTCCACGGATCCATTATTCAAGAGAGGCAACTCTTGTACTGGCAAAATCCCCGCCACCGAGGATAAAATTCCCTTCCTTGGTCAATAATTTAAGAGAAGTAACTCTTCTACTGAAAATTTCCAAACACATGTAGAATAAGATTTTCTCCCTTTAATCCCTTGAACTTGACTACATATCTGTACTTGCAGGGCTGTGAAGGACAAAACTCCACTGGTAAAACGCAGATTTTCTTTCTCCTGCAAAGAGTGTGAAGTTAAGATTCATAAATCGCACAAAAAATAAAAAGATTCTGCAAAACATCTTAAATTTAATATGCATGCAAAAGTGTATTAAAATGTGAACACTGTTTGCACTTTTAAAACACAATATTGTCCTTCACAATAAAGGCATGAGAATAACAAATGTATGCAATAATTGTCTGTCATTCCCAGTGGGTCAAGTGGTATAACTCAACAATAAATACAATCAGTTATTATCCTTGATACACAAATGATTACTCAAACTGGTAATATATCATGAAAATAGTTTTCTTTTACGGCCAAGATCATAGTTTTGCATGAAGACATCAAGACTAAGACATCTATTAGAGCTTATTCATGTAGTCAGACAATGTATAAAGAAATGCCTACATACAATTAACTGACATGGGTTGTTTAGTAATTTTCAATTAAGAGCAGGTTTCCAAAAGGAACCAACAAATTATCAATGTTTAACTACTGTCTTAATTTGGTGTAGATCGGATAAGAAAGGGATTATTGTGTTCTCAAACTGTATAATTTTATCAAGGACTATTATCCTGTCATGCATAGGATAATATTGGTGTTTGAATAGAACAAAGCTGTCATGAATAACTAACTACTGCTAAAGATTGATTGAGATTCTATCAAAGCTGAATACTTTATCGGGTTAGTAAGTAATTGAATACAGACGCACTGACAACAGCCACTGCGCCATCGCATAAGCTCTCCTGGGTTCTTCAGCAACAAGCTAATATCATAGTACTTAAAAGCTGCACTCTCACAGATATACCATTTTCACAACTTTTTTTGCCTTGGAAAGAGCACATTTTTGCGTAAATATCTGCAAACCAATGACAAAAGATTGCTGACAAAAGATCAGATCTCAGAGTTTCATATTTCCGTTAGAAAATTTGTTTTAAGGTTACTAACGGTTTAAGAAAAATGCATGAAACATCATCCTTTGAACTTAAATATAAACATCTGCGATCTGAATTTTGTCAGCATTCTAATATAACTGATTTCCATAGATTTTCGCAAAAATTGGCTCGTTCCAAGACAAAAAGGAAAAAGTTGTCAAAACGTGTAATCTGTGAGTGTGCAGCTTTAATAATGCAATTAATATCGAATTACTAAGTGGTTCACAAATCTCTGTACAAAACTGCCTCCAAAAGAATATTATTATTGCTTTCAGGCAAAGGGTAAAAACTTCTACAATGAGACATAAAAAATAGAATACGCTAAACCTTTTGGTTTCAATGCAGAGAATTAGTCATGCGGGCGGAGGGCTACTCAGATGCAGACGTCAGTATTGAGGTGAAAGACGTCCTTAAGCATCCTGTGTGTAAGGTAAAAAAAACATACACTTAAAAAGGTAAGACATTGCCTAATCCTTAATAGATATTGATGAGATTGGTGATATTTGTGTCAGTCCCTCACTCAGGAGGGTTTGGGTTTTAAATTCCCACCATGGTAACTCCTCATAAAAAAACTAAGGTACTGGTTGCTATCAAGGAAATTTACATAAGTGTGATTCTGTAAGCTATCAACTTTCACCAAAATCAAGTTTAAAGCAATTAGTATTTACTAAAAAAAGAGATTAAGAATTCCTTGCTGTCATAGAAAACATTAAACGTTTACACCATTGTCTCAATAAATCCGCATATTCACATTATTAGGCATCCCTGAGATGGCTAATATAAACATTTGCAAGGTAATATTCCATAAACTGTTTTCTGCCTTGGTTCCAAGAAAATTACCTGTGACTTCCTATCTGCAACCTTTGACCAAGCTAAGTATTACAAGGCTACGTGAAACCCTGTGGATAGCGGAGAAAGCACACTATTTGTTCTTACAGATAAATACAACTCCGGGATGATGAAGTTCGAATTTAATCCTGAAATCAAGATTGGGAACAATTGATTTCTGAATATCGTAAAGTTATGAACTTCTTTATTTGTTGGGAATATGCATTTAAATAAGTAAGAAGTACCTTGAAATTGTTATAAATGGGTTTGAAAACATTTTCAAAAGTACTCTAAGCCCCTCAACCTTGCTGTGGCACTGAATTAATCATACTCAAACTCAAAAACCTTGTCAAGATTTTGATATCATTTATCATTCCCGAATACATGTAGTTCGAAAAATAACATAGGGAACAATGATTAATAAGACCTTAAAAGAACATATCGCAGCCACGCTTAATGCATTCCTTCTAAAAATCATTTGAATGCAGATATATCACATCGCTATTTAAGTGTAACTACTTCAAATAAGAATGATCAACCATTATTCTATTTCCTGGTATGAAGTATCATTTCCTTTTGTCACAAATACACATAAACCAGATGGAGGGCATTTGGTATTTTTAGGTTCTCTGTTGTTGAGTGCACGTATGCCAAATTAATAATAATTGGTTTAACGTGACAATTCCCTACCCAAATTTATTGTATGGATCGGAATGTGTGTGTTTTGTTGTTTTTCTTTTAAACTCCTTAATTCTGTCAAGAAAAACAAGGACAAAAAACAAACACTGAAAAGGCTATAGAAATGTGGAGTCGCTGGTGTTTTAGTCAGTAAGTCTGAAAATGACAAATAAACTATTGATTAGTTTTGGCCTTTCCATTGTGATAAATTTATCAAATTAGTTTTAAATCAAACTTGTGTGACAAGCTAAAAAATAAATGTAAATACAATTGTTTTTTTAACGGAACAGGTACGTGAGATGTGAATGCGAATGGGGACAAACTCATTGAACTCGCCGTCAGCTAGCTATAAAAATGGTTCACAGTAGTTTAATTTGAATTGGCAATGTTCCCTTGAAATCCTGTAAAAAACATCAAGGTATGTTATAGTTTCAGTGTCATCAGCCTTGTCGTCATTAAACATGAATTACAACCATAGTCACTCATAATACATTTAATATTTTTACTTAAACCTTAAGTTCACTCATAAAGAGATACAATATAGGTGTATGTGGCTGGGCTTATTATACCGGCTTGAATATTTGCCAATGAATGACTGATGAGAAAAACAATGAAAAGCGGACAAGGTTAACACATGAATGCGTTGTCATATATCAGTCATGGTTTACTTTGCTAATCATGTGTTGTTTTTGTTCATGCGGATACTCAAGCTATATTATTTACCCTAGCGCCACACCTTGGTCTATGACTATATTTATATGACACCATGTGAGCAAGTTTAAGTCATTATCTCAGGAAATACATCATGTATTGTATTGAAACTTTTATGTTTTCCAAACTATCTAACCTACTTAATTAATGACGTAAGATATCACTTAATATTTGAAAACAATGCAAATTATGGGCCTTTATTATTTGACTTAGAAACTTTGTTAAGGTTTTGCATGTAAGCACATATAGGGTAATATCTCAGCATCTACTTGATGTATTGCATTGTGACTTTATACAATGGTACTCAATCATCTATCCTACCTACATAACCAAGTTAATGTATTCAATGCAAAATATGGCCCTTTATGATTCAACTAAGAAATTCTGGTTAAGGTTTTTCACGTAACCACATTTGAGTCAATATCTCAGCAAATACAAATGTTAATACAATGTTTTGAATCAAAATTTTAGACAGTGTTCCCAACTATTTAACCTTCTTTATTAATCTAGTTTGATAATTCTAACATGCATATAATCCAAATGATTGCCATTTATTATTGAACATAGAAATTCTGATAGGATTTCCATGTAAGCACACACAGATTTATATAGCAGCAATTACCTGATGTTTTGCATTGAGACTTTAAAACATGGTACTCAACCACCCAACCTACTTGAATAACCAAGTAAGATAACTGTAGTTTGCTCATAATGACCCCTTACTATAAGAGAGACTAAGATATTCTGGTTAAGGTTTTGTTTAAAAACAATATTCGTCCTTCCTCACCCACATTTGCAACGTTGAAGGCTGTTTTATTAGCCAAACACCTGACAAACTAATACAGGCGTAGGAGGCCTCCAACCGCAAAAATGGTGGAGGCGTGTCAATAGGGTTGGTCCTGTCAACTCAACTTCGGTTCGTGGTTTTTTGTTTTCTATGAATATATTTATATGACATTTTCTATAAATAGGTACATGGCTTATTCGAATGCAGGAATGTGTATCTAAAACTTAAAATAATCCAACCCAGGCATCAATGAGATTAAATGAAATACATTTGTTACTTATTGATGTTTTTGGGAAATCAATCGTGACATATTTGTATACACAATGCCATATGTAGAAGGAAACATGTTTAGGGATCTGTTTCCATTTTTAAGAGACTTTCAAGTTACGAACTGTAGAAATGTGCGGAGAAATGTGAGGGATTTTTTGTATGGGGGGAGCGGCGAGGAAAATGTATAGATGGGAAAGAAAGCGTAATGGAACGGAGATGGAGGTGGCGAGAGGTATGCAATAGTGAGAGGGGATTGAGAAGGAGAAATAAAATGTGGGAGGTGAGGTGAAAAGTAAAATGTTACGGGGGAATGGAGGTAAAATAGGAGAGCAAAAGGTGGTACAAGAGGGGAAGGTAGAGGGAAAATTGATTGGATAAATGGAGAGTAAGAGTGATATGACATATGAGAGAGGGGAAAGAGAGATTTAGAGGGGAGATGGGTATAGAGATGGGAAGAGTGAGAGTGTAGGTGGGGAGGGTGAAAGGAGAGTGAGATGGGATATCAAAAGGGAAAGGGCAGAGTAAGGGATATAAAAGAGAGAAGTGGAAGATGGAGAGGCTAGATGGATACGGGAAATTGAGATTTAGAGAATAGTTGTACACTAGCGAAGGATACCCCTTAAAACCGTCCGAGTTAACTTTTTTATAACATTGGAACACAGTAATGAATTACGCCCAAAATGTATGATTTTGTACTAGAAATTATGCGGGGTGGCACACTCAGCAACCAACCCCGCCAACACTTTAAACCAAATCGTTTTTGGTTCTGAAGGAGGTGCGCAAGTCAAACTACGCCCCACTTTATGTCAAATCCTGGAACCGCCCCAGGGTGTTTATGGGGAAGGGGGAGTAATAGGGGATACGGAAGATAGACAAGGGAGTCAGAGGTATTGGGGGGTGGAGAGAGAGAGAGGGAGAGAGAGGTATTGGGGTGGAGAGCGGGAGAGAGGGAGAGAGAGAGGGAGAGAGAGAGGGAGAGAGCGGTGCGTCAAAATACGTTTAAAAATCCCGTTATAGAACTTATTTTTATGTCATTTTGTGTAAACTGAACCGTAGTCAGTATTTAAGTTTTTTTTTTTTTAGATATTATAAGAAAGTCTATATAACATTATCTTAACATTGGTCAGTATAATTATTATAATTTTTATTATTTTTATTATTATTATTATTATTATTATTATTATTATTATTATTATTATTATTATTATTAAAGTTCGGTTTTGCCTATTAATATAAACAAATCGTTCAAAAAAACTCTCGAGTCGTTATGATAACTATCCTTATTCAATTATATAGTAAGTATTTTAACTTTATGAAGCAATACAACTCCACAACAAATTGATCAGTTGTTCGTCGGATATACTGCACCTCTTTTTTCTGAATTGTACACCTAGAATTGTTGTGCCGACACTAACTATATTTTGTTATATTTCTTGAAAAGTTTACAAGGATAAATGTTAAATATATGCTTTCGATTGTCTGATCAAAATAAGGAAATCTTATTGTGAAAAACAAGCTTTGTGTTCAAGATTTAAATCTTCAAATGAAGAGGAAATTTTCATATTAGGCGGAAACGGAGGTTTCCATTGTTACTTGAGAATATCAAAAATAACAAATCGGAAATGAATATAAAAACGCATTTTCCTTTATAGAACATATATGTCAAACTGTCTGAATTGTGCGTTTATCGTGACTATCAGGAAATTATATTATATTTTATTTCATAAGGCAAACCTAGAAAAGGAATTCTAGGCACGCAGGAAGCATAAAAGTGTGATTGTGCTAAGCATGGCAGTAAACAGATTGTACTTTAGAATTTGGAGTGAAGAGAGTACTTGAGAATTTGACCATGATTCAAGTTCTGGAAGCAATAATAAGACTGGCCGTCCGGAGAATATGTCCAGTGATTGACAGTTGACATTCGGAACTCTACTACTGACTCCTGAAATAAAATGGTGTGTAAACAGCTTTAGCTTTCGACGTCTCATCTTTCAAGTGGTATGATAGAGAATTTAATTATTCGGTCTTGTAACAATGTTCAGATTATATTTTATATGTCCTCTTGGTCTTCCGCATAGACTTCTGGTGTACAAATATATATCTTTCCCTAATGTCAACTTCTTAATGTGTAACGATGTATAAAACTATAAGTACATGTGACATTCTGTACACACCAAAACAGTACAATTAGTGAAGTGTTATTTTTTTCAATTTCAAACGCGTGACTAACATTACCTGCGCTGTTCATGTAAAACTACTGCTCTGGTGATTTGAATTCATGATGTATCTGTATAAATAATGATAATTTGCTAACATTACCTGCATTCATCAGAGTAAAATGTATTTTGCATCAAACATGTGAAGGTTTGTATTATATAAAATTATACAATTTTTCGCTCGTCTCCAGAAAGCGGGTTTATCAAAATCGACTTTCGCCGTTTTGTTATATCTGTCAAATAAAAAAATATTTTCTTTCGCTCGCTCGCCCCATTTTCTTTTCTTCAAAATCCGTAGAACTCAAGAAACATTTGGTGTGGCCTTAAGGGTATTTATAAACATGCGCAGTGAAAGAAACGATTAAATTTCCTTGTTGGTTCTGAAAATCACATAAATCAAAGAAGATATTACTTGTATTTCTTTGCTGTGCAATGTTTGATACCACCAACGTATTACATGCACCAGGTTTAACTATATATATATATATATATATATATATATATATATATATATATATATTGACAAAACATTATATGTTTGTATAAGGTCTGTTGTATTAATCGTAGCTAACAGTTAAAGTTTTCATCTGACGTGTATTAACCAGATACCGTATAAATGTGATAGGTAGATTTCGTTTCCATAGATGGAGGTACCCGGAAAGACGTGTGACCTTTACCTTGACACGGGTTTCGCTGAAGCCACAATCTACTGCCAGCCGTGTGGGGAGGGCGGTAAACGCGCTGTGGCCCACGGCTTCTGTCAGACCTGCGAGGAGTACATCTGTGCTCCTTGTATCGAGTACCATAAGCGATTGAAGATCTCCAGGAACCACATTCTGCTGCCCAAAGACGAGATGCCGTCCTTCTACCCGTCTACTAAGCATTCCGTTATCGGCGACACCGAATATTGTAAAAACCATCCGAAAGAGATAATCAAGTTTTACTGCCCGACCCACAGCGACCTTGGCTGTGGTGACTGTGTCGTACTTGACCATCGCAGCTGTAAAGTCGATTACATCGCTGAAGTGGCTAAAGATTTTGTCATCGGCAACGAATTCAGAATGCTGGAACCCTGGATTAAACAAGAAGGCGATATTCTGTCTGGATACATAAGTAATGTCGAAGAGCTTTTGGACGAGGTCGAAAACCAGTCTAATTATGAGATCAACAGCTTGAGAAAGTTCCGGGAAGAAATAAACACCTACCTGGACCGGCGCGAGAAGGAACTGCTTGACAACCTCAAGAAAGTGAAGACCGAGGATGAAAAGGTGCTTACTGACCTAAAGACTGCTTGTGAGTCAAAGAAATCGGGACTTGAGATTATTAGGACGGAACTGTCTTCCGTTCACGTATCGGTGAACCAGCGGTACGTTGCAGCGAGGAAAACACAGAAGGAGCTACAGGAGATCAAAGACGAAATGGGGAAGATGGCTGGCCTGATAACTGCCCGGAAGTGCCGGTTCACTAAAGACGCTGACACGGAGCGTTATCTGGGATCGATAATGGGCCTTGGAACACTGGACGTTGTGGGAGAGTTTCGTAGGGGACTGGGTACGTAAAAATATAAACATCATTTTTAACCTTAAAACATTTTTTTACTTAAACATTTAGATATGCTCCAGATAGAATGGCCTAAGTGACGTCTTCATGTACTAAATTGACCCACCTAGCTATTTCTAAATAAGGAGACACAAAATAACAAATTTGGTAAAGAAGCCTTAGAATCTAAACACATCGTAGATGTATTCTTTTTTATTTATATTGAAAATGATAGTTTACATCAACGACTGACCATTGTTAGAGGAGGCCAGGTCCAGTCCTTTGTCGTTTCATTTAAGATTCAAATAATTGACTGAAAGTCATGTTTAGATTTCGTGAATGCTAAGTCATGGTTATCGAATTCTGTGTTGTTGTCAAATCATTAAGGTATCCGATGTATAAATAAGTCTGCCAGTAGAGATCATTGGTTGTTATAATAAATATTGATGTTTTGTGATCCCATATATTTTTGGTATTAATTCAATTGGAACTGCTTACTGATTTATAATATTTTAAATAAATTACTTTAACACTTTGATATAAGTATCCATTTTTCAATGTCGCAGGACGTTTTGACATCCATAGTGATACATAGTTCGACATAAGCAGATCGTCGACATAACAATTTTCGGCAAAACGAGTTTCATTAACTTGTTTTGGTATTAATATAGCCTAATTGGACACCAGACATAACAATGAAGTATTTAATTCAAGCGACATTATGTTGTTCAGAAACATATTACGCAATTTTTCCGAATAACGAAATCATAATTGGGTGCACATGTGCACACACTGGGATCCTCTAGGGTATTTTAAATTAACATTTTACATTGTTTAACGTATTAAGCATAACGCGTTTTAAATGAATTACATGAGCTGTTTTCAGTGTCACCTTTCGTAGCATTGCGAAATTCTGAAGAGCGTATATAGTGCATCAACAGTTTTAATATGGGGACAAAGAGGAAGGAGTATTTGATACACAAGGGGAAGGGGATGTTACACTCTCAGATATTCATACCCGTAAATGCAGAACCTTGTTCTGCCCCGATGATGGGCATATTAAAATCGCACCGTCCGCCCGCCCGTCCGTCTAATTTTCCGTGTCCGGTCAGTAACTAAGTTATTCAGCGATGGATTTTAAAATTACTCGGAGCATGTGCCGGTACATAAATACCAAATGTCGCGTGAAAGATCCACATCCCTACTTCAAAGTCCAATGTAACACTTACAGCTGTACCATAAGCAAACCATGCATATATACATACACAATATATTGGTTGTGTCCGGCTATTGCTCTAACATGCCAGGAGGCATTTTAAATAAGTTGGTACCTGTGTTCAGTGCATAAAGGTGATGCGCCGTATATAAGAACCACGAATCTATCTCGAAGTTCAATGTCACACTTTCAGGTTATGTATTTATGAAATATTGCATATACCATATATAATTATATAGTAAAGCTTGATGTGCTCGGGTAAACTTATGTACTATGACAGTCAAAAAGGTATTAGCGCATGTTTTTGGCACATGAAGACAACGTGTCACGTTCAAGGCCCACATCATTAACTCAAATGTCAAGGTCAAACTTTCAAATTGATCATTATAAAATGCTTCAAATATTCACTGAGATAAAGTTGGTCAAGTCAGGGCTGTAATCTTGTCATGCACGGATACATGTTTAAATTACTTTGTACATATGATCGGTTCATAACGCCACACGTCCCCACCTCCTACTTCAACACTCTTCCACACTTGACGTCAACCATCATCAATGAGGCCAGTATATGCGTAAATGGTTTATCGGTAGTTCTTTCTGAATGAAAGCATACAAGTAGCATGCTCTGTAGAAATGAATGGCAATTCGGTGGCATTCGTTACTAACTGTGAAAGCTTTTTAAAATTCATCTTCACATGTTAAAATATGGTTCTCAAATTTAAACGTAGTAAATATACGTAGAAATACCGTTTTTAATGATCATATTTATCTTAATCACATGGTACATCCGTACCTTCAATCACTAGGTCATCCTTTGGAATATTAGATCGTCTACGTACAACTCAGCAACCCTTTTGTTCGTCTGACTTAAAGCAATAATTAAAAACAAAGCTCTTTATTTACCCACATCCAATCTTCCTTGTTTTATTTAAGGATCGTAGTTTAACTTCAAAAATCTTAGATCTGAATAGTTGTGTCAAAAAGCAAAATATTTGTTTTGCATGCTTATTTTTAAAACTGGCTAAATCACAAAACATACACATATGTAGCAATATTACGAGAATATTATAATTTTCAATTATCGACAGAATAAATTAAGTATTGATGTCCCACTGATAAAGAGTGTTTTCATAAATTATTTAAGAAACAGCGATCTCAGTTAAAAATGTGTATAACTGGGCTTATTTTTAAAGTTCATTGTTTAAAGTCAGACTCTGCAAAAGTCAACTGTTTAATCAAATATGTTTTCAGCATTAACTCCAAACATAAGATATGTAATATTTTCTGTGTATTACCGGGTCTTTACCTGAAATATAGTGAGTATTAAAGTTGTAAACTGTTACATAAGGTTTGTACCGTTGTCACGAGCCTAAAGTGAAAAAATGATCTGGTCCTTTATTTTGCTTTAGCTCCAGTTCCTGACCTTTCTACTGTGGCATGGAAGAAGGAGAAAGACATCAACGTGAGAACGTCCCTGGACAAGATCACTTGCTGGATCAACGCCTTAGCCCTGCTCTCTCCAGGTCTCGTCCTCCTGAGTGACTACAATAACTGCAGTGTCAAACTGGTGGACCTCACGACCCGCACCGTCACCTCCCGCCTCCAACTGCCAGGCAATCCATTGGACGTGTGTGTGCTCCCTGGTGACCAGGCCGCAGTCACTCTAAATAATAATTCCATGATTCAACTTATGTCGACAACGGGAATACAGTTGTCTTGTGGAAAAGAAATTAAAGTGTCATCTGGGTGTTGTGGTATTGCGTATTACAACAATAGATTATACGTTTCGTTCGTATCAGATCCGCGTGTTGAAGTGATGACATTGGATGGTCATATTATAAGTACATTCGAAACAGATGATGGCAAAAAGCTTTTCCAAACCCCATACTACCTGACTGTATCAGCTTCCACACCACCGATCCTGTACGTGTCTGACTGCGATGCACACACCGTCCTCCAGCTGTCTCTAGACGGGAAGGTCCTACGAGAGTACAGTGACAAGAAGCTCAAACGACCCTGGTCCGTGGTGGCGGTAGGTACGGGTCAGCTGCTAGTGTGTGGGCTGACCAGTCACAACGTGATGCTGCTGACGGAGTGGGACGGCAAGATGACGAAAATACTGGGACTGACCACTCCCTACTCTGTGTCCTTTTGTCCTTACAAACGTGCTATAGTTGTCGGGATGTACAAAAAGGACTCCCTGAAGGTATTAAATGCAAACTGACAGTGTTTCTTCCTCGGTCGTGATTATTCTGTCTCTGGTGGAAAATACCATGTATTCAATAATGTTTGTGCAACTGAATAGTAAATGCAAAAATATTTGTTTGAAACAAAAGTGGAATGCGGTATCTGTATCATGAATGTTAAATGACATGTAAATATATATAATAATGTTAAGCGTATTTTTCGCAATGAATGGTTAACGAATTAGTGTAAGCTTTGTATTATTAACACATTTAAACTAAGCATTATTTTAGGTGTTTTTGTTGTTGATTTTAATGTTCAATAAATTCAACTTAATTGTATGAAATGATTGCCATATCTAAAATACTTTTAGTAACATTATATATTCAAGAGTATATTATTTCCTCGTTTAAAGGTTAAAATAAGGTGTTTCACAAGGTTTAAGATTAAAAGGATAATTTTCGCTTTCCAGTTATAAACCAGTTAACTAATTTAAATGTGTTAAAGCTGACATTAATAAAATACATTTACATTGAACGTTAATGCAGGGAATTTTTAAATAATTATAAAACATTTTTAAATGGAATTTCCAAGTAACCATCCATTCTCTAATTGAAATGCTTATATTCGAAAACTTTTTTTTTCAAAATTGACAGTCAAAATGTTTTTACACTTTCGAATAGTCTTTCTTAAGAATTTCAGTTAAAGGTTATTGCCTTGTTATTTTTACAAGTTATGTATAAATCTAGTTTTCTTTCGACAAAACATGAAAATGGCCGAATATTTTTTTATACATTTTAATTTTTAAATGTGTATGAACAATTCTCAATCCTATTATACAAACTTTTTACCAAATTTCACTGATCATTTAGGAAAAAATTAAAACTCCTTATGAAACACAGTTTAACATTCATAATTGCATGAATGTGGCCATGACGTCACATGTTATCAAATTTGCGATTTTCCCGAGTCCAGTGTCACATTAGGCGTCTCATTATTTCTGGGTGAAGAGGTGAGGGGTCGGGGTATTTCCTTTTTTTACGAAAATCCATTTTATGTATTGTATATTATATTACTGTATTCTGTAACCAGTTTTCTATATCATCCGTGTACTAATAAATGTGTTTTAAAACATTCAAATTCGTCTTGTTTACAGAACAACTGTCTAACGCGTATTTAAATGATGGATTTTTGAAATTTGAATGTATTCTGCAGAAAACAACCAGCTTACTGTGAGTTTACTCATATGTAGTTTACAAGTGGTAATACACAGTTATTGCAGGTTTAATTCCAATGCTGGATTATAAGGTACATGTTCCTGTATTTGTCTCACCAAAACGTTATCTGCAAATATGACAAAAAAAAATTCGATTTTGAGTAATCTGTAAATTACATACCAGTAGGCTGCAGTATTTTTCAACAAATAGTTAATAATTCCATCAACACGAAACTCGCTGACCGTATTTTTGAGTGAATTGTCTCGCTGAAGTTAAGTCGTATTACCTACCAATGTTACTTAAGAGTTATGCCCCTTTGCCATGAAAATAATTAGTATAAATATAGTTCAGCCTATAATGACTTATATTGATGTTATAATAGAGTATACTGTCTCAGTCACGTTTAGATGTGCGATCAACGGCCTCAGTAAGTCAATAGTTATGTCCATTTTACATAAATGTGCACTCGACTAATCTTATAAGCGTGACACTACTAAATCTTCAATATTTTGTTTATTTCTTAATTTTATTGAAAAAATAATATCCAAATTTATAGCACAGAATAGGTAAATCTATACAAATATAATACGCTATTTATTTTAAAATAGTTAATATAATTTATCGCATCAGTGGGTTTAATAGCCAAACCCATGAAATGCACGAGAAAATCGCCATGTGGCGCGAAATAAAATCGCACGTGGCTAAACACACAGTTAAGCAATGTGCCCATATAAAAAGCAAACTGGCGCGAACGTCTCTACAATAAACAGGGGTAGCAGTTGGATTGATTTTGGCGGTTGACTCCAAAAGGGAGATATGTTTTTTTTTACATTTACAAGTAAATAATTTGTTAAATTTACAATATATATATATATATATATATATATATATATATATATATATATTAGTAATGAAACGATTAATGAGTACAGTCGATAAATCGTCGCTGACAATGCTATGTCGGCGGCGATCGATAATGGTTGTCCAAAATCGATGTCGCTAATGTTACTTCCGGTAACTACGTATTTTATATTATGCGGTAAAGTAGAGTAAATATCTATTTTTCTTTCCTGTAAATTGTCGTTGAGTTCATTTTCACAAGGGATGTCACATTCTTACATAAATTCGGTGAATTTAAACACTTTTGCTTAACAACTTACAAACTCTCTTAAAATTACAAATTGTTTTTGTTTTTTTTATATATTTCATAAAACCTCAATAATCTGTCTCTATGATGTGGTGGGTTCGGCCTTACCTGCAAATACCGGGGTTCCCGGCTCGATGCTTTCTGTTTTACAAAACTTTTTCGGTATCGTTTGTTTTTCACAAATTTATTTCTTTGTGATAGTTTTATGAAATTAAGATATTTTAATGAAATCTTCAATATTACAGGATATTGAATATTAATCTGGTTAACAAATAGTTTATGCTTTTACATGGATAAAATGCTAAGATAATTTGCTTGATGCGGTGTGCATCATATTGCAATTGATGTGCAATTATTAAGTATGTGTTTCTTGTTATGTTTTTTTCGTTTCGTTATTATAAAGCAGTGTTAAAAAATCGGACTCCATTTGCCATCGATAATCGAATCGAATCGGACCAAGCCTTTCGATTTACTGTCGGACAATAATCGAAAGTTCATAATATCATTTAGGAATTCATTCTTTATGCATAGTAAAATCATGATCATTTAAATGGTTTTACCTGGAATCAGTACGTGTGATGCTGGAGTCATGCTTTTTGCAAAGTTAGTAAATATCCATAACCTTTTTCTATCCTTATAATAGCAATGGAAACGAATATCGGGAACAATAGATATATCGACGCTGACAATGACAAGGAAATGGTAAATTGGGACGGACAGTCTGTTATTGTTATCCTTGTCATTGTCATGAACCAACCGATAAACCAACCGACCGACTGACCACAGTGTGTGACTGCAATATACCCCCTTTTATCAAATATTTGTTTAAGAAATTTGATCAGTGATATTGGTAATCGAACTTTTAAGTGAGGTTTAAAAGGAAATGGAAGAACCGTACTACATTTCAGTGAGGTTTAGACAAGCAATAAATCTTACTTTCGCTTTGATGTGTTACATTATTGATACCAGTTTCTGATAACATGTCATTGTGAATCATGCCAATAAACAAACTATTTACAAAGATTAAATGTCATTCCAATTAATAATATCGATTTTTACTCTTCGTTCGATATTGTGTTCATGAAATAATTTCCTTTTTAGAATATTATTCAACAATGTTAATTAAATATATAAATTGAGACCAGGTTAAACACTGCTCGGGAAATGATACAATTAGAACACTGAAACCATTTTAAAATAAAATACATATCTGAAGTATTGAACCAACATTGAAATTAATATAATTAGAAAAGATAGTCTTACCTTTTCGTTTGTTTGAATATCTATTTGCACGACTTTTCATGGAAGAGGAATTAATTAACCACACGAAGCATTTCAAAAGGGAGAAACGAGTAACGTAGGTTGATTAGCAATACTTTTGAGTTTTTTCCCTTCGAATAGTATTATTGTCATCGTTGTCCTTACTACAAGTTTAAATTAATCTCTATCCCGGGTCATGTTATATAATTACATATAGTTTACATTTGTTTATTGTTTAAAGGTTATATTGTTCTGAGTCTAATGCGAAAGCGACATTATACTTTCGCTTTGCAAACATTCATTGTTTTAATTTCTTTTGAATTGTTCAATACTGTATGTTATTTAACTTAAACCATATTATTATCAGCAACGTAATAAATATCAAAGTATAAACCCAAATCTCAAATTAACGTACTTAACTTGATATTCCAGTTAAGCTAAACGTATCAAATGCAATTAATCATTAATTTGCTCAGTGCAGTAGTGGTTAGAATGTCATTTAAACATATCCTTTCATCAATAAATAAAAAATCTTTCTAAGAATGTTAAACATAAGTGAACATTTGTAAGGACCAGATCACACTTAAACTAAAATATAAACGAATATGGACACATGTATACTGTTTTGAACAAAACTGATAGGGGTTGTTGAAGTGTGAATGATTAACTTGAGCATTGCATAATGGTTGTTGTGCAACTAAAGATGATTAAGTGTTTTTGTCGTTGGACTTATAAAAATATACATGTACAAACAATAACAATGATGCGTATCGTCCACGCGCGACTGTATTAATGTCAAACTTTATAAGTACCTGTTAAGCATTCGAAAATAGATTCTGTCTAATAGTGCATAGTTTTAAAGCATTTCAAATGATTTTAAAAGCTCTAAAATATATAAACATACACTCAATGCACTAAATTGAACTAAACGAATATATCAAATAAAACCGTGACGAAGTGAATGGTTATTCAAAATACGTATTAAACTCGAACGTAAAATCCCGCAAAGCTTTATATGTTTGAACAAAGATTTGTTTAAGAAATCGTCAGATAAGATCATTGCACTTTTTCATACTAAAGTAGCATCGAATAAGCGGTGGTATTTTCTCATTAAGATAGATGATATAGTCAGGTTTTGACCCTTTGGCTATTAAACAATAATTGATATAGAGCAGTTGGCAACTCAGTATGAATGTAGAATTCTTGATAATATACACATCGGTACATATTAACCTCAGATGACCATAACGTTTGTAAAAAGACATCAATATCGAAAATATGCAAAATATTCAACAATACACGCTTATTTGAGATGGTCTCTTGTAGAAAGGTCCTAGATAAACTTTTGCCATTGTTTTAAAAATTGTTTTAAAGTGCAATGTGTTTCTCTTTAATTTCAGAAACCGCTTGTCATGTATCAGAAGTTCTTTAATGTTCATTTTATTTTAAAAACGGAGGGAGCGCTGAAGTTCAACTGAATCCAATTATGCCCTTAAATATAAATATAACAAGTAAAACAACGTTCAAATATACATAGAATATTATATTACTTTTAAAGAGCGAGCTACGCAAGTCGTTCGGAGGAGTAACAAAGTCGTTTTAACAAAATGTGAACGTAACGTGATGTCGGAAATAAGTCCTTGTGTCCCAGCCATGAGCGCACTGGCGTTTGATTTGGACTAAAAACGGGCTAAATCTTAAAAACAGTGAAAAATATAAGATTTCACTATTTAACGATCTAAAATGCATAAATAGTTAGCCTCCGATTATTCGAATCTCTGAGACTCAATAAATTTACTGAATGTACCGGAGATCAACGACCGCTTGTAAGACGCTATGTTTAATCGCAAAGCGAATGATTTGGAAACACAACAAGCATTGTATATTGTCAACATACTTTAAATTTTATTGTTCATATTTGCAATATCATTAAAATGAAATTGGTAACATTGGCCTTACGGCGTATTGAAATGAATCCAATGTGACGATATTATTTTCATCAAATTGGTATAATTGTATACGGTACTACTGTGCCAACGTGGGATTGGACATCATTATACAATAGTGTACTACACATGTTCTGTGTGTTAGGGGGAAACGCAGTAAGTTGAAATCTCTTTGCACCATACTTGACGAACAAGATCGCACTGATTAGATGACGTTAAATGTCCGGTCTAGAAGGCTTACAACGGGCATAAATATCCGGTCTATTGTATTTATTTCATATTTTCAAATATCTTTTCAAAATATAGTGACTTATTGAATTAATTTTGCCCCAAAATTGATGAATGTGCCAATAAAATAAGTTAGATACATTAAAAAAATATAGTCTGGACAATTTATATCTATTTGAACTTTATTTAATCATATGCTTTCAAACAGTACCAACTACACATTTGTCTACCAATTATTCAATTTTCCCTGGGCCCTAAGTACAAGTCATAGTACTGAAACATTAACTGTAACGTCTAATTATAACAACCGCTTTCAATCTCATAGATGGGATACATTTACACTGCTTGTATATTATCTAACTGTTCTGATTTAAGTTTTTAAATACGTACGAAGACCAAATGATGGGTACGCAACTGATTACGAAGAGTATTGTGTTGCTGCTGTGTGTTACCCTATTCTCCAAATGTTTTCTGGAGGCTGAATATGATGTTAACAATGGAAATAACTGCGACGTGAATGGATGAATATGCTTCGCACATTATATGGAGTGCAAAGATGGAATTCCTATGTATATTCCAAGTGGTATAACTTATGTAGAAATAACAGATCTGAATTGCAATGACAGTTTCTCTCCTTAAGCTTGAAGATATTTCGTGGCAAGATGAAAAGGGTGATAATTTGAACATCAAAGCAAAATATAAAGAAAACAAGAAAAAACAAAGATCCGAAGCTCAAAGATAGACGCGACTGTTAAGCCTTTCTTTCACAGCACTATGCCTTACAATCAAAGGGTTTTTTTCCGTCCATAACGGTGGCCATCTTGAATAACTGATATACCACCTTCACTATTTTGAATCATCTAGAAAAACACAAATCTTGATAGACATCATGGATGCAGTTCAAAATAATATAAGTTAACACCTTGTAAACGTGTAGGATTTAATTTTGAATGTTATGGCTTAATGCTAACCCTTACGCTAAGTGAGATATATCACTTCTATGCTCTTTTCTTACTCATGTAGACACATATTTGTTCAATATGCACAACTATGATCTCTGATCGAAATGGCAGGTTAATGTAAGGAATGTAATTTGTAACATTTTGTTCATACCCTAGCTTCCGTTTACATTCACATATACTTGTAAATGCGAACTCTGCCTGTATGTGTTTATAAACTGTACATGTAAGCACTACCAATGAGTTATCATTTTAAAACCAGGAACTAAAGGGCAGTTTCACATCAAACAATACATTATTTTTGAAATATTTGTTTGTAAGCAGGAATTAATATGATAGGTTGATATTTAAGACCCAACAGTCAGAAGTGTATTTAGTTAATCATGCACAAAAACATGGCGTATTTGCGTATGATATCGTCTTGCCTTTGGCTTATACTGATCATGACGGGCTACTCTGATGGCTTGAAACATGTCAGACTAAACAGTGAAACACATTTTATCAGAAATTGTGTTGTTCAGGAATGTGTGTGTTTTGGAAATACAATGGAGTGCAGCGGGAGGATACTCGTATATCTTCCATCAGGGATAACTCTGGTAAAAATGGCAAATCTAAAATGCGAAGACGGTTTATCGTCGGCCACATTCCGATAAATCTCAATTCGATTGTTTTAACCGCTCTTGGAAGACGCAATTTAACCCACCTAGAAGCAAATGACAATATTTTAAATGTACTTGACGTTGATCCTGAAAACGTTATATTTAATCATATCGAAAATTTGTCATTGAGAAATGTGCAAGTTCATGCGCTTAATTATGGAAACGTGAAAGACGGAAGGGTTTACGGATCACTGCACACGCTTGATATTTCATCAGGTCGTATTCCATTTGCAAGCTTCTTACCACAAGAAGAGAAACATGAGGTTACAGAAAACAAACAACGCTGCAAAATAGATGGATATGTATTCATGATAATAATGAAACGTTTACAGCATTTGAAAACATTAATTGCAAATGATATAAACAACAGCAATCAAAACACAACAGATATTTTTAATTGTAGGTTAACTATCCCTTCCTCAAAATTTACAGTTTGCCTGAAAAAATTAACTATTCAGGATAATAAATTAAGAAAGATTTATTTTGAGATCGAAACTAATATAACATTCGTACTTGAACATTTGGATCTTAGATACAATGACCTTGACTATTTCGATAGTCCACATTTATTAAATTATATGCTTTCTACTCTTTTATTTGCGCACAACAATCTACATATTATGCTTGACACTAATCCGGATCAGTTTACTGAAATGTTTAAATATTTGCGCAATCTTCAAGTGTTGGATATTTCTTACAATTAGTTGTCATACATTCCAAAGGCATTGTTTAAGTATAACACACATCTTCGCAAAATTTACTTAAGTTATAATTATTTGCAGCAGTTCTATCAAACAGTTGTAATTCCCTGCAGAGTTATTGACCTAGTAAAGAATGACATTTACGTATTAACCGATAAGAAAATTCGTTGGTTTGAGAGAATCAACGACAAAAGTTATGGGTCACTACAGTTGCGCATTGAGTCCAATCCGTTACAATATAAATGTAACAGTCGCAATTTTGTCCACTGGTTGCTAACATCAGAATGTTTTGTTCATCAGCGCTTAAATTGTCAGTTAGACGGTGTATACGTGCCAATAAACAAAGATACTTATTCAAAGCTACAAAACGACTGCAACATATACATCAAATATATCATAATATCAAAAATAGCAATTGCTACGTTATCTGTAGCTTTTATGGCCGCCAAATTGGGAAAACGATTGCTCGATAGACATAACACCAAAAGGAAAGCTAAAAGTGTCCTCACACAGCTCAAAAAAGGTTGTTTCAAGATGAAATTTTTGTCGTTTCTTATCTACAGCGATAGAGACTCAGGGATGGTGCTGGAACACTTCTGCCCTTCATTCACTGAAAGAATGATTCGACCCGGTTTAGAAAAGTTCTTTTCTGGAAACATAAAGTATTGCATTAGATAGATGTCTGAAAAAAGTAAAACAAATAAGATACTAATTGGTTTTGAACGGCATTAGCTTTAAAAAAAATGAAGTGTGTAATAAGCATTTATACTAGCAAACATTTTACGTGTTTTTGAAATTAGATGTCAATATTTACTCAAATATTAATTGTTAACTTCGAAAGATTTTGACGTATTAGTATTAGAGAGCTGGGGTCGATCAAGTCCAGGAACAGTTCTTTTAAGAATCTATGCTTGAATGACCCTGGCCATCAAGCTGAAATAATTTACAAACCTTATATGCCTAGGTCACATTCCTGTACGATGTCCATACGTTTTATGAAATTGTTCTACCAGCTTTTGAAATTTTGCAGCCACAAACAAACAATATTATGGCCAATAGTTTAAAGGTTTGGTTGTGTAAAAACGTTTGTTTTTTTTCTACTTTTGGGCCAGATGTATTTTAATAAAAATGACGTCCAAGGGCACGTTTTAGTTTTTTCTGGGGACATGCTACTGGACAAAATGTGCTGGCTGTGCGGAACTGGGTCTCTGACCAGGTCCTGTCCTCGTTGATGTGGGCAGGAAATTAACCCCACCCCCTGTAGAGGATGATCTGGACTGTTTGTTGTTTGGTCCTGGTGTGGGCGTCTGTATAAACAAGCGTGCCATGAATTGAACGCAAATGCTTGTCTTTTTGTATGATTTCAGTCAAACACGGGGTATATTCTGACACAAATATTTAAGTCAGTATTATGACCTTTGCTTAACCTATGTGTATTGCTTATGGCAAGATGTATACCAAATTTCGTTTAATTTCTTAAAACCGTTTTTGAGTTATTGCCAAGGTTAAAACAGATGCACGAGGATGACGTCGATAATGACACAAAGCCACACATAGTATTATAAACATCTTACTTTTATAAATGTGTGAGCTCCTTTCATCGCAAATAGGATCGGCGGTTGGATTTACATTTAATTATTTAAATAGCTTCTGAAAAAAACCATAGCAATTGTTCCATTAAGTCAATCAGTCAGCAATCTAAAGGCTGACGCCTATGTATTAGCTTAAACATTGCTTTGTTAGGCATTTCGCAGAAAGTAAGCGTTTGCTTTTGATATTCGAAACAATTTTGTCGGCGACCTGTCAACTTAATTGCTTAGAAGACCAAACATGAATATTTCTATTACATAGCTTAACACTTGAACGGACACAGTAAGACCATTTAAGGAACATATTAAATAGATGAGTGATAGATAAACCAGATTTGATACAGTTATCTACACAGTGGTAATCAATACATGCTCTTTCAGCTCCATAGACTACATGACTCACCAATGTTTTCGCTGCTTAACGCGCACAACATCCCTAGCTCTAGTCCAGGGAGGCCGTCCCTTACAAAGAAAAGAGAACTCTTACCTTGGTTTATGCCGACGTCTCTGACGTCTTGCCGCATTGGCCCCTTCCGGGACGATCTCAATGCGACACTCTCTGATGGATCAAAATTACTGCTTAATATTCAAAATTGTGATAATATAGGGCAAATTTGGTGAAAGCAACTTTATGTAAAGGATATTTAGCTTTGGGATACTCCCAAATATTGATTTTATAGGTTAGAGTTTATTAAGTAATTTCTTTGTGAAAAAGTAACCTCAGGAAGCGGAGCGCAGCAAAGCGACCGTGGTTTCTTATTCACTAAGAAATTAATTATTAAATTCTAACCGACTAAGTGTTAGACCCCCCAAAATTGCATCAGCTTTAAAATGAATTCGTGCGTCTGTCAAAAAGACCTGTCATTCAATGCAAGACACGCTGACATCATTTAAATCATCGCTGACACTGAAATTGCGCCTTTACATATGCAAATAGTAGGCGTGGATATATGCGCATGCGCAGTGACAGCAGTTTACTTGATCATGAAGAGTAGTCTTCACAAATAAGAAACGATTCTTCACAAAAAAGAAACGAAACATTTAAAAAATCTAGCAGACCTGATTGTCTTAAAATGAAAGGTAAGCACTAATCGTTATTAAATACCTTAACAATTAGTTAGCTTTTCGTTGCACTGATCTTTTGTCGCCTGCTTTATACGAGCGTCAGTTTTACTTCTGTTTAGCCTTTGAATTTCATATACAGAAAAAGGTTTACAACTTTGGTTGAGTTCAGTTGGGTTTCTTTTTAAAAAAAATCAGTATCATCTGAATATAGACTTATTTGTATAAAGTATAAAACATGCATTTTAACTTTCATTAAACTCCTCTGCCGATCGTTTAACTATGAGGAAAAACAAAAAACATTATTTACTTGGTATATGGTTGGGAGATGGAATCACAACCAAGTGTCTGCAAAAAACGAATTCTGTGAGGTTGAGATTGTCTTAAATAAAACCAAATGTACCGTATAACGCCTTCGCCACATAAATCAACATCTTTCTCTCCAAGATGTGCATTTATGTCTTGTATAATACATATTTGTCCTTCATTGTTCGGTCTCTAAGAGTTAAGTAGTATTTCATCAATACCTTTATTTTTTTCTATACAATCTAAAAGTGAATTTCTCTTATTATAAGCCACTTTATCTGGACTTTATCGCCTTAGCTTAGATACCTCAATCGCTCACATGTAACAAGCTTCCTGTTTTTTTCCACAGCAGATGCGCAAGCATTAGTGTATTGAAAAAGTTTCTCAATTGCATATATTTATGCAAAAAGCATCTTTGATGTCTCCATACTCCGGATCATTAAAAACGCCTTGGATAAATTCATGACATCAACATGTTCGGTGCTTTTTTGCTAAAAACTGTCCACAGTTCAGAGGCTCTTGTGTGGGGCAGACAAATTTGAACATTTACTAACTTATCGAAATTGTTCATGAGACCAGCATAAAACAGCAAGACAATACCAGGTGTAAGGCTCCTTATTAGATTTAATTTTCGAGATAAGAAAGAAAATGGATATATTAATTTATATCTAAAGTTATTGGTATACGTAGATATTTTAAACACTACTTACTGTAAGATTTTACATACTAGTTGATACAAAACCTTACAAGTCCTCCGCCGTCCAAGTGTATCAGCGTCCAGACATCACAGGCGAATCATCTTACAAAGAAACTCGTCATAAACATCTAGTGCACCTCTTCGATATTGAAAGTTCACACGTTAGTCAATTTTAATTCACGGTTCGCAGATTCAATAGTTGTTATGTACCACTTGCAGAGCACAACTGGGGCAAAACAACATTGCAAAGTACAAATGCGGCGTAATATCATAGCAAAAGCACACTGTATATCACCACTGAAAAGCACAAATGTTGCATGACACTACTGAAGGGCACAAATATGGCATAACATCGCTACAGCGCATAAATATGGCATAACACCACTGCAGAGCACAAGTGTGATATAACATCACTGTAGCGCAAAAATGTGGCTTACCACCACTGCAGAGCACAAAAGTGGCTTAGCATCACTGCAGCGCATAAATGTGGCAAAACACTTATACATTATACATCGGTGACATAACACCACTTCAGATCCCAATTTTGCCTCACATCCAATTGCAGAATGCAAATTGGGCACTAAGACACTTCAATACACAACTGATATGGTATACAACCACAGCAGAGCACAATTGTAGCACACCATCACTTGATAAGCACATGCCACTAATTTACTTTATATAAACATAACTTTATAAACATGACGAAATAACATTAACTTACATTTTCTTCGACCATGCAACGAGATCTTACAGTGCTCGCTTTTACTTTTGTACCAAAGTATTATACATAGCTAAAATTAAAAACATCTGAAATGCTAGAAAGGTTTGCCACGAATATACTACTTTGAATAAAAGATAACATGCATTTCCAAACAATGGTTTAATTTTCATTTATGATAATCGCATAACAATACATCGTCATTAAAACAAATTAAAAAGTTAAAAATCTTTGAAACAACAAGTCAAATGAATCTTTAACATAACTGTCTTTAGCAGAAACAAACTTCCATCATCAATGCATTAACCACAACCTATCTGCTGTTCGATTTCTTATTTACCGTAATTCACCTAAGAGTTCGGACACCTGAAATTAATTATTTTTACGCTGTCTGAATACATAGAAAAATACCATTTTTACATTTTATTTACATGTTTGTTTAACCTGCCTTTTTCTTCATGTTTTCATTTTACCACTTATTAATTTATCCGTAGTAATCAATGGTCATAAACTTATTTATTACGCCTATAAGTGTAAATTCTTCATCCAGTTAATTAAAACACCATTTTATACATGCATTGAACAGAATAAACACATTCTATCGGCTTCAGATAAAAGCGTCACACTGTGTGACGTCACATAACTTACAGTTATACCCACGAGGATCTCGTGGAGAGCATGGACATTGCTATGCAGGATTAATGTATAATTGTACGATTATTGCTTCATACAGTCTATAAGTGTGGTACAAGTTTGAAAGTTTATTGGCAGATCGTTTCACAAACATGTCATGTTTTTGTTTTCTTAATCCCTTGATTGCCCTTGTTGTTTCTTTAATCCTCCAATAAATATATCACACTTCCTTTTCAACAGGCAATAAATCGTTTAGAATGGGTAGTAACTAATTAACTTGTCACAGTGGTGTATACGGTTAGGTAATCTAGCCAGGCAATGTAAAGATAAAAATCAATAATCTTCGTCTGTGAAACTTGGTAACTGTGAAAGTTATGATTGATGTCCTTTAGGTACGCAAAATAAATTATTTTAGAAAATAATTATGGGTGTCGGTCCGAATATTTAGAGTGTCCAATCTCTTAGGTGAATTACTGAAGTAGCTGTGCCTGACCGAAATACATATATAGATGCATTAAACCCTTGCCACATTCTTTAAAAAAAAATAAGATAGTGTTTTTCTGAATTAACGTTAAGACCATATTTAGTAATAGACTTACAAAATTGCTCTTATCAACTTAAGTAACAGTATATTCTGCTTTTGATTGTATTCACAGTTCTTGTTCACATATCTTATATTTGCAACCTTTTTCAAACCTTAAACGAACCCAATCGGTTTTACGGATCCGGATCCTAAATTGTATGATAGTCCCGTTAAATGGACCGTTGATTTTTATGCCCCCTTTTGAAAAAAGTGGGGTATATTGTTTTGCACATGTCGGTCGGTCTGTCTGTCTGTCGGTCGGTCGGAATACCAAATGGTTTCCGATCAATAACTTGAGAACGCTTTGACCGAGGGACCTCATACTTGGTATGTGTATTGGTCATCACCAGCAGATGAACCCTATTGATTTTGAGGTCAGTGGGTCAAAGGTCAAGGTCAGTGTGACCTTTACATGAAAAACGGTTTCCGATCAATAACTTGAGAACGCTTTGACCCAGGAACCTCATACTTGGTAGGTGTATTGGTCATCACCAGCAGATGAACCCTATTGATTTTGAGGTCAGTGGGTCAAAGGTCAAGGTCAGTGTGACCTTAACATGAAAAACGGTTTCCGATCAATAACTTGAGAACGCTTTGACCCAGGGACCTCATACTAGGTAGGCTTATTGGTCATGACCAGCAGATGAACCCTATTGATTTTGAGGTCAGTGGGTCAAAGGTCAAGGTCAGTGTGACTGTAAGCTGAAAAAAGGTTTTCTGATTGTCCATATTTTATTTAAGTGTCCAAATCCTACTAACAATTTGGCTCCCAAGGGGGCATAAATGTTTCACTAACATCTCTTGTTTACTTTTAAATGGCAATGGACCTGCTCACAAAATACATTTTCAATGGTGTTTGATTATGCTTTTTAACAAACCAGTTAATTTTTTATTTGATTTGATTTTTACTAAAAACAAATAAATGAGTTTCAATCGCTTTTCTTGTTCAGTAATATTTTGTATTAGTTTCACTTTGATGTACGAGTGACATCAAAGTGAAACTAATACAAAATATTACATGTAAGCATTGGTCTCATTCAGTTATTAATCACATGTGAAACAATACAATAACAGCCTTTAACAAATATAAAAAACTATACTGTTTGTCATTTGATTAAACTTAATACTAAATCATATCAATAACACTAAACATCCCATTAACAAATATACAAAAATAAAGTTATTTCTATCAATTTCTACTTAAATTATGTGTTCATTAAATTATCTCATGTTTGAAAAGTACATGAACACAAGATAAATCAGGTTAAGGACCTGATATATTTAAACTTTAAACTCTTAACACGGTTGTTTTCAATGTAATCTGAGATAGAGAATTTAAACAAACTAGTCTTAGCTTTTTCCATTTATTCAAGATCTATGTTGACGACTTTTATGTAATAGGAAGTAACCACAAAGTATTTTAAAAGAGAGATAAGTGTAATATAGAAGTAGTTTAAGGATGACAAGCTATGCCTTTAAGTTATCTCCCTTCGAATAATAGTATTGTCTTCTTTGTGGTAATTACAAGTTCAGTCCTATCATAAACCGGGACTCGTAAAATAAATCTCACACTCAGTTGTATTATTCCTGTCGCTTTAAAGCTAATTTTGTTTTGTTTTGAATGCGGAAACGACTTTATACTTCGCTGTTGAAACAATCGTTGTTTAGTATCGCTTGGAATTATTAAGTAACTTCTGTTATTCCATTCGAACTTTTACGCACCTGGACTTATATATAAGCGATGTAATTTATAGAATAAATATAGATATCCAAATAAAATATATATATATATATATATATATATATATATATATATTTTTACAAATCATTTTATTTAAGGCCCAGCAGAGTAGTGGTTTGATTGGTGGTTTGAGTGACAATTCATTAGTCAAATATATCAGTTCCTTTAAAGGCATGATTTCTGTTCTTCAATAGTTAACCTTTCATAGAGTTTCAAACATAGGCTTAATATTCGAAAGGAACAGATTACGCTCTTATCAATAAATGATACTGTTTGTGCATATGTTTATAGTCCTGGACAAAAGGATAGCGGTTCAATACCTGTGTTATGATATTTCTTTTAAAAGTTGTTTCTATCACACTTAACTGCATATTCTACTCATGACGAAATATTTTGAATCGGAACATTCATTACAACAACAGTTTCTTGTTTATCCTTTCCTAACAAACACTGCCATATTCAAACTTGCCGATCAAGTCATTGCAAATTTGATGAATGCAGTCCGCAATGGTTATCCGAAACTAAATCTTGATCACCTCAAGCATACCTTTAGTGTTAATTGTTTGATGCACTTTTGTGTCAAATACTGTAAAAAGATAGATCATACATGGTAAAAATTTAAATTTTATCAGCAGTCTAACGATGAGTTTGTACTTGGACTGTGTTTCGTGTATTGCTACTGAGTTAATTATTGAGCACAATTTAACAAACTATGACATTTAAATATAAATTATAATGTTCTACAGTACGTCCCAATTAGTTGCTGGTTTCATATTATAGGTACATTGTGGATAAATTTTATATTTTGCATTTTGGTTGTTGTTCAATGGAAAAAGATAAAATATATTTTTGGGTCGACGGATTTACATTTCTTGTTTTCATTGCATTTTGATCCCGTTGTCGATATGATGAAGAAATATAATTTATCTCAAGTAAATCACTGAGGAGAAGTGCAATTATAGTAATCATATCTAAAGTAAAAGTTAACATTATTGCTGCCGGTAGAAGTAATGATTAATTTATTTATTTGTACATTTTATTGTTGTTAATGTTGTCATAAAATATATGCGCAAACAGACAGGTGAAATTATCAACGACGTCATTTTTTCCACTTTTTTTGAGAAGAAATGTATGATGTTAAGTAATTGTAATGTTCTTTGCTGTACAAAATGCTTGTTCCAGTGTAGTCTTGAAATGTTAACTGAATGTTACTTAATCAGTTTACAATACATGTTTATAGAATTGTTTCTACTAAACTGTTTAACTTGTTTCTTTCTTACGCAGCATACGAGTCAGTTCTATGCCTGAACAACCTCTGTTTCAGAAAATAAATATACACAGTGTACAAATGCAAAAAAAGATACCTATGCAAAGCTACAAAACGAATGCAACGTTAACATCAAATATATCACAATGTCAACCTTAGCAATGTGTAGCTTTGATGACTGCCAAATTGGGAAAACGACACCTCGACGGATACAACACAAAAAGGAAAGCTAGAAATGTCCTCACACACCTAAAGAACGATTGTTTATAGATAATTTGTTGTTGATTCTTATCTACAGCGATAATGACTCAGGGACAATGCTTAGACACCTCTGCCGTTTATCAACGGATACTTTTAAAACGAATATAGGAGATGTTAAAGGCGAAGGTTTGAAGTTTGTCGGAATTTGTGATAGACGATTGTTTATAGATAATTTATTGTCGTTTCTTATCTACAGCGATAGCGACTCAGGGATAGTGCTTAGACACCTCTGCCGTTTATTAACGGATACTTTTAAAACGAATATAGGAGATGTTAAAGGCGAAGGTTTGAAGTTTGTCGGACTGTGTTATAGTACTTTAGCAACAACAGTTCGTGATCAATTTCTGACCAGAATTTCACTAAATCTTTAGCTATTCGGTATCCTAATTGCTTATCATAGTTTATCCACCAAAGTTTTGCCGAGCTCAAATAATGTTTTTATGATGTAGATATAATTTAAATCAATCTGGGCGTTGATTTTTTCCATCATGTGTCAGAGGTAAAAAAAAGATCGATAACTTGACAAGAGCGTCGGTCCTGGCCTCGATTAAATAATGCTGGATTTGCCTTAGAACAAAGGTTTAAGGATAAGAACACCCTGCGAAGAAAGCGATATGCTGTTTTGTAGTGTTTTATCGGGCAAGGGGTCAAGTAAGGTCGATAATTAAACAAACTACCGGACGACTATGTTTGCTTTGGCAGGAGCTAAGCTGCTTGTACAGTGTCACCAAGAGAGGCAGAAACAGTTGGAAGTGACTGAAAATCTAGCAACTGATTACGTGCTATTGTATCACACTTAGCCTATTTATCGGGACATCATGGTCCCGGCGCAGGACCCTTGATCAGGGCCTTATATCCAGAGAACTCATTAGAAGGTCCTCGACTTGTACAGACCGTTGCGAATGGTTCTGTGTACAATGGCAGGGTAGCCGTCTGAGACTCTTTTACGCGTGGTGACTTGGCCGCCAGACGACTTGACATAATGGCCTTTGATGCTGCTGCATTAAACGGGAACTCGCAGCAAGGGCTACGTCACTTTCTTGCACTTGTATGATTTCTCAAATTAAAGTGAAGTTAAACGTTGTAAAAAGAAAGTAAGAAAATGAAAAATGAATTACAGTGGAAATCTTAAATATGGATTACTTTCACATCTAATGACTTTTTACATGTAACCATTAAATTTACTTTAGGTTCGAAATACCAACGAGGCGTGATGAGCAACTTCAAATTTCAGTTCAAGGCAACGAAATATAAAAAGATGAAAATAATTAAAACAAACTGCTTAAGAAATACAGATAACGTATCCTTTAACGATTTCATTTACCGATTCACAAGTATTTGAGAGAAGATTGATTGCAGACATAGCTAAACATAATCGATTTTTGGAACAAAGATGTGTTACCGTATGAGACAATTTCAGAAAGAAATATGAAGTGACGTCCTCATTTCTTACGATATATCAAGCGAAGTACACACAACTTATAGTTGATTTGTGGCAAGTAGATAATGCAGCGATTAACCAGGGAACGAATAAATGTAACCCTAACTATATATAATCAAAATGGACATATTGAAACATTACAATGAGACAAATTATTTGATACCATGTTGCAGTTGTTTTTTTGTGGTAACATCCTGTTTTAATTGCGATTATTTAGAAGTAAACTTAAAAAACATCAACACATCGTTAAGAATCGTTTAAATTTGTAGCTATTTTGCCTGTCTATCGAGTTTAAAGTGTTCTAATTTCCATCGCAATGAACATCATAAAATGATGATTAGAATTATGTTGGCAAGGGAAATGCTGTTTAGAAAACAACTTTATCTGAGTATTTTGTATTGTTGTGGTTAGATTATTTATATATATACATTTAATCAATGTTTTTCAATGGCGTGTATTTCGTATCTAAACAAACTGATCGTGAATATACATATTAATGAAACCATACTTTAAACATACCATTCAAGTTGCTTCTCTTTTAATATTTACACGTCAGTGATATTTCCGTCTTAGTTTTGCTTTGATGTGTTACATGTCTGCATTGATAAATTCCCTTTCTGGTCACCTGTCTTTTTAAGGATAACAATGTACAATTAACAAATAAAGAAAACACTGAACTCCTTATCATTTATTTAAACAAAGTTCTTATCGATATCGCTTTCTACTGAATGTTCGATTTTCGTGTATTACATCATTTCATTTTGAGAAAAATCCGGAACAATACTTTATAATTGAACATAACAATGAACAGGTTAAATATTATATTACGGGCAAAAATTACTTAAACCGTTCGTTTACAAGAATAAATCTGAGACCTATAATAAATATTAACGTAATGAAAAATACAGACTTACATATCACACGTTAAAGGATGTTTTACTTTTGAAAAGGAAGTAAATATCACCATAAAGTATTTGGAAAGGGAGATAAGAGTAAACTAGAAGAAGGTAAGGGTTGATTCGCAATATGTTTGAGGTATCTCCCTTTTAAAACTATTATTGTTCTCTTTGTGGTTAACTCTATGTTCAGTGCGATCTAAACCAGGTCCTTAATATGTACTTAAATTTAGTTTATGCCTTTCTGTGCTCAACATATTATATTGATCAGATTTAAATGTGAAATAGACTTTATACTTTCGCTCTACAAACAACTGTTGTTTTCATTGTTTGGAAGGGTTAAGCCAGATTTTTATTTAATTCGAACTTAATGCAACTAGATACTTATCAACGGCGTATTGTATATAATGAGAAAAATAAATACCCAAATTAAATGAACGTAATGAAATTGATAATATTGCTAATCTTAAGCTTACATCTTACTTTGAAACATTAGATATCTCAGTAGAGTAGTAGTTAGAACGTCAGACTGATGCACTATTAGTCAAAGATATCTGTACCGTTAAAGGTTGTTTTTCCGTTCATCAATTCAAAGTATCAAACATAGGTCTGATACCTGATCTTTAAATGTTTCTTTAATCGTTGTGCTTTTCAAAATTCCATTTTACCACAATTGACTGCATACTTTACACATGCCGAGGTATTCTTGTCCATATATTTTTATGAAACATTGCCATATTCAACTTGCAGAATAAGACACTGCTCATATCATGAAAGCAGTCTACGACGAATATCCGAAACTGGAAGAACAACGATCTTTGCAAAATTTGATATCTTCAGACATGTATCACTGATATAATTACAAGATTGTGTTCTATACTACAGCAAATGGATAAATGGAAATTCATTTATTCAGGCGTGTACCGAGCTGTTTGTGCTTGAACGGCGTTCCGTTACTTACTTTTGAGAAAACATTCGCCTCATGTATATTGCTTCTTGAATTTTCATTGATATTATTTTTTTACTTAAGTGACTTAATATGCTATGTCCTACAGTTTAATTACACGTAATGACGAAGTCTGTTTTATTGTACTCGAGAGGAGCATTTAAATACATAGTTTAAGATACTGTTTAAAGCAAATGCTAATTAAGTCATGGTCGCTCTTTATAATTCATACTTAAAGGGTTATTTTCTACCTATGTTCTTGATACATATATATTTTTTAATTTTTTTATTAAATTAAGATTTTTTTGTTATTGTTACTGTGAGTGTATCTTTTTGATTTATATCTACTCGCTGAATTGTATGCTTCATTGTGTGTCATTTAAACCTTTCATAAAATGTTTATCAGTATTTTTCTTTACTCGATTGCTTTTGGAGAACTGGCACTTCATCAATCAGTCTGTCATAAGCCTATATAAAATCATCCAACAACGATCACAGTTAAGAAGTTTATTTCGATAATCTTCAATCTTGATATAATAAATTGGAAGTGTTTCATAAAGCCCTGATATAAAAAGAAGCATTATGTTAAATATTAATTATAGAAAGTTATAAAATACTATTTTCAATTGAATTTGGATTTATAAATGAATAATAAATGCAAAAAACTTCTATATCCTTTAAAAATGGAACAGATTTGTTTTGAATCACTAAGAGGTAATCCTTTACAAGGTTTAAATTTTAAAAATACAATGCACAAGAGCAGCTGCTGTATTTGGTTTATGTTATTTGTCCCTTCAAGCCTAGTCGTTACAATAGCCTGAAACATTCTCCTGAATTGAACCGCAAAATGAGGCCAAATGGGGCATTTCTATATCGAAATAAAAATGATATAAGAAACTGTTAATATCATTGCATAACAAAGTAGTATAGCTACTACCTTTTTCAATATCATTTTGTTCAAGTCAGATATATTTAAATTGAATGTTTAAATCAAACCAAGTTCATGGGATATTTCTCGATCATTATCTTAATATTTATGCGAAAAGCTACAGAAACAAGCTCAGTTGCAAACAGTTTAAACATAAACCCGGTTTAATGGCACTGGGTAAACGCCAAAGACATAGAACATAAAATCACAAACAAGAAACATGGAAGAACAGCACAAAACTCCACAAACAGCACAGTGCATATATACTATATATAAAAACCTAAGTATGTTTATGAAGGATTGTTATCTTTTAACCCAAATGCATACCCTATTAAATTTGTGAAAAGTTAAACAATTATTTAAATTTTCCAATATTGAAGCTACTACCCAAAAATGCCAATGTAGAGTCGAAATTTATCTTTAAATCTTGAAATTGGATAAATTTGCACGGCTTGTTGATTATACAATTTTTCTGTGGTTTTAGCTAAAATAAAATATGTTCTTAGACATAACTTATTTTATCAACTTATTACGGAGTTAATAGTGTTAATTTTGTATGCAGTATTTCTTTCCGAATGTTCAACGGAGGGTCGGACACAGACTATTACAAAATATGAAAAGAACTGTGTAGTGAACGGATGCATGTGCTACGAACATTATATGGAGTGTGAGAATGAAATCCCTGTGTGTATTCCAAATGGAATAACTAATGTTAAATTAACCAATACTAAATGCAGTCAAAATCAAACGTGGCGGGGAAATACTGACTTTAGATATATCGTGGCAAGAAGCTTTCGGGGATAATGTAATTATTAAAAATATACACTTTAAAAAAAATGAAAAATTTACAAAACCTTGGATTACATGTTCGGGGCTGCCCAGTTCTTCAAATACATCATTTGGAGAACGGAGCGTTCAATGGATTGGAGGGTCTTGTGGAATTAAATGTTTCCAACAGTAAACGATTTTCATTCGATATTTTCAGTAGGATACTAGTCATGGAAACAGCCTTTCCAAATCTGAAAACACTATTAATGAATTACTTTTCAATCGGAGATTACTACGAAATTCAAATGAATTTAAATGACAGTGTTTTGACTGCACTTGGTCGGCGAAATCTGACCTGTTTAGAGACACACGGTAATGTTATCAATGATCTTCAATTTGACCCAGCCAACATTATATTCAATAACCTTGAAGTATTGTCAATGAAAAAAGTGCAAGTAAATCGAATCTATGTTGGAAATGTGACAAGTGATAAAACATACAGGTCACTCCGCAAGTTTGATATTTCAGAAAGTCAATTCCCGGGTTTAATGAACAGCTTAGATAACTTTGAGAGTCAACGAGTGTTAGGAACAGAACAGTGCATAATTAACAATGGATTTCGCTTGTTATTCAAACGTTTTCAGCATTTGGATACAATGATAACAAACAATATAAACAAGGGCCAATCTTTAAGCATTCCTTTTAACTGTACCTTAGTCATCCCATCCCAAAACTTCACATTTTCTCTTAGAAACCTGACTTTAAATAGAAATCATATAAAGCATATCGGTTTTGAAATTAAAACCAACATTTCGTTCATGATTGAAATGTTGGATCTTAGATACAATGACATTGAATATTTTGATTCTCCACATTTATTGAACAATATCCTTTCAACTATTTTGCTTGCGCACAATAACCTCTATATAATGCTTGAAACCAATCCGGATCAGTTTACTGAAATGTTTAAATATTTGCGCAATCTACAAGTGGTCGATATATCACACATTAAGTTAACCTATATTCTAAAAGCAGTGTTTGAACACAATAAGCATCTACGCGAGATTTACGTTTGTAACAATTATTTGAAGCAGTTTTATCAAACTGTTGTGATTCCTTGCCTAGTGATTGACCTATCGCAGAATGAAATTGAAGTGTTGAACGAAACGAGCATATTTTGGTTTTAGAGAATCAACGACAAAAGTAACGGGTCACTACAGTTGCGCATTGAGTCCAATCCGTTACAATGTAGATGTAACAGTCGAGATTTTGTCCACTGGTTGCTGACGTTAGAGTTTGTTGTTCATCAAAATTTAAACTGTCGGTTGGAAGGGAAACAAACGCTGCAAAACAAATGCAATGTAAACATATATCTCATAATATCCATTATAACAATTGTTGTTACTGTATGTTTCGCAATAATTTTTAGCAAAATTGGGAAGGAGAGTTCTTAATAGAATCAAAACTACACGGAAAGCAGGAAGTGTCCTCACACAGCTCATGAACTGATGTTTCAGATTTCGATTTCTGTCGTTTTTTTATCTACAGCGACAGTGATTCGGATATAGTGCTAGGTCACCTCTGCGCTTTATTAACCGACACTTTTAAGAACAAAGTAGGAGATGTTGAAACCGAAGGTTTGAAATTTGTCGGCATTGGGGATAGACACTTCCGGCCTGGTTTCGGCATTTTGGATGAAGTGAATAGGTGTTTTAATGACACATCAGTCATTTTGGCCGTTGTATCAAATGCTTTCTGGGAAAGCGTATTTTGCAGAAATGAGCTCGATTATGCGATTATATTAAAGAAGCCTGTGGTATTGCTATTTGTGGAAAACATTTCGGAAGAGTCAATGCCTGCTTGCGTGCGTCAACTTTTCAACAAGAATGTTCGGGTGAAGATTGAATTGAAAGATTCAGAAATAATAGTTACGCCTCACGTGGATGATGTGTGCTCTGCCATTTTCAGTTTAGCATATTGAGTCGAATGTGTGGCGTTTTCATTTTGATGACAGAGAGCAATCAGATTTTTATTGATAACATTTTTATTGATACCATTTATTCAACCATATTTATAAAGCTCCCCGCGTATCCCGCTATATAAGATGTTTTGTATATCATGAAATGAAAGTTTGAGAGTAGAATGCTTCTTTATGTGTTTTATGCAGTACTTATGCACACTTAATTGTAAATGATTGTGGTATTTTTACTAGTTACATTTTTCATTATTTCATGATTGTCATTTTTTACTTTTGTGTCGAACGAAAAGTCGCGCAAAAATATCCCACCATTTATCGACATAACATTATGACAAACAATAGGTGTTATCGCATTTAGATGTCAATATTTCCATTCTTTAAATAGTGCTGTTTTTACATCGGATGAGCATTTGACGATCATTTCAATATGTGAGCAAACAAGAATTGATCAAGCACAGAATTTAGTTTTGAAAGAATCTATGCCTGAATGACCCTGTGCATATCGCTCGAATCATTTACAAAACTAACATGCCATGGTCAAATATCCGTATGGTGTATGAAACATACGATTCCACCGACTTTCGAAATGCGTACAGTCTCCGTGAGGTTTTGAACTGATGGTCTCATGCCAAATTGTAAGATATCTGCATAGACATCACCAACTTACTCATAAAATGTGCGTTTGTTCGTATGGTGCTAGAATGGTGAACATAAACAATAACCTAGTTCGACGATATCTTAAGAATCATCTTTATTAGCTAATCAGCTGTATTGAATACACCCACTCATAATACACTACGGAAATTGATATTTGGATGCTCCAAACAAAATCAAAATTTTCCTTTGCCGATAATTACGTTTAATTCGCTTAAAGGGCTTGACTTGTATAAAAATGTTTTTCCTACGCATTGACCTGATATATTTCAACGTGCTCATTTTCGTTCGGCAATTGCACAGGTTGTGAAAATCTCCTGGACGAAACGATAACCATTTTTGCGGAACGAATTGTTATAGAAAATGTTTCCATACAGCTGGGATTTACATTTATTTATTTTGAAAGCTGCAGAAAACAACCGCAAATGTTCCATTGAGTCATTAACTCAGCTATTTAAAAGCTCGCGCATATGCGTTGGCTCAAAAAAGGGTATTCGCGAGGCATTTCATACTGAAAACTGGGTACACTAGGGCAATGTCAAAAATTAAACATTTTAAATATACACTCTCAGATGGAAAATCACACTGATAAGCATAAATAAAGTTATGTGAATATAGGCCATATTTAAACTTTGGAAACCCCCTTAATAACAAAATCGATTGTCAGTAAATACCTTCTAACTATTAGTTTGATTTTCGGTGCAATGAAATGATGGCGTTATGTTTATACGAGCGTTTTTTTAATCATCCATATTGTAAAATGATATACCAATTGAACTAAAGTTTGAATCAATGCTTTAGATCCTAGAAATATAGATAGGAGAACTTCGTAGTTACTAGATCTTACACGGCGCGGGATATAAAATTGTGATGCACATGATTCATATATGAAGACAAATTGTAGATACATGTATTGGTAAAAATCACCGTTCTATGATATGTTTTATTCCGCATGGTATTACATCGGAAAATAGTTTTATCACAGGGAACTGCAGGTATTATGCATAATTGAAAAAAAAAACAAAAAAAAACAAACACTGATTTGATAATCAGCTTTGCACCTTTACAGCAAACTTTCAATGTAATTTGCAGATCAAGACATTCCTTTTTCATTGGTTACAAAAGTTCTCGCATTACTGCTGCACTACACAAAATGTTAAAGGTGACCGTGGACTATCTTGTTATGATCTGTGTTATGACAAGGAACGTGTGTTTGCTGGTTAATTTGCACCTGGCGCAACATACTCCTACGTCCTGTTGTTAGAGCCTGCTTTACCACGAGTAGGACGAAATATCAGTGTGAATGGAAAAGGAAACATGGGAAAATGAATTTAGTTAAACTCAGAAAGGGCACAGATGTTGATGAAATTAAGAACTATTGTGGGTTTTTTTCCAAAAAGAGTTAATAAAATTGACATTTAGAGGAAAACGAGGCAAATTATCAGTTACTTTCTACAAGAGCGATGAATTGTTTATATCTCTTTCATATCTTTGTTCTGATTTAAATATATTTCAACGTGACAATTTGTTTGTAGATGTGACTGCTATACGTTTATTAATCTCAATGTTTCAGCTTGATTCAATGATGTGTGCCCCTTTAATCATATAAACATACAATTTAAACTGCGCACAGGATATCCTGCTCTAATGCTTAACTGCACTCGATACCATTGGTCTTAAAGATGAACAAAACAGAATAGATCCACTTGTTAGTTGGTCTTTTATTTTGGAAACGGCCAAATTCCAACATTTGTCTTAAATTATTATAACGTAAAAATAGACCAATAAACAACTTAACCCCCATCGTATTAGCGAGTCTATGATGTATGCAATTTAATATATGCGATGACACATTTAACTTATTTATTTTAATCTATTAACAGATTCATATACTTTATCGTTGTTGTGTGTCTTTTATCAACTCACTGCATACACAGTTGAATCCCGTTTGTATATGTTGTCTTTTTCTCGATTTTTCTTCTCTGTATGGAAGTTTTTAATTCGGACAACATGACTTGATTTCACAAGTGGTGACGTTTTGCCTGGCTTGTCGTGATTTTTATAGTCCAAAGTACAACTTTAAGAGTTTAATGTTCTTACTTGGCCCGATCACAATGTCACAATTGTGTCATTTCGAATCTCTTTGTATTTGAAAAGCAGCGTTTATACGCTCGTTTTATACATTGATGTTCTATGACTGAAGTGTAATAACTTGATTTTGTTTTATCATGAACGAGTGCTTTATTTGATGAGCTTTATTTTCATTTTGTTATTTTGTTTAATATTTCAGAGTTATGCATAGCTTTCTACTTTACGCATTGCATGTGGTCATATAAAATAAATTAAAAGATAATTCACAAATTGGCATCAAATGTGTTTGTTTTCAAATCACAATGAAGATATCATCTTGTAATATGTCACGAACTCATCAACTCCGCTCTCTTATATATATATTCGAAATGCAACTTCGACTTAAAGTACAGGCAATAAACTTAATTTGAGGTGTTTCAAATCACTATAGAAAACCATTGGCTGGCAAAATTCCTTAATATCATACAGTTTTACTGTTCACCTCCGAAATGCCACCAACATTACCGATGACAAATAACTTGCTCCTTTGCGGACAGAAACAAGCTGAACATTGCATTGTTATTCCCTGTTTCCCCCATAGTTGTTTCATCTGGCCATAGAGTAGTTTCAGGCTATTGCCGCAGATCAACACTACCCCTCGGTCCCTTCAATGCATGCAGTGTTAAGGGAAATCGGAATACTGTTGAGGCCGATGTCAAGCTTTGGGATGGTTGTGATAACGATTACCTTTTAATGTGTTCCGACCATTGACATATCTTTCTATATTCCATATTTAGTTTCCTTTTCATATCCTGTATTTGTAGCTTTTCATATAATTTAGACACATTTAAGCTATAATAATGGTAGGCATTAACCTTGTTACAGACACCAATCGCCAGTTGTTCCCGAGAATCAAGGAACTGAATACCGATGCTAGGGTAGTTAACGGCCAACCCGTTACATAGAAGAGACACATGTCCGACGTCTGACCAGGCACACTGACTTGGTTTACAATGAAGCTGGTCTGCATGTCAACAAGCTTCATTTGCTTACTGTAACAGTCAGCTATCAGTAATCCGTTTCCTGACAGGTGGATCAGCATGAAGGTAATGATGTTAGTTATAATGCCGACTGGGATAAATACAACTGGACTTAACTGCCTTGTCTTGTTATGTCGACAGTGGCCGCGGTTTTGTGTACTTGAATCAAATCTAAGTGAAACATTTGTGAAGAATGTGAATCTTTTCATTGTGTTCACGAATTAGACTAACATGCTTTTTAAATACCATTTATATTTTCGATTTTTTTAAACAGAATGAAAAACATATACAAAATATTACTAAACCGAATCATATACAACAGTGATTATTAACTAAAATACACATCTAAAATGATGTTGATTTTTTTTTCTAAAAATAACACCTGATTAATAGATATAGCTAACTGGTTGTTCACTCAACATATTTGATTCGCCTATGTCTGTTTTCGAGAATGAGACTTTGCTCTTTCATAATTAATATTATTTTTTGAAAAATACCGTTGATTTTTTTTCCAATACGGTATCAAATGTATTTTAATCAACTGCCGATAGTCCGATGAATAAATAAATGTTCAGCGTACTTTCCTGTAAAATAGATACAACATGAAATTTTGCATCTAATCTTCTTCCTTATGCAATTTTGTAGCTGTTCTATAATCTTCCCATTAAGTCGATGATAAAAAGTCAAAATTATCCGGCGGATGAGTTTTGTTCATTTTGTAGTCCGTGAAAGTTTAATTTGCAAGTGCATTAAAACAAATCAGGATTACTGAATAAATAACATTTTTATCTAATTATGCTCATTGTCACTAGCAATTGAAATTACATCTGACAACATGTTATGAAAACGGGCGGTCAGTGTATACAAACATTCAGTGTTTTATACTTAAATAACGATGTTCATCTCATGATAGTTAACACAGCTCTGCATTGTAAAAAAGCCAGCAGCAGTAATACGAATAACAGTTGGCGGAGCCTAATAACAATGAAAAGCTCTGAGTATCATAATAACATTTTATATGAAATGAATACCAAACGATTGCCAACCATTTATGTTTTCGAAAATGAAAGTAAACAAAGTAACTATACTTTTATAGCCAAGTGTGTATAAGTTATGCATGTGCAACATACTTCTGACGCTCCATGGTGGTAGCATTAAACTTATCAACTTATAAGTTGTTGAGCAATATTCATTTTAATTCAGTCTGATGCAAGCGAAATATGAACTTGTCTTAAAATAAATGCATGACAACGTTTTGCATATGTTCTTTTATGTGGTTATAAGTCTAGTATTTGAAGTAGATTAACGAATATGTATTTTATGAAAGAAATACTATAATAATTGCTGTATTTTTCGAACAGTGCAAACAAGTATTTAATCTTGAATTCGTCAAATGATTTCTTTTCAAATTTTAAAAAGAAATGTTTCTGCGAAACAATAAATTCGTATACTTTACCTAGGCCTGAATGGATGTCACCAATTCCTCAAAGGATGGCACGTTTTCGATCTCGAGCTTTGAAATGTTTCTGCGAAACAATAAATTCGAATACTTTACCTAGGCCTGAATGGATGTCACCAATTCCTCAAAGGATGGCACGTTTTCGATCTCGAGCTTTGGAGTGTAGTTTATTTACTGTCATTTTTAATAAAAACGAACACTTTAAAAAAAAACCTTGGATTACATATTCGGGCCTGCAAGTTATTCACATATATCTTTTGCCTTCTCTGTATTTCTTGCATCACACTGGTTACTTCCTTTATCTTAATTTGACATTTTCTAAATCCAATGTTAGAATTGGTCTTCTTCTGATTGCCAGTAATCTGATTTAGCTTGTCAACCATGTCTTTGAGGTGTTTATTCATTTTAGCACATGTTTCCAATTCATCTGTCACACACTGCTCTAAGTCTTTCATCAAACTATCCAACTGTTGAACAGTCTTTTTCTCAATCTGGTCTAACATCATGTTTATCTCTTTACGGTGAGCCTTGATTTCAGAAATGATTTTCCCGTAAGAGTCCTTCAGTGAGATTTGTTTTTCCCCGGCTTTCATGAGCTGATCGAGCTTGCTCCTGATATTGTCAAATGCTGCTGGCAGCTGCTTAAATTCTGCTGTGTTCAGGAAGCCCCTCGCTAGGTCATCCAGGTGACTGAATTTGCTACATAACCTGTAATATATACGCATGTGAGTAATGAGCACAACAATGAAAACTCATTTATAATTTGTTCTTTTTTCAATAAAGGCTAGTAAAAGTTGTGTCTTAAGGTAAATTATGAAATGAGGGCTATGATAAAAGAGAGAGGGCCAAAATGGCTTTATATCGCTTACTTGACTAAAATGACCAACAGTTATGTTTTGAATAAAGAGATTGCTTGGTTGTCCATGTCATCATTGGTAACTTAGGTGGTCGCTGGTTGCTAAGAAAAAAAGTGGTCGATAAGAAAGTCATTGGTTGCTAAAGGAAATCTTTTGTCGGTCAATTTGTAAGTCATTTGATAGTTGAGGGAAATCAATAATTTTTTCTAGGGAAGTCAATATATTTTAGCTGGTTATTTTTAGGGACACTGGATTGCAAAAAAGTCGACTGTTAAAATTGAAACCAAAGATTGCTACGGAAGTCATTAGTTGATATGGATGTTAGTATTTGCTAAGGTATCACATGGATGCTTAGGAAAACATTGCTTGCTATGAAGGTCATTGGTAGCTAAGGAAGTAAGTGGTAGCTAAGGTAATATCGGCTGCTAAGTAATTGATGGTTGCTGCGAAGGTCAATTTTTTCACAATGTTTCATTGGTTGGACGAAAGACGAAAGTAGTTGATATGGTAATCATTGGTTTCTAAGAAATGCATTAATTGCTAAGGAAGTCAATACTTCCAAAGGAATTTGTTGCCATTGCTATAGGTATTTGGTAAAAAAAACATTGGATGCTTAGGAAGTCCTTGGATGCTAAGGAAGTTAGTATTTTCTAAGGAAGACTTGCTTTGCTAAGGATGTCATATGTTGAAAAAGAAGTAATTGAAATTCGATGAATGCAGTGCCATTAACACGTGTTTTATCTCCACACGTATTTCGGTTATTGTTTAAGTTTTTGGAGTAACACGAACGATTCATGAAACACATTAATATGGCGCTGCATTCCCGATTTCTCAAATAGGCCCTCATAATCGTTATATTATGTAAAATTATGAGTCATAATTTATTTTATCATAATATCTGCTCTTTGTCTCTACCTTGGAGGTGTCATTGGCTCTTTTTTCCTATTAAAGATCAAAAAAGAGCTGGAGCCACTGTCTCGCATTCGTTCTGTGGCAGCTTGAAGGTTATCGAAGTTACTGAGGTAGTCTTGGCGTTGTTATAAGGCCCACAAAACTGAAATCTCGCGTTCACTCTTAAATCATTAAAATGTGTATTCACCTACTGTATTCACATGTTATAATTGCTTATGCGATGCATGTACATAACTCGGACTTTAATGGTTTGATAGTTACGTAAGCCTTTTTAATCAGTGCAATGGGTATATGCATTAGCTTCGTAGCGCTTTCATAATTGGTATAATCTCAGAATACCAATTATCCTTTATTTTTTAATGCTTTGCGGTTATCTATAAAGATTTATGTGGTGTAGCAACGAGTGAAATATTTACTTTTAGATTTCATAAGGTGTTTTCAAACGGAATATATAATGATCTAACACAGAACTGAATAAGTTTTATTTTGGTTACCCGCTGCTAGAGTAATTAAAACTTCACTCGGGATCCGGTTCAGATTCGTCTTTTTAGAGACTTAAATATTTAACCAAACAAACTGAATAAACGTGAAAAATAAACAAAAAAGGTTGAGGTCTATAAAACAAAGTATTCTCATGTTATTGATCGGAAGCCATGTTTCTAGTAAAGGTCAATACAACGGTTAACTTAGAACTATTAAATCCATAACTTATAGGTGTCATCTATGGACCATGATCAATCTGCAAACATTATTGGCGCCGCCATATCGTGATACCTATGTTTCAACAATTTATTGCGGGCGACACAAATGAATTCTATAACTTTCTCGCATTCAGACTCTTTGACGATTGAGTTTAAATAAAGATTGCTATGTTATTTGTTTGCATAATTATTTTCAGATCAGTATTTTTTATCAAGAGCTGTTAAAGTAGCGTTGACCATTTAGATGTGTTGGAGTGATAAACAAATTACATCTAGGTAAGACCTTAACCTTAAAGTCTAGTAAACAAATGATACACACGGCACTTTCCCAAGAACATCTACTTAGAAACAAATGGCAAAAACAAAGCCGAATCTTTCTAGCTAGGGTTCGATTTTTTACTTCGGTAACAGTTACATTCTGATGATTAACTCTCACCTGTGGTCGAGGTTCACACAGACACTGCAACACAATTTCTGGTGGTCATCACAGTGGACATTTAGCTTGTCTCCGTGTTTGTCACATCTATCGATGGAGAATCCAGCCCACTTCTGAATGTCTCCACGTCCAAACACTGTATGCTTCTTGTAATAGCTCCCATGCCTTGTCACACAATTATCACATAGATAATTGTCACATTGTGGACAAAAGTGCTGGGCTTCAGTGTTTAAGTCATCTTCCTCACACTTGGAACAACTGTAGTCATGAATCAGATCAGATCCCTTAAACATTGATGAACCTCATCAAGGCCATGTTTTCTCATAGGTATAATTTTACTGTTAATTAAAACTGTAAATAGTGCTAAAACTATATTTAAGTCTTTACTGAAACATGAGCATAGACACCGCATCAAAATTCACATACTTCTGCTGAGACAAGATAAAACCTAGTAACTGATAGTTAAGTATTTGTCATACACTAGATCCCAGAATTGATAGTCTGTTATCTGTTTCAACCTTAACGCACCAACATAATACACTCGAAATAAGGATGTTTCCTTTTATTTTTTTAAGTAGAACAAGCAGATGTTGATATAACTTACTGAAACAAAAGTTGTATTCATTGCATTTTTTTTGCCCATAAGTTTAAGGCGTAAATTGAAATAACATATATATTACGGATTTTTATATTCCAAATAGCTTTGCGGTTTTGGGGTTATCAAATTGATGGAAACAAACATTTCAAAAAAACTCTCCGTTTCTGAATTTTACTGATAAAAGTATTTCATCATTCTTTCAATCAGTCATAGAGTTTGTGTTACAGAACTGACATAAACGAAAATCGGGCGTTCATTACCATATTTAAGTTATAGACATCCTTTTTGTTTTAACACTATCGTTTTATTTACAACAAAGTAATGGCTGTTGACGAATAAATGTAAAGCCATTTTAATAATCAAAGGGTAATTACTCAAGTGTTACTGAATTTATCTAGTAACACATTTCATTTTGTTTTGCGTTCAAAAATTATATGTAGATAAACATAATGATTTCAATGAGCAGCAACGTATATTTAAGCTGAACATAATAAATTAGGTTAGACAAACCAGTTTAAGAGCAAGGCCATTATTGTAACATACCCAGCATAAAACAGACACGCATGGGCAGCATAAGAAGCATTATGGAAAACGTGGATGGACAATATATGCATCGACAAAATATCTCTGCCGAACCTTTAGCCGGGTGTATTAAATAAACGACATTTTGTTGACTCAAAATTAGTAGCGGTCGTTACTACACTCACTATCTGAGTAATTGAAACACATGTTCTGATAAACGGTGTCCAGATTAACGGGGTTTAAAAGTAATGTATAACAAGTGCAAAGCGCAAGTTATTCACAATTTAAATCAAGAGAGTAGTGGATGTATGGTTACTGGTTGGCGCCATAAAGTAATTTACCATGCAATGCGTATAATGAAAAATCGACGTATGTTTTATGCACACGCTTCTTATTGCACGGTAATATATGTAGCCTCGTCATCTGATTAACACCGCTGTGGGAAAATTAATGGATACACGAAAACAAAGAAACACCCTTCGAAATTATACAGAATTATTGAGTATACACACCGCAATGCGACGATAATAAGGTTTTCATTTTCGCGATCAGAATCTTCCGGCAAACTATAGAGTAATGGATAGGCGAACAGCTTAACAAAGGTTACTGCATATACTTATTATGCTTTTCTTTCTTTTTATATAAAACTACAGAAAAAGTCCAAAAAACATTAAGTTAGACCTTGAGCTTTGACCTACTGTGTGGCTGTTTGTGCTACATTATCTCCAAATCCACAATGACCTCAACATATTTCAATGACCCCGCCAAAAAGTAATCTTATCAAACGTAATATAGTGTTTAGTTACATCTTCAAACTCTAAATTCAGACTTAAAGTACTTGAAGATTGTTAAATAGTTTCTTAAAGAAATGGCTATATGATGGAAAATTGTTCACATTCATTACCATTGGCATCATATGATACATGCTAGATGATGCTAAAAAAGTTCATCATTTGAAAGCTTTCTGGAAGGTTGCAACATGAAATAACAGAAAGTTGAAATAATTTCACGCACTGATTCCTCACAACCATCTTTGACAGAATCAAACCTCTCTCCTTTCGGGAAATGGCCATCATCAAATTCTTCTGAGTAAACAATACATTTACGCTTCGTTTTCTTGTCATTTTTTTGTTCTTAAGCACAAATACATATTATCCAATTAAACTGTTACTTCAATCAACTCATGTTTAAAAACATATCATATTTATCACAAACCTCTACAATTTGTAATAGTGCACCCTATTAAAACAACAGTTGTGTTACCTATACATGTGACATTAAATCTCTAAAGGGAAAGCAGAGACTTATGATCACAACACATTCCATTGCTGGTGGACATGTCTGTGAAATTTCATTAAACTTTAAATATAAATGAATGATCTAAAGCTGCGACGCTTATAATATTTGGTGGCATGACGGACAAGGCAAATATTAAATACCTTCCGTTGGGACTTAGTTGATCACTTATACAAGAACAGATTAACGTACGGCCATAAAACTTTAATTGTAAATTGGACTTGACCAACACATTACCTACGGGTTCAGTTAGATAAGTCCAAGGTCACAGTTAAATACGTTTTGAAATAGTTTGTCTTCACATTTATTAAAGAACTGTGAACAAGGATCTAGTAGTAGATTGCCTTTGAAGAGAAAGTGGCTCCTAGTTTTTGGAACAGTGCGTCAACCGTCAGAGCCGATGTACACTTTGGACAGCTTTATCAACACAATAGACAGACAACCATATGAACTTTTACTGAAAATCAAGAGATATCTTTTCCTATTCCTATTCCTTTAGGAGTCAGTAGGACAAACGTCAAGCATAACATGTGTGAACAATTTGTTTACAAAACATCAGCAAAAAAGTTAGATGTTTAAGCATGTAATACTGTGAAAAATGGATTGCGCGTCATTAATATATGTATGCTTATCACATGAACTTTTTTTTATTATTCAATTACAATTTTAAAGTGAATAGCTCATGTTTTTGGACCAAAAATAGTTTTCCCGGTAAGGCATCTGAAAACATTGCTTTTATCATTATTTTACTCTATGACATCGAAATTGCAGAAAACAATATACCTATAGCATAAAAAAGTATTCGGGTTTTAGTGGGTCTCGAACCCACGCCTGTAAAGTCAAGAAAAAAAATGAAAACAGCCGGCTTGTCCACACGGCCACCCACAAATATGGTGGTTGATATGTTGACCTGTTAAGGATACATTGATAACATCACGTGATAATGTCAATCAATTAATCACGCAACATCTCAGCGTTATTAACGCCGATAGAATTGTAGTCTTCAAAGACATTTCAACATTTGCTGAAGGGTTCCAGCTTTTGGTAGTTTTGTTTTAACACTTCTTATGATTTGCCTCACTTTATTTCGTAATAAAAAGGAGCATATTACAAACCATGAGCGAGTTACTTTAAGGCGCTAGCCACTTACTATCTATGTATTATTCTATACATGTGTTTATAAACTTATTTGAGTTCTGAGTTCTGTTCCGTGGTACGTTCCGTAATTCAGTCATGGGTACAGTTCGTGGTACGTCCCTGGTACGTTGAAAAGTACATTCCGAGGTACATTCCTGAGTTTTTTTTGGGTTAAATTCCGGGATACATTCCGGCATACGATTTGGGATTCATTCCTGAAAATATGCTGGGGAGTATTACGTATAACGTTGCAGGGTACGTTTTCGAAGTACTTTCCGGAGTACATTCCCGGGTAAATTCTGGGCACATTTCCGGGGTACGTTCTGGTGTACTTTCCAAAGTACGGACTTTTTAAATCGATATCAATATCAGTTGCAAAGATACTATTTTCTTTACCCAAACTTGTAAAATAACCAGCGTTGGATTATGTTCATTATATAGTTATATAACTTATCACAACAATAAGAGTGACGTGGATGAAAGATCATCGTTCCCGAATATTTTCTCGTTCTTGAATATATGCCTCTCCTCGATGAATGGCTCTTTGTGGAACAGGGGAAATAAAACCCGTAAAGACATTTGCGAAGTCATCGCAAGATTTATTCAACTTCAGCTAAGTAGACTGTGTATAACGACTTTAAATGGTATTGAAGGGTGTTAACGTATTTTACTTTTGAACACATATTGACAAGCCGATGTTTGACTCAGAGAACACAGGTTTGACATCCCGCATCGTCAGTAAACATACTAATCCTTTTCCAGCAAAAGTTAAATGGGAGTGTGACGATGTCATACAGTGGTGCACGTAAAAAGCAGGGTAGCTCTAACCATGATATCGTTCTGTCTGTGCACTTGCCTCTGAATCATAAACGACTACCACTCTGATCCACTGCAGGGGAAATACAACCGTTAAAACATACGCTAATTCTTTGCAAGAGTCAATCGTCTTGAGTAGGTGGTTCCCGGCTTAGTGAAATTATCATAGTGCGGAAGTGGGTAACACGATCGTGTAGGCGATTATGAGGCATATCGACAAGAAGTCCCTTTTACTCACCAAGTTATAGTTAAATTCTGTACCGATTTAAAATGAGAACATAAAGCAGTAGCTTGGGAGAACATACTTTAAGATGTTCGGCTTACTAATAGTATAAATTATTGCTTTTATCGTTATCTTTCTATAACTAAATGAGATACAACAATATGTAATACATCAAGTTTTGAATAACATCCTGAACATGTTTCATTACTTTACATAACATTTGATTGAAAATAACTGGTATGAGATCCACCTCTACAACAATTGGATTAATTATAATTCTGAATTGAACAACATTCATATAAACTTCAATTCTAAATGCAGACATTTCATCATCAAGTTAACCATAATATTGTATATTTTAGTAAATTTATTTGGTCCAAAAAGAAACTTATGTATGTACATGTCTGCAAACAGTAACTCTACTAGTTTTCTGCAAACATCTCGACCGTTTTTGTGTATGTAATGAGAGACTTATGTAGAACCAGGTACATAACATAATATTCTTTCAGGTGAGAAACCGTAATCTGTACTCCTCAGAATGAGAAACTCAAAATTGATACGGCATACTAGCTGGGCAGTTAAGACTTCGTTGTAAATTTAATCTGTTACTGGCAGGTCAGTGAAGCCTACCTTCTAAATTTGAAACTGTTACTGGTTGGTCAGTAAACCCAGAGTTGTGCATTTAAAGTTGTAAATGGCTGGTCAGTGAAGCATGCGTTGGGGATTTGAATTTGTTACTGGCTGGTCAGAGAAACATGCGTTATGAATTTGACGTTGCTTCTGGCTGGGATGTTTTCACTTGCTAGCCAGTAAAGCCTGCGCTTGAAATATAAAACTGTTAGTGGCTAGTCATTGACGTATGCGTTGTAAATTTAAAGCTGTAACTGGTGGGCAGTGAAAGATGCGTGGTAAATTTCAATTGCTTTTTTTTACAAAATATAAACAGAAATATTGAAAGTGGAATTATGTTTCAGTTTTTGTTCGATTACCAGCCATCGTGCATACTTTGAGCAGGAATGTCTTAATAAGTATGAACTTAGCATTGTGGTTTGTTAGTCAAGTTTACAATCACTCATCTTCCTGTTTTGTGATTGTTCAGACCATCTGGGCAGATATGCATGAATAGCAGCAGCAAAAAGTGGCAATTCCTTAAATACGTTGAAAACATTTCAACGCCACTTAATTGCTTGGTGTTAATCGGTGGCAAACGTTCGAGAATATGTTGTAAAACTATTTTAATATTGTACCGTGTTGGCAACTATGCCATTGTTTTTAGGGTTAATCTGTCACATCATAAGTGAAAATCTCTTGAAAATCCCTCAAAAGGAACTCAGATTTACAGAATTCTATCGTTTTCAGTCTTTAGGAACTTAACAGTTGCTCCACTGTACAGTTAAAATTGGGTTTATGGGTGGGTGTGCGGGCGGGTGTGTCGGTGGGGTGGTGTGGGTGTGTCGGTGGGGTGGGGTAGGGTAGGGTAGGGTAGGGTAGGGTAGGGTAGGTAGAAAAGAAATCTAAAAATGTCCAATACGAAATAGCAATGTTATCTGAAATATTACTACGAAAACTACAGTGATGAGGCCAGTAGTCAAATATTCAAAATATAAACCCTGTATACGTTTATAGACTAAATAAAACTAATCAGGATGAAATATTAAATGTGTTATAAGCAAATTTAAATCCTGCACTATTACAGATTGACTGTTTTGACTTTTTTATTTTTTGTCTGGAAATGAGCCAGTTATTTCGTTAATGTCTGGAAACTAGTGACATAAGACTGCTGACAAAACATCAGATCGCAGGTTTAACTATTTACATGCGATAATCGATGTTTTATGGCTAAATGTGATATTAACGCTCTAAGAAAAAATGATTTTCGTCTGTTTTCAAAATCATTTCAATATTTGCTTTTGTGTTTATCTGATATGAACGAATTGAATGTATTAATGCCAAATTAAGCTAATTTTTAAAAATATAAAATTAAAGTCAAAATTGTCAATCTGTGTGAGTGAAGCTTTAAAGACAAATATATAACAGCTAATAATAATTTACAAAAATGCCTTTTTACTTTATCACCTTGAGCGAATATCATTAAATTAGCATGTGCTCAAACTGTGCTTTTTCAAAACGGTCCTCCGCATTTGTAAATTTTATGCACACAAAAGGTGTCGAATATCACTGACGCACGATTTGCTATACACTATTGGATGCTAGATGAAATGTGAAAACACCTCCTGTACATTGAGTTTCATTTTCCTCAAGACGTTATATCATTAACGCCAAACAAACATAGTGTTGTGGTTGCCGGTTTTTTTTGTAAAGTTATTCTATTGTTTAAATCGTTGTTTTGTTTAAATACATTCGAACTTTAAATGTGCCAAGATATCGATGCAATTAAAGTAAACTTTATAAAACTAATTAAACAAAACGTCGGCCGGGAAACTAAAACTACAAATTAATTTTGGTTGACCTAAATTGTAAATGGAAATAACAGGGAAAACAGTATAAAAACTACCCTTTGGTGTTGCCACTACACCGATTTAGACCATTCATAAGCGGATCCATTGTTTCATATAATAAGGGCGTATGGAATGAGATTTGCTAAATTTCATGAGATTATAGTACATTTATGCAATGCGATGCAATTCGTCGGAGCCCACGCTTTATCATTACGATTACTACACAGACTAAATGGTCAATGAAGTATAACGTGATGAATAGCCTGGGTAGAGATGATGGAGGCGTGGGAAATTTCATTATGATGGTATCGGATTTCCAGGTTATCCATGTAGTTTTAACTACTATTATTGAGAAATTGGGTGCGTGACGGTAGCTATCTCCTTCGCCAAAACCTGCCAGTGCGCTTGAAATTGGATATAATTACATCTCATCATCTAACTCTTCTCATAATAAAATACAAAGGCAAAATGACGGGTCTGTACCGCAATTCGAAATATGCTGTGTTAATTCTGTATGTCACTTTATTCTCCAAAATTTCAATCGAGGGCGCAAAACACATCATTAGAAACAATGGCAATGACTGTGAAGTGAACGGATGCATATGCTACGGATATTACATGGAGTGCGAAGATGGAATTCCTGTGAATATTCCAAGTGGAATAACTAGTGTTAAATTAACAGATCTTAATTGCAATATATGTTTGTCTCCTGAAGCCTTTAAAAACCAAACATGGGGGAACATACTGACTTTAGATATATCGTGGCAAAAACCACTCTCGAAACATGTGTCTATCTCAAACGACACATTTAAAATGATGAACAGCTTACAATCCCTTGGAATACATGCTTGTGGTTGTCCCATAACTCAGTTGGAATACGGAGCGTTCAATGGATTGGATAGTATTGTTGAATTAAATGTTTCTAACAATGAACGATTTTCATTCGATGTTTTTAGTATGATACTCATTTCGAAAACGGCATTCCCAAATTTGAAAACACTGTTAATGAATGACTTTTCGATTCCAGATTACTACCACATTCAAATTAATTTAAATGACAGTGTTTTAACCGCACTTGGTCAGCGTAATTTGACCTGTTTAGAAGCAAACGGCAATTTTATACATCGTTTCGACGCGGACCCATCCAACATTATATTCAATAACCTTGAAAATATATCGCTGCAAACAGTCAAAGTACATCAACTGAATGGTGGAGACTGGACAAGGGATATTACTTATAGGTCACTACGAACTGTTGATTTTTCAGAAGGCCGTTTTCCGATGTTTATAAACAGTGTGAAAAATGCTGAATGTACACGAGCGTTTGGAAAGGAAAATTGCACAGTTCAGGGTAGAGACTTTGTCTTGGTATTAAAACGATTGCGGCATGTGGACACACTCATAGCAAACAATATATATGACAGACCGAATTTAAGCCTACCTTTTAATTTTACTTTATCCATTCCATCGGAAAACTTTACCTTTTCTCTTAAAACACTATCCTTCCAGAGGAACAGTTTAAAAAGGATTTTGTTTGAAATTGAAACAAACATTACATTCGAGTTAGAAAATTTGGATTTACAATTTAATGAAATGGTATATTTCGGTCTTCCATATGTATGGGGTCATAAGCTTTCTACTCTTTTACTTGCGCACAATAATCTGCATAGTATGCTTCAAAGCCATCCGGATCAGTTTACTGAAATGTTTAAATATATGTGCAATCTACAAGTGGTGGATATTTCATCCAATCAGCTACCGTACGTTCCAAAGGCAATGTTTAAAAACAACAAGCATCTACAAGAGATTTACCTAAGTGATAATAATTTGATGCAGTTTTACCAAACAGGTGTGATTCCTTACAGAGTTATTGATTTAGCCAAGAATTATATTGACGCGTTCAACGATAAGAGCATTCGGTGGTTTGAGGAAATCAACCATTTAAGTAATGGATCCTTGCAATTACACATTGATTCGAACCCTTTACAATGCAGATGTAACAGTCGGACGTTCATCCACTGGCTGCTGTCTTCAGAATTTGTTTTTCATCAGAACTTAGTTTGTCAGTTAGACGGTGTACAATCCAAAATAAACAAAACTACTTTTGCAAAGCTGCAACGCGACTGCAACATTTATATCAAATATATATACATATCCAGCATAACATTTGTTTCTTTATGTGTAGTTTTTATGTGTACTAAATTTGGAAAGCAAATGTTAAACAGACACAAAATTAAAAAGAAAGCTGGAAGTGTCCTTACACAGCTCAAGAACGGTTGTTTCAAACTTCGATTTTTGTCGTTTCTTATCTACAGCGACAATGATTCAGAGATAGTGCTGGAGTACCTATGGCCTTTATTAACGGATGCCTTTAAATTGAATGTAGGAGATGTTGAAGGCGAAAATATGAAATTTGTCGGCATTGGTGATAGAGACTTTCGTCCTGGATACGGCATAATGGATGAAGTGAATAAATGTTTTAATGACACAGCGGTCATTTTGGCGGTTGTGTCAAATGGCTTCTGTGAAAGCGTATTTTGTAGAAATGAGCTCGAGTATGCGATTATATTGAACAAGCCTGTCATATTGCTCTTTGTTGAGAAAATTCAGGAAGAGTCCATGCCTGCTTGCGTTCGACAACTTTTCAACAGAAATGTTCGAGTGAAGATTGAAATGAAAGATGCCGGAATAAAAGTTACGCCTCACGTGGATGACATGTGCTCTGCCATTTTCAGTTTAGCATATTGATACGTAGGTTAGACTCACCTTGTTGGCAAAGAACGATAAGAACAGCATCAAAACTTTTAAAGCTAAAATATATCCAACAATATTTCAAATAACGCCTGTTTTATATATTTGATAAAACACAGTTTTACGAGGAGAATGCTCGAATGTTATATCTTATTAAAATAAAAGTGTGTATTATATTACAAATTTATAATCGTATTCTTCTGATTAAATATGTAATCTCTTTTGGAGTTGATAAAATAAAGCCTTAATGTATTATTGCATGAACAGCTCAATTGTAAATATATTTTAAGTAGTAGTAGTATTAGTATTAGTATTAGTAGTTGTAGTAGTATTAGTAGTAGTAGTAGTAGTAGTAGTAGTAGTAGTAGTAGGGCTTTTCTCGGTAATTTCCATTGTGTTTTGATATGAATTTTATATGTCCGAGTTAATACCTAATACGTATAAGTATAACCCAATACATTTCAAAAGTGTCCGTTAAGCGTGTCATAGATTTGATAGGGTTAAAGATAGAAGGTGTATGGATGCTTCAATGTCTCGGGTCGTTATGCTTAACATTACGTCACGGATCAGCTCAGCCAAATATTAACTTCTTACTGTCATGAACTTGACACTTCAACAGAAATATAATAGGACAATTTTGAGTAATCACTGTCAATGGAAAAATTATTAATTTTCATGGGTATATTTTCTACCTAGGGCAAGTTTGTTAAACTTAAATAAATGAAAAGGGAATATATTGCTTAAAACCCCCCTAAGATTTGCTCTTTACGGTACACTGAGTGTTTGTCGTCTGCTTTAAACGATCTGAAGTTTAACTTCCTTTTTAGTTTTTAATATATGTAATTTGATGTTTAGACAGAAAATAATAAGGTGTAGAATGTAAGTTGATTCAGGTGTGTAAATATAATGTGAAGACAAATTTATTTGTATGAAGTACAAAAGATACATCATATTTTGCATTAAAGTTACTCGCTCATGGTTTGTAAAATGCACATTTTAATAACGGAATAAGGTGTGACAAAAGGTGGCAATGAGTATTAAAACAAACATACCAAAAGCTGGAACTTTAAGCATATATGTTGAACTTCTTCTCAAATATCGTCTTCGAAGACAACAATTTTCATAAGCGTTAGTAACGCAATTGAAACTTAATAACTGCTGTGGTGTTGCATGATTGGTTGATTGACGTTATCACGTGATCATTTAAAGGTCAATATATCAACCACTATGTTAAGATCCGGTGGCCGTGTTGACTAGCAGGTTGTTTGTATACTTTTTCTTGACTTTATCGGCGTGAGTTCGAACCCCACTTAAACCAAACTATTTTTTTATGCTACAACTGTACTTCTGTCTGCAAATTCGATATCATAGAGTATAATAATGAGAAAATAAGTGTTTTCAGATGCATTACCGGGAAAACTAAGTTTTGGTCCAAAACATGGGCGAGTCACATTAAACTTATCTGCCGATCTTTTTTACATACTTATAGCGTGATCCCTAATGTTAAATATAGGATATATTTATACACTTGACAAAACTTACAGCACTTTATTTTCTTGGTGTTTGGTATAAAAATTGAGATACTGTTTTTTATTGTTTATGTTCTCGCATTTCGTCATTATAATGTGAATCCCATTATACGGGTCACATTCTTGTCTCTGTACACAAAGCGAGTCATTTGGCGGTGATGTTTTCTTCAACAAAACATAGTTGATATTTTTATTTTTTTTAAAGTTAGAATCGAATTTGATTGCACGTGATCTAACGGAAAATGTAGTTTGTCTCTGATCACGAGTAAAATAAAATATGATATTTTATAAAAAAGTTTCTTTTATGCTTTTATCGGTGTTTTATTAGTGTTTTGATTTAGTGACTTAATTATCCTCTTTTTTTTGAAAAGGCTGTTTTGAAACCGTTACTTATGGGACGTCCCTCACGCAAAATCATAACTGATGACGTAGATGTCAATTTTATATTTACGGTTTGTTGAGATATTCTTATATTCGTTTTTTTATTATTCGCTTGTTTAGTGCAAATATTTTATGGATAATAATCAATGAAGTTTTGTAAGTGCATCTTTGTTCCAAAAATAACGTAAACTCTTTGATATATTAAACGGGGCATGAATACATAACCAAATTAACACGTCGCCATTTATTGAATAAAAATTTGAAAGGTCGAACATGGTAGCCAAACTTTTGCGGGTAACCATTTGAACTAATACAATTTTCTTAGTTTTAGAATGTGTTTATTATTCATGAGTGTTTAGTCATCTTACTAATTACGCTTGAAGTTTAGTCGTTTTCAAGTAGAGAGAGCAGACACACTAGATTGTTAACAACTTGTAAAGCGTTGGTGGGGTAGAAAAATATCAGTTAATCTGTAATTTGTTGTGTGAATTTTCCGAGTTTGTATTACGTATTATAACGACAAATAGTTCAAAATGCATTTGAACGATGATATAACATTATGTTCGCACAGTTGCATTCGTCATTTGTTTGTCATGCGTGTCATGTGTTTCAATGATTACATACCCAATTTGGACCACAAAAATTAAAAACAAAATCAAACGTTTGTGTTTTTAAGAAATGTATTCAAACAGATTTACGTGATGCAAATTAAATCCAAGACAAATTAAGACAAAGTATGAGCCTTAATCGTTTTTTTTATACAAAATGGTCAATGTAATAATAGAGAATATGTAAAATCCCACGTAAAGATATTTAAGACTCATATACATATGTAAACTAACGTTAAGTATGATCATATATTGATCCTTTGAATATCAATATGAAAACTTCTTAATAACAAGAACTTATTCAACACTGGGAAATGCTAGTGGTGAATGCTGTTGAGACGCACGTGAATATGACATATCCATGACATAAACACACGGTGAATACTTACTTTCCTCCTAGAGGGACAAAACATTGAAACATGGTGCAAGGGATCATGTAAGTAAGTCACATGACTCATGAAGGGATACACCATGGAAGCGTGGCACGTGGGAGGATGACGATTGGGAATATGTTGCTCAGCAACATGATGCATGGTCGCGTGATGCACGAGCACAAGGCATGTTGTAAACTGGCTTTTATTTATTGATATTTTCCTACATGTAGATCCATTTAGATATTGAGGGAATCATCTATTTGCCAAGCTTGAGATATTTCTATTAGGTAACAAGTAATTATCTATTTGCATGTTTGTTTTAAGAGAAGAAGTCTAACAAATTAGATTTTCATAACTATGCAATTTACTTTTATTTATACACCAAATAAAGCGTTGTAAAGTTTAAAATAAGAGTAAGTTTTCTAACACTCTAACGATTAATAGAGCACGGTTAAAAATTAAAATGCATAGAAAATCTATTTAAGAAGGTCTCATTTCAAACGGCTCTAAACTGTCAGCCATGGTTGCACAGTCACAACTCCAAAGCAGCCACTCTTTACGAAGCATACTGCTTGAACCATATCAATTTCATCGAATCTCGTGTTGTTTTAGAATGTTTGTGTTCTGTTGGATTATTCTCTCTGTGACGAATTGAAAGGTCATCTTAAAAGATAAGAAGATTACTACAATTGGCGAAATGTTGCTTTTTGAGTTTTAAATATTCCCTTTTATTGCATACTAGCTGTAGCACATAAACTCAGTAACAATAATTGATAATGTAAATGGTAATATGAATAAATAAAAAATCATTCATATATTCAAATTAATGAGATTTGACATATTAAAAATTTTTAAATGCAAATAACAGTTCGAAATAAATCTTAGATTCCCAACTCATGGAAAATTCGAAAGTAACTGCAAGTTGGAGCCTAGACAATCTGAAAAGCCAAACTTTGCATATTATTCTGCCTTGATTTTACTAGAAGTCTTTCCAGGGGGTTTCAAACACTAGCGGAATAATCGACAAGAACATTGATCTGACCATACTCAAGTTAAAGAGAAGTAAGTATGAGTCGAAATAACAATTGTATAACACCTTCCTTATTCATTCATAGTTCAGGAGAGAACATAGATATTGTCTTACAAAAACACAGTTGTATGGAAAAAAAGAATGGAAATGTATTTTTTTAACATGATGTTTTTCCCATATTAAAGTTTTGTCATAGGGAACTGTAAAAAAATAATTCGTTATCAGCTATTTCCCCTTCCAACAAACATTTTGCAACTTAAATTTCCTCGTATATAATGCTTTACTATACAAAATGTGAACGGTGACCGTCGATTACCTTTTGATTCTGTTTCCCATGACAATGAATGAGTGGATGATAGGTTTAGCCTTATTTGCAGGTTGAATAAGCTACTTACTCCTCCTACTTACTGCCGAAAATGCCTGCTTTTTTGCGAGTGAGACTTCGCTTTATCCTTATGAAATCGGTCAACGGGGGAAAAGCAATTCAGTACAATGTCAGTACAATATAGAAAGTATACAGATGTGGATGGCATTCGCATAGATTCCATTGAATGTCCTGACCTGATTTTATAATAGTCTGTCAGAGGAAAACAAGGCAGATGATCAATTAATTGCCTACTAGAAAAAATGACAAAAAATGATATCTATCCCCTGTAATAAAAGGAATTTCAAAGAAGTCACTTTTGGTAAAGGTGTAAATGTTATAATTTTATTAAACTTGTAATGTATGGTTCGTTAGTATTGTTTTTTGTTAATTTTAATAAGATTAATAGGTAAAAAGATTTTGTCAGTTTAATCGAGTTACAATTCTTTTTTTTCACTGTAGCTGGTAATGCCATTTATTTCCATGTTAAGCTAAATTGTTTGGATCCTGTTAGTCAGTGATACCGGACTGCGTTCGGCATTTCCTAATGCATAATGTGAAATATTTTGGCACATATAGAGCCCGTATGGATCCACCGCCAATAAAGTTAACATAGGGGCGTAATGGAATCACGGAATGCCCGCAAAATACATTTTGGGTAGTCGATATACCAAAACAAGCGTGCATATATACACAAACAGCCTAAGTGAAGTGTAGCCATAAATGAATCCAGTAAGGTTCACAGCACTACCCACATTTAACGATAAACCGGCGAGCGAAGATGTATACTTTCGTACAAAGGTACTGAAAAAAACTTTAAAAATAAGTCTGAACCTAAGTGGATGAACCCCGTTCATTGCGTAAATAAGGAACATGAACTATTGAGCTTTGTGTGTTTTGAAAGATTGCCACCAGATTATATAGTAGATTTGCAGCTTTTGCGGAAGGGCTCAATGGCTTGTACTTAGAAAGAACGACAATCGCCAGGCTTTACAAGATAGCATTTGAGACCAAATTAACTTAGTCGGAGGCAGCTCCTTATGTCCCTGCGTACGACCTGTGAGTGTCATTGCTTGGAGGCTCCCCGCATCATAATTTTTTGAGAACTCAAACGCATCATTTCAAGACCTTAGAGAGTCAATGTTTTAATAGCACCAAAGGAAACTGATCACTTGTGACCAGGGAGCAATCGACATGATAAATGATCCTGCATTTTATGGGTGCACACGAAGATGCCCGATGGAGCTAACAGTACAAGTCGATTCATTAAGAAATGTTAATTCTAATGTTTTCTGAGCATCCAGTTGGAGTATTTATGAATGACACAATGTAATTTGAAGCAGATTTTTTCCACACGCGATGCCGATGATCGATATAACGTTATCGACCGTATTGCTCGGAAGGTTGAACCCCATTAAAGAAATAAGCCAAAATACAATGATATAACATGCAGAACACAGGGATGGTTCGTTTCTATTTGTGTAAACAATCCATCTTAAAATGGGTAGTATGATAGGATGGCGTATGTTCTTATCCGCCCGTTTGGTAGCCTCTGGAGATGTTAGTCACTGTTAATTGAGTCGAAGGATCTGGTGCCCCCACCCTTTTGCACTTAAATACGCATGACTGAACCGACATAAATGAGATGAAGAATACTATTAAACTGACTGGTTGGGGTCATTTTTTCCTACGTTTTGCGACTTACGAAGAAATGTAAAGTTGAACAGTCCCTGGTCTACGATGACATGGAGACTATAGCCGAGTTAAAGAGTCTTTCAGCTTCGACAAGATATATGGCTTTTAAAACGGGAAGAAGCTATAAAAATGTCATATTTATTTAAATGTCTAATTGGACCCATCGTGACCATTGTGCTGGCCGTTTGAACAAGCCCTGCGTAAAAATGCTAAAGTCAGCACAACGTTTGGCCACGTGGCACATTGAAAGCACGTCATCAAACTGTTTGTACATTTATACAAAATAAATGCGCACGTAAGTAACGTGGTATACATAAAATATCATCAGAATTTGCGTTAAAAATCACTAAAACCTGACGTCAGCACAATTTGAGGTCCCGTCGTACATAAAAAGTCAGTAAATTGTGTTTTCTTAAATTAAACACGATTGCTGTTTATGCCAGTAAAATGACAAAATAAACGTCATTAGCATTTACGTCAAATTTAGACACACAAATTGCTAACATCTACACAACCTAAAGTCACGTGTTTCACAAAAATACGTCAGTGGCGTTAAATTTTACACAACTTATGCTTTCGTAATACTTGTGTTACCTTACTAAATTTCGAGGTCGTGCAATACAGTTGTTTCAACAGCATTGAAAATGGAGCTCATGTAGTTCGAAATAACGTCGACGATAATAACGTTAACAAACATTCTTTTCAAAAATATTTATTTTTTTAAACTATATTTTGGGAGAATTCCAATAACTAAACTAAATTACACAGATCGTTTTTAATCATTAACCCAACACATACACCGAGCAATTCAATATTAGATTCAATATTATTTAATTGATTTCAGTTAACTTATTAATTCATTAAAAAATGATAATAATGATAATAATAATAATATTAATAATAATAATAATAATTATAATAATAATAATAATAAAAATGAAAAATATAATAATAATAATAATAATAATAATAATAATAATAATAATAATAATAATAATAATAATAATAAAATTAATTATTATAATAATAATAATGAAATTAATAATAATCGTAATAATTATATTTTTACTAATACAAATACTAATACAAATACTAATACTTATACTAAAAATGATAATAATAATAATAATAATAATAATAATAATAATAATAATAATAATAATAATAATATCAATAATTACAACAATAATAATAATAATAATAATAATAATAATAATAATAATAATAATAATAATAATAATTTTGTATTAAAATATAAAGAATGTTATTAAATGTATACATGCATACATTCTTATTATTTTTACTATCTAAAAACAGATTTTCGTCGGTGAATCGCTGAATAGAAATGTTTATGGTATCAGTGTTAGAGAACAAGTGCACGTGAATATTGATGTGTTTCAGCAATTCACCAAGGTGTCATCTTTAAAGAAGCAGGCGCCTTGCCACTTCAAAGACGGCACGTGTCAACGTTGTTTAAGTTAACATTTATCAATGCATGTATACATTACACCTTAATATCATATTAGAAAAGAAAATAACACCTTATTGATTGTAATGAGAAATATAACCTGGACATGCTAAAGATTTGGTTAGTTCTGGCCCAAACAATACAGATAATAATAGTGATAATAAAAATAATAATAACAATAATAATAATAATAACAATAATAATAATAATAATAATAATAATAATAATAATAATAATAATAATAATAATAATAATTATAATATAATAATAGTAATAATAATAATAAAAATAATAACAGATTTATTTTAAAAAGGTAACACATAATGACAGAATTACAGTGTCAACTTTAAAACATCATATTTTCAATATGGCCTAAAACAAAACATAATGACAAACATCTTTACACAATTCACACATGTATACATACTATTATTTAAATATCATCAAATACGATAAACAACGAGTCATATAAAGCATTAATGAATAAACATGTTAATTATGTTAAACACAAGGAATACAAATGAATGATAATGATTTTAAATATCAATGCATTGATATAGAACATGGCTTTTTCGCAAAACACTTCAACCTCTGATAACAGTTATGTAATCACACTTATGTCCTGCAGAAATTCTAGCATACAAGACACAACTCCCAAATTATCCAAGACCACCTCCCCCCCCCCTCCCCCCCCCCCCCACCCGCACACACTTACTATTCGGCTTTTACCTCAATATAGTTGAAGTATCTCAATGAAGGAAATCCAACATGATACTTCGTGAACGAAATTTCAATTTGGAATTGCCTTATAGTTTCCTGATCAATATACGACCGAACATACAGTCATTTTAGTCACTGAGTCAGACAAACTGTTAAAACACATTCTTCGTTTTCTCTCTGTATGTAGATGTATCTGACGTGTTCATGTCCACCTGAAAGAAAATATTATTCAATGTGCATTATTTCAAAAAGCTTTATTTAATGACAATTGTACTGGGAATTTTGCATTTGTAACACTAAATTCATCATCATCATCATCATCATCATCATCATCATCATCATCATCATCATCATCATCATCATCATCATCATCATCATCACTCACTGTATATGCATAAACAACAATCACTTACATAAAACCTCTGTGATGCTCAGCTCCTAACCGGAAGTTGTCGAGGAGGGCTGTTACGTCATCAACATACCACAATCGGCGAAACTGAAGAATCACAATTCATTTAGTAAATAATTGCTATCTTGCTATGTGTTATTTCATAAGTTATACTTATTTAAAGCGTAGCTTGATAATTTGTATGCATTTATCATAACATTCTATTCATCATAATCATCATAATCATCATCATCATCATCATCATCATCATCATCATCATCCATCATCATCATCATCATCATCATCATCATCATCATCATCATCATCATCATCAACATCATTAGCAGCAGCAGCAGCTTCAGCAGCAAAAACGGCTGCAGAAATAGCAGCAGCAACAAGATCGTCATCAGCAACACCTTAGTAATTCTCTTCAACATGTGTGATAGACAATCGCTTACATAAAGCCTCTGTGACGGAAGTTGCGGGAGCCGGCTTTGAATGAGTATATGGGTCTTAAAGATATGACGTAATCAACCCAGCAGAGGTCGATACAGGCCTGTCGCATCATGCTAGCGGAAATGGTTGCAGAAACCTGAAGAATAACAAGTGCAAGAAAACATTTGTTATCTTTGTCATACTATTTAAGCATAGCATTATATTGTGCATATTTTTGTCATTACCTTTCTTTCAGCACATGTGTACTATTAGAATGTTCTATTATTCATTCCGAAAATGTATAGTGTAAGTCAAAGCTGCTATAATTCAAAAATAAATTCATCTGGTGTTTGTCTGTAGCGCAGTTTCATCTAGCACCATTATGTAGCGCAGCTTCATCTGGCGTTTGTCTGTAGCGCAGTTTCATCTGGCGGTCGTCTGTAGCGCAGTTTCATCTTGCGTTTGTCTGTAGCGCAGTTTCATCTAACACTATTATGTAGCGCAGCTTCATCTGGCGTTCGTCTGTAGCGCAGATTCATCTAGCACCATTCTGTAGCACAGCTTCATCTGGCGTTTGTCTATAGCGAAGTTTCAACTAGCACTATTCTGTAGCGCAGCTTCATCTGGCGTTTGTCTATAGCGAAGTTTCATCTAGCACCATTCTGTAGCGCAGCTTCTTCTGGCGTTTCTCTGTAGCGCAGTTTCATCTGGCGGTCGTCTGTTGCGCAGTTTCATCTTGCGTTTGTCTGTAGCGCAGTTTCATCTAGCACTATTCTGTAGCGCAGCTTCATCTGGCGTTCGTCTGTAGCGCAGTTTCATTTGGCGTTCGTCTGTAACGCAGTTTCATCTAGCACTTTTTAGTACCGCAGCTTCATCTAGCGACTTTCTGTAGCTTAGTTTTATATAAATTAAAACCAAGAGAGATATTTAATATGTTCAACAATTTTTTTTACCAAACATAAGACTATAGGTTTTATTTCGCGCTTGACTAAATCTGATATCTAAAAATATATGATAAGAGTTTCCTAGCTATTCAATATCTACTTCAAAATTTAGCTGTAGAAAACAAATAAACATTCGGGATAATTAAGTAAATATCGGACCGTTATCGGAGGATCATGGGCCGATATACAGACATTCTGACTAGATATCGATACCTATCCGATATGGTTATGCTCGCTGGGGAGTAGCAGGTACATTTACTGATACAGAGTAACAGGTACGATAGCAGGTACAGTGTAGCCTGTACGGTAGCAGGAACAGAGTCCCAAATACGGTAGAAGTTACGAGGTGACAAGTACAGACACAGAAACACCGCAACAAGTACGCGCAGCATGTACAAAGTAGCAAGTACAATAGCAGGTCCAAGGCAACTCATACGCTAGCAAGAATAAAAGTAGGTAGTATTATAGCATTAACAGAGTAGTAGGCAAGTCATACGGTACAGAGAAGCAGGTACGGTGGCAGGTACAGAATTGCAGGTACGGTAAAGTTAGCAGAATAGCAGAATTGTAGCAGGTGTGGAGTTGCTGGTACGGGAGGAGAAACAGAATTGCAGGTACGGTAACGTGTGCAGAAAAGCAGAATTGTAGCAGGTGTGGAGTTGCTGGTACGGGAGGAGAAACAGAATTGCAGGTACGGTAACGTGTGCAGAATAGCAGAATTGTAGCAGGTGTGGAGTTGCTGGTACGGGAGGAGAAACAGAATTGCAGGTACAGTAACGTGTGCAGAATAGCAGAATTGTAGCAGGTGTGGAGTTGCTGGTACGGGAGGAGAAACAGAATTGCAGGTACGGTAACGTGTGCAGAATAGCAGAATTGTAGCAGGTGTGGAGTTGCTGGTACGGGAGGAGAAACAGAATTGCTGGTACGGAAGCCGATACAGAGGGTATGGTAGCAGGTGCGCAAGCAGGTACAGGGCAGCAGGTGCGGAGGCAGGTACAGGGGAGCAGGTACAGGGATCAAGTAAAGGGGAGCAGGTACGTTCGCACATACCGTAGAAGGTACAGGATGGAACGGAAGCAGGTACGTTAACAGATACAGGAGAGGGGGGCAGGTGAGGTAGCAGTCACGGTTGCAGATACAGAGGGGGGTTGCAGGTACGGTCGCAGGAACGTGGGGGCAGGTACGGAGGCAGACACGGTAGCAGGTACAGGGGAGGGGGGCAGGTACGGAAGCAGGTACGGTAGCAAGTACAAGTGGGGTCAGGTACGGCAGCAGGTACAGGGGAGGGGGTCATGTACGGAAGCAGGTACGTTAACAGATACATGGGGGGAGTAAGGGACAGGTGGGGCAGGTACGGAGGCAGGTACGGTAGCAGATACAGAGGGGGGAGTAGGTACGGTAAAAGGTACGATGGCAGATAAAGGGGGAGCAGGCACGGTAGCAGGTACGGTAGCAGTCACAGGAAATCGGGCAGGTACGGAGGCAGGAACGATGGCAGATACAGGTGGGGGGCAGGTACGAAAGCAGGTACGGTGGCAGATACAGGTGGGAGCAGGTACGTTTGCAGATACAGGAGGTGGGGGCAGGTAAGGTAGCAGGTACGGTAGCAGGTACGGTCGCAGATACAGGGGGGAGCAGATACGGTAGCAGGTACGGTGGCAGATACAGGTTGGGGGCAGGTACGCAAGCAGGTACGGTGGCAGATAAAGGTGGACGGGCAGGTACGGAGGCAGTTACGGTAGCAGGTTCATGTGTGGGGCAGGTACGGAAGCAGGTACGGTAGCAGGTACAGGTGGAGGGCAGGTACGGAAGCAGGTACGGTGGCAGATAAAGGTAGGGGGCAGGTACGGAAGCAGGTACGGTAGCATGTACAGGTGTGGGGGTAGGTACGGTAGCAGGTACGGTAGCAGGTACAGGTGGAGGGCAGGTACGGTAGCAGGTACGGTAGCATGTACAGGTGTGGGGGGCAGGTACGGTAGCAGTTACAGGTGGGGGCAGGTACAGAAGCAGGTACGGTGGATGATACAGCAGGGGGCAGGTACTGAATCAGGTACGGTAGCAGGAACAGATTAGCAGGTTCAGTAGAAAGTAAAAAGTAGCAGGGTTTTATTTTCGTGCAGAGTAGCAGGTTAGGTATAGGGTCAGCCAAATTAGCATGTCGATTTTGGACAAGATTAAAGGTACAAGAGTAGTAGGCACAGAAGTTCAGTTACTGTGGCAGTTAGAGAAGGAGGTACAGAGGAGTGTGCATAGCAGTATCGGTTGAATGAACAGGTACGTATCAGGTACAAGTGTAGCAAGTACGGTAACAGGCACAGAGTAACTGGTACGGTAAAGACACGGGGTAACAGGTACGGTAGTTGGTACAAGATTGCAACTACGGTAGTAGATACATAGTAGCTGGTACGGTAGCTGGTACGGTGTAGCAGGTACGGTAGCCGGTACAGTCAAGTGATCATGGCCATATCGGATCGATATCGGCATTTGGTCGGAATATCGGTAGATCGGCCCAATGATGGTCCGATAATGGTCCAATATTTAGGTAATTATTCCCCTAAGTGAATTTGTGCTAGACTAAATCATGAATTATAATTTCAGTAACTAGAATACTCTTAATATATATTGAATACTGTATGGGTGTTTTTTAGCCGATCAGAAAATGCGTTGGTCCAATATCCAGTCATATGTTTGGGTCGCACTTCCTAAGAATTCTGTTTTCATTTTGCTTTGAAGATTTCTGTTTTACAAGAGAAACAACTGCCGTAAACTATAGTGTGAGGTATGGGCCAATCACTGAGTATACCTTTCTATGTGGCCAGGAGTCATCCAAATCGATTGTGTACAAAACAGAGACGCAATGATAATAGAGTTTGAAAGGGAAATAACTTAATATTATTCAATATATGTAAGGGGAACTACTTAGTTTTAATTTAAGGTATGTAAGGGAAATAACTCAATCATTTCTCAATATATGTAAGGGAAACTTCTCTATTATAATTCAAGGTATGTACGGGAAATAACTCAATTATTATCTACGGAATTGAAGGATGGTAACTTCTCTATCCTTTTCACACCAAGTTCTATCTAGATCTAGACGTATATGAGCAATAGTATGAAGAAACGTGCAAATATAAATAATGTATGAATTACTACTTGCTAACGTATTACCCACATTTCTCTGTTACGAGCTTTTCCCAAACCTTAACCTGTCGTAGTTGGACGAATCATGTCACGTGGTTGAATAGCTTCGACCTCAAAGTGGTCTGAATAGATTTTTTTACGACACGGACGCCGTGGAAGGTGGGGGAAGTCCTGGAACTTAAAACATAAAAAGAATAACAATTTGAGTGTTGATCTAAAAAATTCTTTACAGTTATACAAAATATACGTACAACCATGTACCAAAAAATGTTTCGGATTAGATTCTAAATACATTCGATCTGGACCGAAATTATCGTATGTAGCTAGCAACGACTCGTGAATGTATAGATCAAATGAGTCAAAATAATATATATGGCCATCATCACCATTCGGAACACCTCCGATGTTTGTAGGTACATCAGTAGAAGTAAGTAAATCTTAGATAATGGTTATAATTAATTGTCGTGTTTTAACGTGTGTTAAAACTATTTTTATTACTAAATTTAAATTAATTGCCTGTTAAATGAATTCTTGCCTAAATATTTAAGATTCTCAAGAGAAAAGTCATTTGGGGCGTAATATAAACAAGTTTAACTGCTCTATTGAAATTAACAATCGATATACTTGCAGCATAGTTAAATTGTAAAGAGTTCTGACATTGTATACCGTCCGTATACATCAGAGGTTGTTTTTGATGGAAACTGGCCGAGGTATTCCTAATACATCAAGCCACACATCCTTCATAACAAACATTATCAATCATTTATAATGAAAATAAGGAAAATCAAATATAAAGAAAATCAATTTCTTGCATACCGGACGTGTGTTTCCGTTCATGTCACCAGTGCTGGAAAAAAACATCCTACATACCCCATGTAATATGAGTCATGCGCAACAACGCGCCACTACTTATTTCATTTATTGTATGGTTTATGAAAAATATATTATGCCATTTCAATAAAGCGCAATGAAACATATATGTTTGCAAGACTTTTGATTAAAATTAAAAATAAATAATCGTTAAAAAACGCTATATTTTGTTATTCAAAATTACTGCGCTCTATGACGTCAGTACAACAGCGCACACGCTTTTTGGTGTAATTGTTCAAAAGTTCGATTTGAACGTCATTTTTCCACAGACTGATAAATTTATATGTGAAAGAAAAAGTATCAATCATGTGTTTCCGGTCCGGATAGAAAAATCCGACCCTCGGCACACTGCGTGGCCGGTAACTCGGCAAGCTTCGTTACCGGTTTACGCACGTGCCCTCGGGTCGGATTTTTCTATCCGTAACGGAAACACATGATAGATACTTATATTCCCATCATTCAAGTACAAATTTCACAAATACAATTGTGACGGGTTGCAGACCATTCTTTGTTTATTCTTGCTGAGCGTTTGCGTTTTTTCACGCTGGTATGCAATACGGCCTAGCTTATTTCTTGAGTAATACAATTATTGTTTTAAATACAGTCTATTTGTGGTATTTTCCCTGAATATTCGATACAAAAACGTGTTTTTAAGAAGTCATTACATCCCTTACCACTTAACCCCTGCTGGGTATAATCTTTCAGTTATGATCGTGCTCGGGTGACCCTTGATCTGGCAACGTCATTGGTGTGACGTCATCAAACAGAAGCCTGTTATCACAAACACCTAGTGTTTTCCAGGCGGGTGTCGACTTCTGATAAGTTGCGGAATTAAAATTTGAAAAATTGATTTTTATTTCCTGGTGTCAGTCATGAAACACGAGCGTCGTTAGTTTTATTTATTTGAAGTAATACGTTTGTACCCGAGTATAAACATAAATCAAATGAGGTTTTCGTTTTGGAAAATAAAATAAAATGATTTGGTATCTTAATGTAACCACTAGAAATGGGATCTAAGATAAAGTATATATACTGCGCCATGCGTTTAGAAAGTTTTCGTTTTGGGGAAATTATCATGAAAGAAAAGAAATATATTGTAAGAAGAAAAAATATAGTCAAGAAAAAAGATAAATCCCACACTTATAATCAAATTTAAGGCTTTTGTTGCATTTTCTTTTCTTCTCGGCAGTTTTCGTGGCAAAGTTCGGTTAACATCGGGCATTTCCGTCAATGTCCGACTTCTCACGATCTCATCCAGAATTATTCTCAAATCTATATCAAACAACAGCTCCGAAATTAAATAACATTGCATTGAAAACAAATATATACGAGCAAAGGAAAGACAAAAATAGTACACTGTTAAATGAAGTCTGGTTAACCAGCCCCTACCAGTGTGTGTACGATATATTGCAGGGGCGGCTCCCGGAATTAACGTAAGAGGGGGCGTTACTTAGGGGCGCAACCTTTTGTCATGCATCCCTCCCTCTGAACCGAAGGTGTATGGCATGAACTGTTTGCATGTGGATTTGGGCTTACTCAATCAAGAAAGTTTAACAATTTGTAGTCGGACATGATGAAATATGGGCGTATTTTATTATTTTTTCACTCCTATATTGACATAAAAAGTAAACTTTGACGATTTAAGAGGGGGCGCGCGCCGGATGCGCCACCCTTCTTAATCCGCTAGTGTATTGTTTTATAGTAGGAAGGGGACCGGACATGCTCATACGGTGTACATGTATTGTGTATGGGTAAGGAACAGGCTGATATCAAAATCTCGAAATGTCTTTAGTCTAATGCGCTTAATGTTCTTAATTTATTTATAACAGATGCACTCTTACTCCCAAATAAGATTTATCACAATTAATATTATTGTTTCAATATTCCAAAAAGTATTCATCAAAAAGGATGAATACATGTCGAAAACAAAGGTTACCGAGTTAAATTTTAAGGAAATAAGCATATAACACGGTCTTTCTACCTTATGAGACTATAGCAGACGACAGTAAATCGTTTAGCATTCACCAATCATTTAATATGTTTGCGCTTTCTGCTATTAGATACACAGTTACAATTTTGTTATCAGTAATTTATATTTTTCCATTCATGCAGTGTTTAGTAAGTAGATAAAGGTTTATCAGTCAAAATTGAAGTTTGTTATACAAATGTATGTATCGATTTTGAAAAAGATTGTCACTTTAAACTTGATTCAACAAAACAAAAACAAGGTTTGCATGGTTATCTGAAAGGACTCGATCATGGTTTTGAAAAATGCTAAGGGAGTACACATATTTCGAGAATAATGCCTAGTTCGGATATTTAGCTCCTTGACATTATTCCGGCGGTTATGTGTTAAGTCTTCTTTGGGCTCACTTTAACTTCCAGGTTAACGTTTAAGAGATTACTTAAAACGTCAAGATTGTAACGTACGCACCTGTTATCAGGAAGACATGGAGTGCCCGGAAATTGGGTCTGCTGGGGCAAGGTGAGGTTGGGGGAGGGGGTGGCGACACGATTTCCCTCCGTTGTTCACATAACTGCACAATGTTGATCGGGTCCACGTCAATCTCGTATGTCGTTCTTTTGGAGATTTTGTCTAAAAGAAACACACATAACGGGAATAACTATTTTATCAGCGCTTTCAACGATCACTTATATTGTTTTTATTTTACTCCGAGTACAAGACGATAACAATACTGTTTGAAACAACATTACTAACTATTAAGAGTTTTCTTCAGGTAAGTAAATGCTATAAAAACAATCAATATACATATTAATTAAATCTTAAAAAAATATTAAAAGGTCAATTTTTCAAAAGTATCAATTGATAAATTGCATTTGATATCTCTGCTTTTTATTATCACCATCATCACCATCATCATCATCATCATCATCATCATCATCATCATCATCATCAATCACATTTCTTACCAAACAATTCCCAAGTCGCTTTGTTCTCGTCTCTATGGTGATGTGCACGTGACCTTCGAGCGGGCGGAAGATTTTGTTGACGTCATATACCGGAAGGTTTGAACCTGGGCGTTTCCGATGCAATGCCGACTTCCGGTGTTAGGAAAGCTATAATTTCTGAAACGAGTGGCAGTAATGGCGGCAAAAAAAATGTAAAAATGTTATTTTCATTTTCTGCTTTTCACAAAGTATTACATAACGGTGTGAAAAGGGCCAACGAACGCGTATGACTGTATCAAAAAATGATGAAATAAATGCATTTAACTAGTACTATTAATTTAAAGTTCAATATCCAGCAACGTCCATATTCATGTTTGATTTTATTTATTTGCTTAATTTTAACTGCCAAGTTGATATTCCGATTATCATGTTTTCATTATATTATGATTAGAAATATATTTAATTACCTAACAAAACAAAATGGACATAATTTTGTGAACAAGGTTTGCCCATCAGACTGCCACATTTTCGCGTGAAAATTACCCAAATTTCATGCCAACAAGGTGGCGAATAACATGAAAACGAAACTAACATGTTCTGCTACCCGGGTTTGGTTAAAGCAATCTTGGGAAAGATGCTGGCGCTTGCATTTTCACTGTAAGATTGAGAAAACCAACAGAAAATGCTAGTCTGATTTTAATGTTATTATAATAAAAAATGAGCAAGGAATTCTCTACAAAAAGATTGAGCTTGCCTTCGAAAGAAAATGTTGTTTCCCGAAACTTAAATACCATATTTACTATATTAAACGTATTATAATAAGTAAATATATAGTTTTGTTTGTAATGTTGTCGTACCCTAAGTGTTTTAATCACCTTGTCCACAAAATACAACATCAAAACAAAATCTAAATAACTTTCAATTAATGAAACAATTTTGATTTTTGAATCATCCATGAATTATGAACGTCGTGAACAGAATTAATTATTTACGCATTTAATCAAAACTTACTTATAAACATTCATACATACAAGTGTTTGTTTTCGGAGGTTTTTAAAAAAAAATCAATTTCGGAACCATATAATGTTGTCAAAAATAACGATATCTATATAAAAGAGAACTGTCAAACTCGTATATGAAATAAACACTTGTGTTGCAGTTTCCGCTCGGGTGTTTCCGTGATTACGTTCGGTCAAGATCGTATAAAGTCGGGCACATTCGGCAATGTTCGACTACAACTATACCAATTCCTTCTGGCCGTGATCTTCAAACTTTGCATCAAAACTGAAATGGTAAAATCATCAGTAAATAGTATATAGCGAACAACATAATACCGATAAGTGACCGATTGAGCTATATGTTCTTAAGCGCAGTTTGACAAGTCAAAATTAAAACAGAAAATAACCAGGTATTGATGACTCGAAGGCTCACTATAAGCATCAGATTGGTATATTTTAACATGTGTTGGACAATAATCTTGGATTATAAGTGATCACAAGTTATGGCCCATATCTCACTTAAGAAAATAATACAGCCCGAGCAAAACTGAGCAAGTTTTAATCAGAAGGAGTTTAATGTTAACTGAGAAGTAAAAAGCAGCTTCAAATTTAATACCTACATGCACACTTTTCAATGTCCAAAATATATCCGATCTCTTCTTATTGTAAAACAAACTGAGCTCCCAAGATACCGTTTGCATATGCGCAGTGCCCATTTGGTAAGCGGTCCTTAGGTAATCAGATTTCAAAAGCTGATAAGATTACCCGCGGACATTGAACAACACAATGGGTGTGAACATCGAAATGTACCAAGCTTTCCTGAGACGGCTAAGTGGTCACGATTGACAAAATACAGTGTTAAGAATGTATATGAAATATTCGAATATTAAAGGTTTTACGCCACGAGTGTTAATTCGTTATTTATACAAAACATGGTTTTAATCAATTAAATGTATTAATACCCTTTATACAATGTCCTGTGTATTCTAAATGTAATAATTATTGATCGTCGCGGATTCGTCGTCTAGTGGTAACGCACTTGAATGTCAATTCAGGGGTCGCAGGTTCGATTACCCGCCGCACCACTAAACAAATACTTATCGCCTTCCGGGATAGACGTTAAATGGGGGTAACGTGTGACAGTGCTATACACTGGTGCATGTTAAAGGCACTGTACACCAGATTGGCACCAAAGTTTTTTTATGTAACGAATCTCAGGACAATTATCTAATTGAATGTGTTACACTTTGATATCATAATTGTTAAAAAAAGTACCAAAATGTAAATAAAAAGGGTCGGAGACCGGGTTCGAACACATGTCGCCAAAATTGCAATCCAACGTCGTATCCACTGAGCTACGACGGCTTACTCTACATGGGTATACACCTTCCTCGATAATATCACGTGATAACACCGACTAGCAAATCAAGCATAATGAATAAATTCTACCTGGTAGACATACCCAGTAATCTTTTTAATGGAAAAATACGAAATAACTGCTAAACTTAAATAAATGGTAAACTATGTGGTACTTCAGTTAGTAAGTTTCAATGCACTGTACACATCGATGCCAAGTTTATGTCAGTTTTCGACAATTATTTTTTCGCTATTTCATCTTACGGAGTACAGCCCCTTTAAAGATCCAGGGTAGCTCTAACCAGGGTTACATTTTATCTGCGCACTTTGCTCCAAGAAACGTATACTTATAAGCTATCTGACCATAAATTGTAATAATTACTCCGAAAAGCGACTGTGTGTAGGACACGGACAGGCATAATGATGACCCAAATGAGCGGCATACATGCGCCGTTTTAAAGAAGAATGAATCATATGTAGAAGGTGTTAAGATGTTGGATGTCATACTAATACTCCATATGGCATGTAGAATGTTTTGCCAAGTTTTTATACAGTTGTATTCATTGCTATTTTTGTATGATTTTACTCATAGTTACACCATATGCTATTTTTGGCACAAATCTCTTTTTTGCGCCATATTGCCATATTTTTTGCACAATCTTTCTAATATTTTCACCATATTGCAATACTTTCACCCAGCTGCGTTTTTTTTTTGTACGCCGGATTACGGGCTATTTTGTATGTATAGAATAAACCCATTCACATATATGTGCGTTTTGCTATGCATGTGTTATAACTGTTTGATTTTTTTTAAATATCAAAACGGTCAAAACATAAATATACGAAATCAAGCAAGGTTTTGTCTTTTTATTTAATACCTATACTAAATGGTGCTCCGGATATGAGGTTTTCCTGTCCATATAATAATGCACGGGCCCCCACCCCCACTCTGTTTCAGCTACATAACATTACCTATTTTTTCTTTGGACCAATAACGAATTAACCGGTTGTCCGGTTAGCGCAGTGGTTAGCGCACTCGCTTCTCACCTAGGCGACCCGGGTTCGATTCCCGGCTTGGGCGCATGTGAGTTTGGTTTGTGGTCACCAAGCCGGACAAGTGGGTTTTCTCCGGGTTCTCCGGTTTCCCCCACAACACAAGACCACACTCTCGCGAAAAATCGTGCCAACGAGAGTGATTAATGTAATGTTGTAATAACTTGTTTCACAATCGTTGTAAAATAAATATGTTTAGACTAACGAATTAATCTTACTCGCAGATTTTACTAACGGCACCAGTAGCATGTTAATATTCAGGAGAACGGTTTAAAAATGAAGATTAGCGCGAAGCAGAGAACACTTCCGATCCATCTTGCAACTAGTTATTTGTCAATTCGAAGATCATAAATTGTAGCATTTCGCCAATACCAAAAAGACGTCGAATTTGCGTCATCGATAGTAAAAAAAATCGTTTGCATTTTTCAACAAAACTTACCTGAACAATTCCAACATAATTACAACAGAAGAGACAATGTATGCATATATATACTTGCATTATCAAACACAAATTGAAAACAAAACGTACACAATTCATGTCAATGATAAAAGGTGCTCTCTAACAGATTAACTGTTTTTACAAACAAGTGATAAAAGACTGACAAAGATCAGTTCACAGATTTTTAAATTTCTGTTTTATAGCTAAAGACGTTACTAACGGTTTTAAAAAATGCATAAAACATCAATTTTTGAAATTAAACATAAAAATCTGCGATCTTTTTTTGTCAGCAGTCTAATATCACTGGTTTCCATGCATTTTAGCATAAATTGGCTTGTTCCAAGGCAAACAATAAATAAAAAAAAATGTCAAAACGTTCAATCCGTGAGAGTGCAGCTTTCAGCAATTTGATACTTACAGAAACAAACGATCAGTACGAACTGTTTTCGAGAATAGAAACAAAACGTGTTCAAAATGTATCTTAGTATTTTACAATACAATTGGTAATCTTTAAACAGCGGCGTTGAACTTATTTCTGATATCACAGTTATCAAATATGTGACATCAGCGTTTTTAAGGTTTTATATATTTTTAAATATATGACATACTTATGGTGCATGTATGGCCTATACGTCCGAATGTGATGTGAGTGGTGACACAGACAGCACCAGTGACATTTGAGGGTGCTACACAGGTACAACACCGCCGGCATAAACAAAATATCATGTTGACCACTAAACATATCCTGGGCTAAATGTAAGGCTCTGTGGTTTTCCTGAAGCTTTTTCTGTTTTTCAAATTTTAATAGAATTGTCCACTCTGCGTCCGTCCTCACGTACAAGACTTTCAACTAAATTGAAATAACGTGATGTTCACTGCATTGGTTGGAATTCATGATATTGCGGGCGTTAAGAAAATAATATAAGATAAGTAAATGCGCATTCTTCCTGAATTTAATCTGCTTGCGTTGCTATAATATACTCTATTATTGTGTACCTATTTGCTTTTTTAATTTGCTAAGTGCTGCTTTAACAGTGCCTCTGCTTATCATGTGTTATTTTGAAGAAAAAACCTGTTTATTTTTTAACCTTATAAAGAAATTATGGATTGTACATATGTAAACATATCCGTAAACATTTCAATGGCTTAAGATATTTGATGCTTTGAAATGTTGAAAATGTTAACATATACAAAAGATACTATATGTATTTGTTAAATATGTGAAAAGAAATCGACGATTTCTCTTTGTTATTTATTATACATGAAATCCAAAGTAAACAAAACATGATTCTTTATAATTCATTTTTCGGGTTCGTGTTTGCTTTGGTATTATTTATATTTCACAGTATAAATCAAGTTTTTTCAGTTTTAAATGGGAGATGAATATTAGATAAACTTTAAGTTGTAAAAATTGTTGAACTCAAAGTCACATTGAGTATTTTTGCTTTACCCTTACGATATATTGTACCTTGATAATATCTTCTGATAACCGCCACAGTCTCAAAGATGGACTCAAGGCGCTAAAAATTTCTCTGGCGTTTTCGACTTCAGAAAATACTGGTTTTCTCTTACAAACGTCTTCATTGTACTTAATTATAAACATACATTCTTTTTGGAAAACAGCAACGAGCCAAGCCGATTTATTTTCATTTAAACATAGCGTCAAAGCAAAATAGAAACTATACGAGCGACACAGCATTACATGATCAGAAATAGAGATTACATATATGTTGTATTTAAAACAAAAGGATCAAAGCCGAACAAACAGTCAAAAGAGACAGGAGGCACCACATTACAACAAATAGCAAAACAGCAAATGACATTGATATCAAAATAAAGTTATTACCTTATGGCGCTTTGAACACACAACTGTTAAACTTTTATTCTAAAAATCTTAAACAAAATGATAAATTATCATCAATAGCTATCCAAAATTACAGACTTACATCTATCGTCTGATGTCATGATACTTCAATATATCAATGTTGTTCGTTTGGAGTGTAAGGGTTAAAGCATGCGATACAATAACATACTTTGGAACTAAATAATATCGTCGAATATTGTTTTAAAGCTGTATACACAATTCATAATATACGCTAACATTCACTGTTTGCCATGTCTTTGACGAATATTTTTTTCGCTTGGGAAAGTCTAGTAAAATATGTATTATTCTTGATTGTACGAAATAACATGGCTCAGTTATGTGCTGTCAACTCATCAAGTCTTCTATTGTAAATCATGAAAATGAAGCACAAACGTCTTAAACCATTTATTCAGAAGACAGCTAATGATCGATCAAACACTGTTGTTATATCCCAACCAGGTGTGACCACCTGAAAACTGCACTCCCGCAGATTGATTGTTTTGACATATTTTTTTTATTATATCCTTTGTCTTGTAATGAGCTCATTATTTGCGTTAATGTCTAAAAAGCAATGAAACAAGACTGCTGACAAAATTCAGATCGCGATGTCTCATATTTAAGTTCGAAAATTGATATTTATGTCTGGTGACTAACGCTTTAACAAAAATGAGGTTTTTTCGGCAGTTTTCCACACCTTTGAGGTATGTTCTATTGTAAATCATCTGATTAGACTAAATTTAAAGCATTGATACTAAAACAGCTGACAAAAACTTAAAAGGCGAAACTGTCAAATTTGTGTGAGTGCAGCTTTAAATCAGTAAAAAAACCTTAAACCAAACACAATCAATTGAAAAAGTTCTACCTTTGTTTTCGACGTACGATTATATGTACTTAACCATAAACATCATATGTGAAAAAAGAACTTGGACTTGGATTGAGAATGGGCGTGGTCATTAAGTAGGTTAGGTAAATGAAACAATCTTCCGTTGTCTTTTCAGAAGGTTTTAAACGTAGTTAATGCCCGGGCAACAATTAGCTAAGCACAGTCTCCTTCGAAGGACCCCTTAAAGTCCTTGTTTAAGGTATGTTTTGCATGACAATCCCCAGCTGCTCATCTTCTGCTAATTGCACTGATGTCACAGTATGGGCCAATTTCCTGTTTGTTTATTTAGGGCCATTTAGGGCCCATTTCTATAATAAAACCTCCAAAACTGCACAGCAGGATATTCAGATCGGAGATCGGATAAGACAATTAGACAATAAAAATAAGATCAATACACAGAGTTTGTGTACAATACACGTTTTTTTTTGTTTTGTTTTTTTTGGGGGGGGGGGGGAGGGGGTCACTTATAGAAGGATTAAACTAGGCATTTAATGTCAAAACATATAATTAACATAAGCCTTGAAATCGATTCAGCATAATGTTATGGATGCCTTCTTATACAATTATCATTTGTGGAATTTAATTCAAAGCACCTCCTGGCCGGGAAACATTCCCTTAGTCATCAGTATGGTGACTTCCGGTGCCCGCGAAAGCCAGAACCTTCTGTTGTACATTGATTTCCCATTGTTTGTGTCAGGTGATGTTGACTGAGAAAACAACGATTACGACTGGCAAACACACACCACAGTGTCTGTTCTGGGTTAATCGGGTTCTTCTCGTACTCGTTGATCACGTAAAAACAGAAACAGAATAAAGCTTTTAATTAATTTTCACAAAACTATTTTATAAGAAGGCTCTCATAACATAATGTTGAATCCCTTTCAAGACTCGTGAGCATTATATGTTATGTTCTGACTTTAATGGGTCCTTCGAAGGAGACTGTGCTTAGCTAAATGTTGGCCGAGCATAAACTATGATTTAAACCTCATGTGCAGACAAAGGGCGGTTGTTTACCTTAACACTTTAATGATCACGCTCTTTACACCAAGCAAGTGCAAGTTCTTTCTTTAACATACGAATATAAGTACAATACATATAATCGTACGTAGAAAACAATGATATACTTTTTTCATTGATTGTGTTTGTTTTAAGGTTGTTTTCACTTTTTTATTGACTAAAGCTGCACTGTAACAGATTGACAGTTTTGACTGTATTAGTTTTAGTCATATAAGTCTTATTAGTCATATGATCCACAATAGAACAGATTTCAATTCTTTGAAAACCGCCAAACAAGTCATTTTTCTTAAATGTTTTAGCCATTAATATCAATTTTCGAAAGTAAACATGAAACACTGGTATCTGTTCTTTGTCAGAGACATTTACGCTAATAATTAGCTCATTCCAAGACAAAAAACAAGTTCTCAAAATGTTTAATCTGTGAGAGTGCAGCTTTAAGCTGGTCACACCTGGTTGGACACAGACCACAGTGTTTGATTGATCGTTATATGTTTTCAAAATAAATGACTCAAGAAGTTTGTAATTCATTTTAATATTAACAATCGTACAATTGATGGGTAGAGAAAATGTGCATCCAGTATATAATACTGATATCTGACTTATGTGGTAAAACTATCAATCTTGATTTAAAACACATTTTCGTCGTCTAATTTGCGTCATTTAATTGTGGTGTAAGAGTATTTCAGTATGTGTTTTTTGTTTGATCTCGTATTTAAACAATAAATATCAGTTTGCAATACAAGTTTATGTTTATATTTACGCAAATGTTACCATTCATGTTTATTTCAATCAATTAATTTAGCATACAAATAGTTGTTTCATATACGACATAATACTCTATTTCGTATATGGCATATCATTCATGTGGTCTTTACAAATTACGAAGAACAGTCACGGTGTCCTACTTCTAAAATATTTACTACATTCTCAATTTGAAATTGCGTGTTGGTGTAAATTGTTTCAAAGAAAATTCACATTATACGAAGAACTTTTTTTCATAAAAATCATAAAGGTTGTTAAAAAGTAAAACACCATGACGCACTTGAATCAAGTATCAAATGATGAATCGCCCAATTGTTTTCGGTTTACCTCACGAGGCAGAAACAAAGCAAATCAATGTTTAAACAAAACAGATCCGGGTTTCGAGATAAACAACTTACGGACTTCCATGAAAATCCGCCCAAAAGTTGCAGTCCAATGAATGATCGCCAAAGGTATGATGGTTGGATTAAACGAACCAATCTATTTCGCACACACAATGATGATATTATATGCCATAGGTATATAATAGACTTTGCGATGATGAAAAACAATTGTCAAAGACATGGAAAACAGTGGGTTACTAAGACTTCTGTGTGTAGCGTCGGTCACATTAATGGTGCATGCGGCACCAAGTCGGAGTGTTACTGATGACATTGCCGTTTTGAAAGAGAGAATGGACAGACAGACGCTTGCTACTACGGCTCTGAGGGCGAAAGTCGGCGACCTGGAACAGAGCTTTAGACAATCACTTAGTTTGACATCACAGTTAATTAAAGACGTGAACCAACAGCTTACAGCTAGGTCAACTAGTGTTGCCTTCTTCGCGCGTCTTGACAAAAGCTACGAGAATATTGGAGCATGGGAGACGATTGTGTTTAAAACGGTGGTTACCAACGAGGGTGGGGCATACGATGGAATAACGGGTGTATTCACCGCACCAGTGAATGGGACTTACGTTTTTTATTCAAATATCATGACGAAAGAAGGAACGTCTATTGAAACATCGCTCAAGGTAAATGACATCAACAAACTGTACCTTTATTCCGGAGGACCAACCGGTTTCTATGGCCCTGGCAGCAATATGGCGGTTCTGAATCTGAACTCTGGGGATAAAGTTAAGATGGTGAAACATGGGCCTTGGGGATCGGAGCCATTCTACATTCATGTTAACTGGAGTACTTTCTCTGGCTTTCTACTTAATACAAGCTTCTAAATTACAAATGTGTTTTAAAGAAAACATTGGTTTCATTTTTTTATAATGGTGAACATCTGTTATTTGTGCGGTATTCAGTTGTGTTTTTGTTACGAAAAATCTCACTATAATCATGTTTAAATGTTATTTTGAATATAAGCTGTACTAATATTTCAAGTGTGCACTAGATTTTTTAATATAATTTACAAAATCATCAGATTCTTCTTGTCACGCATCATCACAGGTTTACTTCATTTGTGTTTTAATACATGTTTGATACATCGTTTTGAATGCAGTCAGGTAAATAGTCTATTATACTCATTCAAAGTATTTATACTATTTTAGCGTTTATATTAAATACAATATACTTAATAAACATCAATATATGTAGTGTTAAATTTATAGTTCTGTATCTTTGCTAATGCTTCTTTTAACAGCATGCTGTTTTTTAGTATGCAATAATTTTATATTTACACCTCTGCTTCCATTCCTTATATGAACTGCCTTTCGGCAATTGCGTTACTCAATCGATGAACGCAACATCTTCGAATATGTTTGGATCGCAATTCATCGCATAACAATTTACATTAAAACTATTGATCTTATTAATGTTTGTATTGTGGCAACAGGTCCCGTAGAATATAAATAAACATTTTATAGTATTATATTATTATATGATAAATGTATTGTTGCCATCATTGTTTCAATTTTACGTTCAAAAGTGATTTCCGGTGGTTGATCTTTTCCCTCGGCATTGTGACGTCATTTGAAAAAAAATGTTTTCGGTTACATTCGGGTCTTTTTATTTACAGAATCGGAAAGAAAGGATTAGTGAAAGGTTTCCTTAAGTCAAATGAAGTATTTTTCTTTACAATTCTTGAATGAAATAATGAACTACTGGTGTAAATATAAGTAATGAATTGCGGGATTGATGTCATTATCGGAGATATGAACGCAATTGTGCTGGTCAAAGTACGCGTTGACTCCACACAGTTTACCCAGCCCAATTGCGTTCATACCCCAATAATGACATCAACCCCGCAATTCATTCCTTAAGAATGCTAATATGAAAGATACTTTTTTATGTATTTAACATCCACATTTGCTCTCTTCTTGTGCTATTACACTGTCGTTTCACCATCTCTGTGAAACCTCCACGCATATTGTAAGTTGTATTTGAATGGTTATGAAGGTTGATACATTTTTATCTTAATCAATGTTCTATTATGTGATATTATGTTTCACACTTTTCAAGTAATTCTGTAAGCATTAGCGGGTTATTAATTGAACGTCGAATGTTTGTTTAATAAAATCAAATCTTTGTTATAAGAAGTAACAGCTGTAGATGTACTTTTCACATTAGGCATGTGTTTTTTCTACAATAAATGTTTACATTGAAAAATGTTGTTCGCTGTTCATTTAAACGTAACAATATTATTTTGAAACAAGATTGTTTGACCTTGAAAGGTTCCAATCAGTGCATTTTACGTCCGATTTTATTTCAGCAAAGGAACAAAATTGCTCCTCTAAAATTTGTTTCACATTCTAAGTCAAGAAGGGCGCCATACTTTTGTGGCGAGTGTTCGTGTTTATGTTACATCCTTACAACGCCTGCTCTCAAATCCTCTGTTGCAACTATTGTAAGCTATCTATCTGGTCTAATGATTGGTCGTTACTGCTGGAGTTCACCAACTTGAAAAAAACATACCTGAATTATATTAGCAAATTTAGACCCCTTTAAACAAGGACGTCACTTTCGACATGAGTATGACGTTTGGCAGCGATTATTTATATTAAGTAACACGATCTTCATTCACTTCTCCTGATTTTAGACTAATAACGTGACATAAACATGATTTTTACGAACAAAACCATGGGATCGCGATGGACAGACTTGCGAAGGCAGACAGGAAAGAGCAGCATGCAGCTGCAAGTCGTACGCATCGGAACACCAAAAACGGAGTTATTGTTCTGCTGTGAAAGAGGTATAACTTTGACAGCTGAAAATCAATCATATAATGTTATGATCTATTATTTTAAATGTGTGCTACTTTACAACATATCGGCGTCTAATTGAGCACCTTCATTTAAAAAAAAACAACATGCATGGATCTTTTTTGGTATATTTCGGATATTTGCAGCTGCATTCTCACAGATTTACCATATTTACAACTTTTTTTACTATTTTGTCTTGGAAAGAGCAACTGTTTGCGTATATATCTGCAAACAAATGATAAAAGATTGCTGACAAAGGATCAGCTCACAGATCTTCATAATTCCGTTCCAAAATTAATGATTTATGGTTTAAACCGTTAAAAACAGTTTAAGGAAACGCATAAAACATCAATTTTTGAACTTAGATGTAAAAATCTGCGATCTCATTTTTGTCAGCAGTTTTCATGGATTTTCCCAAAAAAATTGGCTCGTTTCAAGAAAAAAAAATAATTAAAATTGTCAAAACGTTCAATCTGTGCGATTGAAGCTTTAAAATGAAGATATGATTTGCGTCATGGAAGGGCATATTTAGTGTGTACTCTGTAAAGTTTGGAAGACAATCGACGCTAATACAGGAAAAAATAAACTAATTTAAAAAATAAAATAAAAAAGAGAATTATTATAGCTACGAGGATAAAAAACACATATAGGGATTTAACGTAAAATAACATTAGGGAAAATCGCCAGACATGGCTTTAAATTCTTTGTTTAATTAAGCAGCTCCTATAATAATGTGTTAACAGTCAACACCATATTCAACAAATAAGCTGTATATACGTTTTGAAATCCTCATTTGTTCAATTGAGCAATTAGTCAGTAATAAATTCCTCATATAAACACTTTATGCTTATCGCATTCGTCATCGAACTGATGTCAAAATGTCAGCCAATTTACAGCGCTACGAATTGTAATGTGCAATTCACAATTCCCAACGAAAACAACCTCGGATGTATATGGACGGTTTACAATGTCAGAAGCCTTTACATTTTACTATGGTGCAAGTAAATCAAGTATTAATTTAAATTAGCGATAAAATTAATGACTTGACTTGCGAATCTTAATTATGTATGCACTAATACAATTCACTTACAATCGATTTAAATTTAGTTAAACAAAATACACGTAAAACCGTACACATAATTAATACTATTATTTAGAATGTTACAAACAACTTCTTGCTAGAATGCATACGAGGTTGATTTCGATGGAAATTGGCCGAATGGCATCCCACTCAGAGTGGTCTTTATGATGTGTTGTTTTTATTAAAAAAAACCCCGTAAAATCACATCAAAGTGCTTACCCAGAAAGCGGAAGCGCAAAATAGTAATGTGTATGTTTATGTTTTTTTTTTAAACTTGATTTCAACACAATTTTGTTAAACAGAACAAATGATGGGACACGTTTTCATATATTCATGCAAACAGACATGTTTACCTTAAATATAAGTAATCAAATCGACACATCATCCCCGATTATTTTACAATTGACCAAAAATGGCGTGCTTGGTGGAACGCTTGGACTCGCTGGAGTAGAAAAATAATATATTAGAAATAACATTTTATTTAACCATTTAAAGTTTTTGACATGATTATTAATATATCATACAAGTTATGTTTCGTTTTTGTAAACATTTGGGAGGTGTATTCAATATTTTATGACAAACTATAAAACGTTTCGGTCATGAATCAATTTAAATTGAATACAAATATCAATTCCATATGCAGTAGAATGTAACACGTGTTTGTATGACTGTAATAAATCATGAAAATTCCATTCACTGTTGTCACAGCTATATGCACATTGTGGTTTCATTCTTATCAGCGCAAATATACGCTAAAACAGGTTTGAATTCACCTGTCGAAATAGCTGTTTTTATTAAAAAAGCGTCTGTTTGTTTTTTTTCTTTCCTAAAGGTTCCGCACTCAAGTTCTGAATGCAAAGGTATTGTATTCATATTATTAACCATTTTGTAATTGCAATTCTAGATTCAGCTTAATATAATTTCCATACTTTTTCTATTAATGAAAATGAAGAACGCTTATGTCATTTCTCTTTTGTAATATATATTGGGAAAAAGTAAATGTCTGTATTCTGTACCTAGTCACATTTGCTTTTATCATTTTTTGTCCATGCATGATATTGAGATATCGTTTGATTTCAATTCCATCCAGGTGGTTGGATTGAAAACAATAACAGCAAAAACAACAACAAAATTAAGTATAATTATATTTCAGATAATTTATAACATTATTTATCATTCCCTTATATACGCTCATGTCGTCATATTTACTACTAAATAATAGATATTAGCTTTGGTAGCCTTACACATTTCAAATATGGTGTTTCTGTTGTATTACTGAGCCATACATTTACAATATAGTTTACAATTTTGCCATAGCATAAAAAATGTTCATACCATCCTGAGTAGACAACGTGTTGTTGTTTCATTTATCTAACCACCTTAAATACAGCGCCCTTGACTTACACCAATATGTATATAAAAAAATACAGAAACATGCTCAGTTGTCGAAAAATCATCAAACATAAACCCCGTTTAACGGCACAAGGTAAACGCCAAAGAGCTAGAGCACGAAAACAAATATGCACAAACAAGAACACATGGAACACGAACACAACCAACACAGTACATAAATATTATATGTAAAAGCTAGGGGTATTTATCAAGGATTGTTAGGTACCGCTTTAATAGATATAAATTTACTAGAGGTTTTAACTTATACGGCTGAAACAATAAACGTAAACATAAAACACTGTGATCTGAACTTTTTTAACAGTCTTGTACCAATTGTTTTCAGCCATTTACGCAAATTATTGGCTTTTCCAAGACAAAAGGGTTGTAAAAACGGCGATTTTTTGAATTAATGGTTCAAGACGTATGTAATTTATTTTGATGTTTAACAATCGTATAATTGTGTTAACAGCATAACAGTATAAAAAGAAATTGTGCATACAGTATATAACGCAAATATCACTAACGTGGTTGAAATTATCAATTGTGATTAAAAAAATATTTTTTTTGTGGTTTCATTTACCTAATTTATTTGTGGTTAAAGCCTACTTAAGTATGTGTTTTTGTTTGAACTTGTTATTTAACAATTGATATTAGTTTGCAATACATGCGTATTTTTATATTCACGAACAATCTACTTTTCATGTTTAATTCAATCAATTATTTCAGCATACATTTTACGGTGATAAACAAAACAAATAATGACCTGTTAAAACATCATTTGATCTTCCATGAAAATCTTCCAAAAAAACGAGTCATGGGTGTTCGCCCATGATATGGCGATGGGATTTACTAAACCATGCTATTTAACCAAAACAAGAAGGATAAATTATATTTGCCAGGTATATGATATACACACTACTTTAAGTCTCATCCTTCCCTGATGTTATTAAGTAGGTTAACGAACTCATTTATTACGTATCATGCAATTTTAATTTGAAATGTAATTAGCATACTTATTTATATGATAATTTCATTCCATAACACTTTGGTAATTAATTATGTGAACAAAGTTTTATATGATCTTTATATCTTATATGTAACTAACATTAGATGAACTATTTCATTGTGTTAATATTGCTCCTAAAACTTTAAAAAAATGAATGTTTTGAGAAGACATTTTCAATACTTTCAAAACATTTGAATAATTATTCCTGAGACATATTTACTATACCGTTCAAGCTAAATCTTGCGTCTTCGACATGGAGAACAGTCGGCAATATTGTAACTGTTGGCGCTGGCGAGTAAACGATTAGATGGAATTAACAGGAATCAAGCATTTAATTTATTTAAGATGTATTTTCCTTCACATGTTTCTTATAAATGTACTTTATAAATCACCAGCCAGTTATGGTTATTGTTCAGTGTTTAACTTTTTTACATACTCCTAGCCTACGCTTTGAATACGACCCATTTTTAACAATCCTATTTATCATGATGTTTTTATAGATGATGTATACAAATTACTAATGATAACTGACTATGCAATTGACGAAGAAGCTTACAACAGATAAAATGGCGGTAGTAATGTTTTGTACATTACTGAATCTCGTCCTTTTGATTTCAGGACCAATCGTTGTTGAAGCGGCAAAGGCCAATATGAAGGGTAAGACCGTTAAAGTAGACTGCGGTCGAGTACGTGGACTTTATAACGTCACTTCAAGAGCATATTCGTTCCGAGGAATTCCCTATGCCAGTCCTCCAGTTGGCAATTTGCGTTGGAGACCACCATTCCCGGTTAACAGCACCAACAAAAACTGCTGGCGCGGACGCCTTAACGCTAGAACATTTGGCAGCCCGTGTTTGCAGAGAAACCCCCAATTCACTGCCAACATGACAATTGGAAACGAGGATTGCCTCTATTCGAACGTCTGGACGCCCTTTCTTAACCCAACGGCAGGAATTCCGGTAATGTTCTGGATACACGGGGGGTGTTTGGTTTTTGGAAACGGAAATCAGCAGGATATTGTTTACGCGCCAACAGAGCAGCTGGCTCGTGACCATGATGTTGTCTATGTCAGCATCAACTACCGACTGAACGCGTTTGGATTTATGTCGCTGGACATGCTGCGCGTTGGTTTGCATACTAACACCTCCGGAAATTACGGGTTCATGGATATGCTAACAGGACTACATTGGGTGCAAAACAACATTTGACAGTTTGGTGGAGACCCGAATCAGGTAATCATCGCTAGACATTGGTAAAGCTGAAATATCTCTGCAAACTTTTTATATCGCACCATTTAAAAGAAAATGAAAGCGTTACTTCCCTTTCCGTTTTAATTGCCTCGCTGTCTCTTTCTAATACTAAATACATTTCTTTTTAGGTAATGTTTTTTGGACAGAGTTCCGGTGGGACGGCAATATACGCTTTGCTTGCTTCACCCCTCGGCCACGGACTTTTCCATAAGGCCTGGGCGATCAGTGGATCACCAGTCATGAATAAGACGGCTGCAGAAGTGGATGTGGATAACCAAGTTGTTGTACAAAAAACCGGATGTCAAGACGCGGACTGCTTGTACAATATGACACCAGAAATGTGCTTGCCAGCGTGCCATGGGAGGAGTTCCCGTACTGGGCGATGAGCGATCTCACTGGAATCCCAGCTAAAGATCGCTTTAATGGCGCTCTTCCGGTTGTCGATGGTATTTCATATTTTTACCTGCAAAAAAACACCATACCATACATTAAAGATATTAGGAACCCTATTTGTAATTTGTACCTCGGATTTTATTTACGTTATCAGAGTATGGGTAGAGTTAAAAACTGAGACGTGTGCCAAAATGTGTTATTCACACATGTTCGTCACACAGGTTTGAGCACAACATAATGACTTCACTTGCATCTTGGATGCAACCTAGACAGTAGATTTAAGTTCAACTGAACGCTCCTTTATCTAGATCAAGCCGTTGAATAAACTTGAAACGTAGATAATCAAGGGATGGTAAATCAATGCATACATTTAAGTGTTCTATCTATCATTGACTCTCATCTACGTAAATATAAAGACAAATTTAATCAGTTCGAAATTAATGAAATAATTGCATCTTAAGGAGTTTATATTGTAAAGCATTTAGGAAATTACTTTTATATTGATTATCTTTCTTTAAAAGGCAATAAAAAGACGCCATGCAAAGTCCAAGTATAAAATTTCAGAAGTCGCTAATTGCATTTAATATGGCGGCTCTCATGGGCTTGAGGACTACTTCTTTTCTCCAATATTTACATGGATAAATTGGCATTCATTCGATTTAACGACTTTGACCGTTTTAATGTGTGTGTTTATAAATATCCCAAAGTGTTCGACTGAGTTGCTTTAAACGTTTTTTGGTAACGTTGTGTACCAAGTCTATGTTTGCCAGTATATTATTTTCAATATCGTTGAGGAGAGTGCAATAACGTTTGCGACCGTTTTGTTTTCCAGGCTATTTTTTTTTACCAAAAGCTCCTCTTGAAGCGTATACAGCAAAAATAGGAAGCGATGTTCCTGTTCTCATTGGTTAGTTGTTTTACTGGTTGTTTTTTCAATCCATATGGCAAATTAACCACCTTGAATAATTTGAGAAGCTTGTTTATCGATTAAAACGTTTATGAAGTCATGCTCTGTATCAAATGAAATGTCATGTTAAACTGAACAACAATGTGATATTTAGGTACCACATCCCATGAAGTAAGTTTAGAGTCTAGTCCGCAAGAGGTCACCAACTGGACATGGGAAGATAACAAGTATCAGGACTATGTCCGCCATGCGTTACTCCCCTTTGGACACGTCATAGCAGAGACCGCGCTTAAGCTCTACCCAGAAAACGTGCACAATCCAGAATTTCAACTAGCTAGTCTAGTGACAGACCTCAGAGTGACGTGTGGAAACGATTATCTGGCTCTAGTAATGGCGACTTCTTTTACGTCCCCGGTGTTCAGATACATAGCAGAATATGCCCCCTCTGCTCCAATGAAGGCGTTTTGGGTAACGCTTCCCGCGAGATACGCCTTTCACGGCATCGACATGTTCGCTTTCTATAAAACCACGGGACTCATGATTGACAACATGACGGACGCAGACAGGCAGTGGGAGGTCAACGTGCAGCAGGAAATTTTGAGTTTTATGCAAATCGGAAGGCCTTTTACGGCCTACTGGGGAATGTTTCCCGGCCAAACCGCAGTGCTACGTGAGAACACAACGGTAACGGCTGGGTACCACACTGCAGAGTGTCTCTTCTGGTTAAAGAACGGGTTCTTCTCCTACTCCTTGATAAATTAAAATGGAACCAAATTGATATTACACTGTTCCGATTACCGTTACTTCAAAAATGATATGCATAAAACACATTTACATGTATTACAATAAAACATAAGATTTTTTTCAAATTGTAAAAACTACGACTAATTATAATAGACGAATACATGTAATTTACATGAAATAACATCAGGTAAAACTTGGAAGAAAACGTTTGAAATTATTTGATCAATTAAGCTGATGCAATTGTAATTGGTTTACAGTCAGTAATAAATTCCACAAAGTAGCTCTATATTCTTTTCGAAATCGTCATGGAACAGACGTCAAAAACGTCAACCATGTCCTATCAATTGTGACGTGTTGACGTATCTATCTTTTTTACACCAAGGGGTTTACACCCATTACATTCGGAACCCCTCGGTCATGTTCCATCGAAAACAAATCCAGATGTTTATGGACGTTTTTCAGTCAAAAATCTTTAAATATAATTACTCTACTAGTACAACGCGTAGTATTTAAATTTAGCTGTTCAACTTTATGTCCTTAATCTCGGGAATCTTATTTTTTATGCACAAATAGAATTCAAGTACAAAAAATGTGAACTAAGATATAAAAAATATACAATAAAACACTATAAAAACGTAATGCAATTATTCAAATTTGTACGAACGTATTGTACTGATATACCGACATGCATACGCGGTTGTTTTCGATGGAAAATGACCAAGAAGCTCCGAATGACACCCTTCAGAATGGTCTTCATAATGTGTTCTTGATAAGAAAGAATTACGTACGCTCGCGTATTAAGGCGTGCTTATTAAATTCCAAAAGCATGCAGTTTCATGCTATTTTCTGCAAAGTAACGCTTATTTTAGTGGATTCGTTTTTGACATATAATACCATGATCTGGAGCTCTGGCAATACATTTTTAATTGAATTTATATGCATATTTATTATTGATATCACATAATCAGCAGAATTCCTATAATACATGAATAAACAAGTTTCAAATATTACGGAAGATAAATGATATTTGCACGATATTGAAACATTATCTAAAATATATGTAAGAAGATAAATTAAATAAATTCAAAATGGGAAATGTTTACATGTAAATAAACAGAAATTTTGTGAACTTTAAGGCCAGACTTGTTTGATACAGCACCATGTCTATGTGATGTGCGGTCGATATAATAAGGCATGCTACAACTGTTTTATAACGCTTGACTGTCACAATATAATAAGATTAATAGCAAAGCTATATACTCAAATGTTTTAAATTATTCAAGCAGCGATGCACAGTAATGAAAAACACGTTTCCAACGTGTGCCAAGGATAGCACCGGTAAGCCAAAAGCAAAACTTGCTTCTAAAAAATAGGTATGTAATAAATTATAAGTAAAGATACATTGTGCAAGTAATGTCCATTGTGTCGAGATTTTTTTAAGAATGTATCATTTAAAATGCATAAACGCAAATGAGAATAACCATCATAAGTACCTTCGGTATACTTGTCAATAACTGGTGCTCAACATGAAGAACCTATTTGCAATAGCTTTATACCAGTTAAACTGCCGAAGTGTTACTCTGTAGGACAATATCATTCCTGCTTAACGAATAATCACGTTCCTGCAGTACCTCAAGTGCTTTGATAAAATTCAGGCGTGGGACTCTTCAGATGCTCGAAGTGCGAGTGTTAAGTATGGTAAAAAAACCCACAAATATGTGCACGTTGCTCGTGAGATCTCATGAACGTAGCAAAGTGAGAGCCCCTAATTGTATTTTAACAGAAACAGTTATAACATATTCGACTTCCAGTAAAGCACGCTATATGTAAATATTGTTTATAATAGCATTTTGTACATTTACAAATTGATACTAATCCATGGCACTAAACAGATATGTTTTCCAATGTGCTTTTGTATCACTGAACACATTTCTTTCGCTCAACAATGCATTTTTGTGCCTTTCAAAGGACTTTTTCATCTAGAAAAAACCTTCAATATGAAGACTTTTAAAATTAATAAAATTGCACGCTATACGTAATAAGTATTTCTATAAATTAAAAACACTATCATTTGCGTTATATTTGTAGAACAAACATTTAAACTATCAATTTTGATTAAAAAAAATGGAATTGCTTAATAAGTATTTTTTTACCGCCGTGCATCGTACCGTTTACTTGTTCATGTAACCCACGGCGATTTTTAACAGACAAAGAACTTGATTTCGAAACGTCAGTCAACTGTAAACCGTACTAATTATTAACCATCATTAAATCTAAACGATGTCAAATTAGGTATATAGACATAAGTCTTCATGGTCAATGAAATGAAAACAATTATCGCACACAATATAATCACGTCTATTTCCTACTTGGTCATTCATATCGCCAGTTATTAACACTTTTCCCCGATACTATCAATTATCAATATCGTGTTCGTGTAAAACATCAAAAAGATCGACATAGACAATATTATAAGCAGGATAATTTTCGGGCCAAATATACAGCCCTGCTACAAAATAAACCACATCACTTTGTAACTTAAAGAATTGTTAATCAAGTTTCACCTACAAAATAGTATCATGTCTTTTTAAACAGCAGATGCACCTATCTGAATTGAATCTCTAATATATATTTCGATTCCCACACTCCAGTATTTAGCACGCCTGTGTTAAAAATTTCTTGACATATTTAAACATATATATCCTTCTACATCATAATTAGAATCAACATTACATGTCATAATTAAAAAGTCTTGGTACACCAATTTATCACATGTCAAGATACTCCATATTCCAGCGACATAATTATCAAGATTGGGGAATGAGATTCGTTACTCTCGCAATCGAGTGAAATACTTTCTTCGGGCACGGTTTAATTTACAGGTACTATTTTCTATTTGTACTAACGGTACCTGTTAAAATACCTTCATATCGCAGTAAGCCGCATCATGGCGATATGCCGCGTGCAAGTGTTCGAAAGTCGTTCACGGTAACAGCAGATGAACCCGGTTATAACACATGCAACACGCTTTGGCTACCGCGAAATATATCGCCGCGAATTTCCGAGATTACGCAATCTTGCCCGCGGTGGCAACGTGTGTTTTTTTGCACAAAAAAAAAACGTGTAGTGTTGTGTAAGCAGCAATAGTACTTGCGACACTGTTATCGCCCCTATCGTTAAACTGTACATCGGGCGAAATAGTAATTGCAACGCTTTCGCTTTGTTTACAACTTAAAAGCAACATTATCAACGTTCCATATAGTTGGACTATAGTATTGGTCAATATTGGAACTCAAAATCGATTCATTCAACGAACGCTTCATATTTGTGACCCTTTCCATTGCAATAACATGTACGAGGGGTAATCCAGAATTACGTGGACTTCTTACATATTTTCTATATTTTTCGTCCAAATTATTTTAAAATTCATGCATATCTTATTTGAAGTATTCTACATAGACGGTATGAAATTTAGATCTGTAAAAAATTACGGGTTCTTAGATAACAGGAAAGGACGATCGGCGCAGGAATTATAAAGGATATCTTATATGTATTGAATGGGAAGTTTCCACGTTCTATGTGAAATGATATTTGAATTATTAAAAAAGTCCACGTAATTCTGGATCAACCCTCGTATTAATCCAGGTGTGTTTTGAAAAAAATAAAACTTTAATCATTTAAAGTTGAACTTATCCAAGACTATAAATTATTTGAGCAAGCTATATTGTGGCCCATAGTTTATTTATGCAAGCATTCTGCTAAATCGTAGTTGTACGTTTATGGTGATTTAACATCGTTAAAGGTTTGTAAGTTAAGATTGAAAACATATCGTAACATAATTACAACTTATACATATAGGTTAATTAGTTTATTAATATTCATTAAGTTAAGCTTAAGGAACCATTATAAATATTATAGTGTGAACCATTCTTAATCCTCAACATTTAATTAATTACGAATATTGGGTTGAATGTCCATACAATCAGAGTTCCGAAATATCTGATTTGATAATTATTATTTACGAATAATTAAGCTGCTTTGTGTAGCATCTTGAACTATTTGATCCTATCTTTTATAAAAACAATCAACACATTTTTGTTATAAATGTCCTTCATAAACTTTGTTTCAGCTAAACTGATAAATATTAAAATGATTATTTGTGAAACATTAAGACAGGGTAAAACTATCTGCAAACCTCAATTGCTTCTCAATGAGGAGGTTTTGAACATGTGTGTTTAGTGTCTTCCACGCTCGCTATGCTCGTTCAGATCGGCATCATTGACGAAAAGATGAAGTCAAACATGGAAATTTTTCTTTTTATTCATGGAAAGGTATTCTGTGCGTTGAATTGTCAAGGTAAACAATTTTATCTTTTATCTTAGATAAGAAGGAAAAGAAAGAACATACGTTATCATCATCTATACGAAATTTATTCAACAAGATTCCTTAAGGATAAAAAATAGCATTGGAGAGATTTTATCATTTATTTAGATAGTGTAATAAGCACTGTTTGGATTTTTCACGAATGTTATAGTCTATTCACATCAAGAATACTGATTTGATGATTTACAGTGCTATATACATAATTATACGTCACTATAAAGCGTGCCAGTTTGAGCTGTGTATTATTGCGTCAAATATTATACTATTTTTAAACGACTCATACGATTTAAAACAAGCATTAAACACAAAAAGTACTATGTGGAAGTAAACAAATATAATAGTATACTACAAGATGAATGACCAATTAAATCTAGGTAATAAACATAAAGGTTTGATGTCATATAAAATTATCTTTATTACGTTTAGCTTCAGGTCGAGTTCATTAATAATGGTGTTGAACTAAATGTTATCAATTGCACATTTACCGGAACTATTATGTTTAAACCAAATGCGAACACTTCACAGGTCAAAATATCGTACCATATGGCCAGGCGGATCAGTATCCAAAGACATACCTTATATACCTAATAAGTTTAATGCAAGAAAAGCCATTGATGAAGACAAGAATACGGATGTTGTACATGGAAAATGTTCACACACGGATTGTCCACAAAATGGAGATACCGCTTGGTGGGAATTTCAATTCAACAATGTATACATCATCACTGGTATTGTGATTGTAAACAGAAAAATCGTAAGTAAGTATCACAGACATGTATGACTTGTCTACACAAATTTGATGTCAATGAAGGCTATTTTCGAATCGAAAACTTTTAAGGCCATTTTGAGTCGTTTTGCCCCATTGTAAAGGGAAAGATCGTAGAAACATTGTGTTCTTCCCATGTTATATGAATATATTGCTCGTGTTGCATTTACATTTTGATTTGTTAGATAACTTCCTACAGGTATTACCAATTCATAACAGCTGCATTTAATACTGTCGCTTATAAGATGTCACATTTTTGCACAGTTTCTCTGTGTGATGTTATGCATTTTTTTCTGTTCTTACATGCACTTTTCAAGCTGACAGAAAAATACTTTTCGGAATGTTTATATAGGGGAACACTTTCAGCACTGATTTTATTGTACTATGTCATGATAATTCAACCACAACGAATTGTCAAACAAACAGTAGTGCACGAGTGCGTAATGCCAAAATTAGAATTCCTATTGTTGGAACAAAAAGGCCGATGCAAGGAATAAGGATAGTAACACAAAACTATCTCACCCTATGTGAAGTGGAAATTTTTGCAAATAATTATGCTTAAGTAAATTTTACTTAAACATTTAGACTATATATTTGTGTATAAGTTTAAAGTATGGATACGAGTGCAATCTAAAAATTCAAGCCCTCTTGTTCACTAGATGTATTTTAGAGAATTGCCAATAGCAATCATTATATTAAGTTTATATGAGGGTCATCTTTGTTTCTACTTACACTCGCTTTCAATTAATATATGTTTCGAATAATCTCATTATAATGTCAGTCTAGAGTACGACACTTTAAATAATACATTGTTTTCCGTTGTCACCACCGTCAGATTTGCGCGTGAACTGTCCGAACGGTTATCATCCGCAACCTGAGTCAGTACAATGCCATCACAACGGTAGCTGGTCCAGTTCGCCACAATGTATTCGGGGTTGTCCATCGCAAATTTAAAATGGCTATCTTACAGATATTTTTGAACATTCCACAACATTCAACAGACCTATCCAAGTCAATGAATACTTTAGCATCATATGCAATGATGCGTATGAGCTAAATGCAATCAATAACTTTTATTGTCTCAATAGGACATGGAACGAAGATGTAAAATGCGAACCGATCAAATGTTCTTGTCCAGCAGAGACAAAAATCGCAATTTACATTGTAATTTCTACAAAAAATCAGTGTCACGATAGTGAATTTTATGGAACCATGTTGCAAGTCCAATGCAAACCTGGGTATATTTCATCCACTGCAAACACTACAACATGCCAACAAGACAATCTTTGGAGCCCTCATTCATTGAATTGTGAACAAGTTACTTGTAACGATCCTCCAGAAATTCGAAATGGGTTTCATGCCCATTCTAAACAGAGTCCATATCATGTTAATGCCTTTGTGACACCGCAATGTAATACTGGATACAAACTTTCAGGAAATGGAAATTTACTGAGATGCTCTTCTGAGCCACCAGTTTCTGTGCATGGAACATATGAACCAACGCATATTGGACAATACTTTAATAACACGACATTAGTTATAAAATGTAACATTGGATATACAATTTATACTGGACCTTCTATTCGTTTATGCACAGCTGACGGTAACTGGAGTAGTTTAAATCAGTGTGTAAAAGTGACATGTTCTATCAACATTTCCGAGAACAACCATGTATTTTATAGTCCCACTGTAAATTACAATGGCAATTCATTTCTGATTGATTACAATACTACATTATATGCAGTTTGTAAGGTTGGATTTACTTCTAAATTCGAACACATTCCAAGAAAGTTCAAGCAAGACGGACATCTAAGTGCATTTTCTACATCATGTAGCCATCTCATACATGAAAACACTAGCACTTGCCATGAATCGTTCAGTTTTAGTGTTTTTTTGCAATTTCCTTTGTTCCGCCATTTTCCTAGAAACAAACAATTTGACATATAGTGGTGTTTAGACTGTCTATAAACACATGATCACTAATTTTCTTTTGTTACTCTGAGCAGTTCTGTTACATTTGTATATAAGTGGACCAGAAAAGCAAAATTTTGACAAGTTGAAGCATTGCAGTTTGGCTCTATGTCATTTTTTATATAAAACACTAAGCCGATGAAGTCGAAAAACCTTATTTTGCTTCGAAAAAAATCTTAAAAGAGTAGGCAGGCCAATTTGTTGTGGTCTGTTCTATAGAAACTATTTAAAGCTACAAGGAAAACAATAATTGGTCCAATTATTCCAATGCATAAGTAAATAATTGGCTCTTCAGGTTTGCGGCTTCCCATTTGAGGGAAATGACTGTTTCTGCTTTGTTATAAAAATACCACAGGTGCTAATACTTGTCTCATTCATTTAGTGTTGAATAAACCATTGCCAAACTTTTAGTATGTGTTGTGTATAGCCTGAAGTTTAACTATAGGAGTTTTGAAGTCTGTTTCTGAAACAATGTTACTTTAATAGGCTCAAGACCACAGTTATCTGCCCCCCCGTTGATCCGGATGTGAATACAGAAAAAAGAGTGCTTTTGTTCAAGTATCAATATTTTATTAAAATTGAATAAAAAAAGAAGCAAAAAAGTTCTTTTTGCAGAGAACTGGACTGAATTTGACACTCTATTGTAGAATTTGATAGTTTTCAGTGTAAATATTGGAAAAATCATAGCTTGTGGAAGTCTGAAAATTAGTTTTTTGTAGCCGATTGACTCTTTGGCGGAAGGGTTATGTATTTGTCCTTGTTTTTAATTGGGGTGTGTATAAAGTAAAAGCTAGGTTAGTGAGGTGGTAATCGCTTTCCTAGGGTAACAGTATTTCCCTCATGTTGACAATATGTACTGTCACACTGGAAGCCATGCAATATTTATATAATGTCATATTTTGGGATATTACTCAGGACAAAAATATTGTACATATATGCTTAAGAAGACTTTATATCAAAGTAATAGCACTGTTTTTGTCATAGTTTTGGGATAGAGTTTCTATCCTATTTTTTTCAGAAATTAAACAGCTTTTTTGTAATTTATTTTCTGACATGTGTGATACCTTTTTTTTCATTTATTGCGATATCTGATATCAGCTTTAACAGCTGCACTCTCACAGATTGAACGTTTTGCCAACTTTTTTTATTTTCTGTCTTCGAACGAACACGTTTTTGCGTACATATCTGCAAACCAATGATTTAAGACTTCTGACAAAAGATCAGATCGCAGATTTTCATATTTCCGTAAAAAAAAACGATGTTTTATGCATTTTTATTAAATCATTAGTAATGGTTTAAGCCATAAAACTTTAAATTTGGAACGGAAATATGAAAATCTGCGATCTGATCTTTTCTCAGCAGTCTTTCATCACTAGTAAGCAGATATTAACACACAAACAAATCTTATTCTAAGACAAAAAGGTTGTCAAAACAGTAAATTTGTAAGAGTGCAGCTTTAAGTAACATTAAAACTTTTATGGCATTAAGATATTTTCCTCCATAATCAAATGTGTGCAGAAATGTCAACCTCAAATTAGTGGATTGTTCTTTGTTATTTCAATGCTGTAAAGGAAAACAATCAAAGGAAAAAGTACTTGCTTTAGTTCATGTACAAGCAGGAAAGTTAACAACTTCTAAACTTGACAAACATGTACATTACACTGCTTAATTAAGACCATGTAGTTACTTTCAATCCATTCTTTTTCAATAGATTATCAGTTATTCTTAGTATATGCCTTAAATATATTTTAGCATTAACTAATTCATTCACTTAGGTTGCCCTCCACATTCAAGTGATAAAACATTTTAAAATTGTAAGGCTCACTTTTGTTTTCATTTTCAATTAAAAAAAATCATGCATTTTTTCTGTTACTTTTTTACATAATTATTGTCTAATTACAGACTTATTCTACAATTATACTTACTATTAACGAAACACTTATGTAATGGAAATATATTGCAGATATTGAAATGTGCTTTAAAAAATATACTAGTTACTAGTTTTTGAAAATGGAAGTAAACCCCTTAAATCTTTTGGTTTGAAAAAATGAAGTTTTAATAAAAGTTGAGTAATGTTCTTATGTTTGACCCTTACCTCAATTGGCAATTTATTGCATTCATATTTTTTTATAAAAAAACTTCCTTAACTATTATTTTATTTGTATTTTTTTCTGTGTAAACAATATAGTTTTTTTTCAAATATGATAATGCTTTTGACATGTGATATTAAAAATAATTGTTTTATTTACTGTTAATCAGCGATTATACTCATGCATTTGGTCAAAGGAATGTTTTACTGATGTTGCAGTTAAATCGACATATTTTATGTAATGGATAGTGTTGAAGTTAAATCTTCAGATATGAGTATTGAATGTTATTGTTACAAGAATATATACTCATCTTTTACTTTTTTTAAAAATGTCTTTAGTATTAGCTGAATGCTCATGTTTTATCCTCATTATAATTATATACTACCTAGTTTTTGTTTATAATAATTAATAATTAGTCTACTGCAACATAACTGTATGAATTTCACATTACTCATTTACAATGGCCATGTGCATATCTAACTCATATTTTATAGCTTTAGTTCATGTATCTATGTAAATTAAGGACTCATAAATAAACTGTGAAATACTTACTGCTTGCTTTATGGAAGGTGTGAAAGACCAAAACTTATAAGGATTTACATCTGGTAATAGGAACGATTGTCTTCACACTACTTAATTACTTATCAAAATACTGAGAGACCATGCAAAGTATGGACTGTACTGGACTGTAGCTGAAAAGCACGTTCAAAAAAGCCTCTTCGTCCTTGCCATATGAATATTCATAAATTAAGGCTCTGTGCTTAACTTTAAAGAACATGTTCTGAAAAGTTTGCAAACTTTAATGTATATAAAACAGCTAGTTGTTCTTGATGGTCCGAGAGGCCAAAAATGTATTGTATAACATGTTTTTCATAAAAAGAACTACGATTCCGGCAATAAAACTTCAAGCCCGTAGAGGCAGCGCCTTAGTTCATATTATTAAATACACAACCGAAAAACATAATAAATGGACAATGCTTTTGCTTCAGCAACTGCTGATTGACGTAAGTGTGTAACAAGCGTTAATAATGCTTGACTTTTATTTATTTGATATAACGGACAATGGAAGCATGTAACAACTAGGTCGTTCTTCATGTATCATCAACAGGACAAATACCAGGATTTATTACAGTAACGGTTTCATACAACATGACAATCATTCTGCCGATCACAACGTGAAAGACATTCATTTAATTGTATTTATCGTTAAATAGTTAAACGCTTGGATGTCCATACACAAGTTTATTTATTGACTGTCGTTGCACATGAGATTTAGAACCTTCATCACAATATTGACAAGTTTGTCCGCCTTTTCTACCGGAAACACGTGTGACAGGTCCGGTGTGTGTTTGTCTCTATAACTCGCCAGGTCTTTCAACTGACTCCTGTCCACAGACGACCCAACTCCGACTACAATGCTCCGAGTGCTGTACTTCAATCTTAGTACATCAGCCCTTGTCTCATCAAAGTCGTTGATCGGGCCGGCAATAAGTAAAATCGCAAAACGTTTGGCTTTCGTTGCGCTTCTTCCAAAACCCAAACGGACGCGATTGACAAGAGAATATGCGCTGGTCTGCATCGCATCTTCCACGGCAGGTGCAAATTGATTATCTTTTGTAAACTTCTGTAAAGCTATGTCAGCTAGGTTGCAGCTCTCTACAAGGCCGATTTTAACATTTGTGGACACCCCGACGGAGTCTCCAATCATTTTTATGAACTCGATAACTTGCAGCCTGGATTCACCGCCGATACCATAGATCCCAAACATGATCTCTGCCTCGAAGACGCTTGTGCATTCTGTAAAGGATATACCATGCATTTGAAGAGATCTGTTTTGATATAAATCAGTGCGATGTGTTTCAATCGGATTAATGTCATGGTCTTAAATACAACACATTTGAGAGGCATGTTATGCCATTCAACCTATTTAGTTCGCTGTTTTATTTTGAAGTTTTATAATTAAAGACACGTAAGGCAAGACTTACTCGCTTGGTCTCCAGGAACTGAAACAAAACAGAAATGTTCACAATTATACGTGACACTTGGTGTATATGGTAAGTTGAATGAACTAAAAGTAGACCAAGAAATATTTTCACACATGAAAGCAATAAGTTGTGTCATTTAAGCCATGTACCATAAACACAATATTGTTTATTGTTACATGTATATACATGAAACTTGCCTTTGCATGCTTTGTAAGCAAGGAGCTGCTTGATCCTGGGAAGAACATCATACGCATTCACCTCAAACGCATACTCGTTGACTGGTTTTGACGCAATGTTATCCAGTTCGGCACGGTCCGTATTGTTTCCAACCCCTGAGAAAAAAGTTCAGTGTGATATCTATTCTTAATTTTTACATCAGACCTTAGTCTTAATGTAATGAATCTTTATGATTTGGCCAACATAAACAGGCCTTATATCGATCATCATATTTACATCAAACATCTAAAATGCCATTGTTTGCATGTTTTGTTTATGTTCTCTTGTATGGATCTTGATGTTTCAGTTGAAACACTATCATTATGTGAATATTGATGGAGTAGTTCTGTTTTATAAGTATAACAGTTAAACATCATATCTGGCGTGTAAATATGGCAAACTGTCTTTAAAATTACGAATCAAGTGACTAAATGATAATAACGCACCGATTGCAAACATATAGATGCCGTCTGTATGGACATCTTTTGCAGCTGAAAGTGTCAGGTCGGGTCGTGTGGACAGACCATCTGTAATCAGAACAGCGATCCGTGCGGCAGTCTGTGGGCGGGCTCCATTTTTCACCGACATGACGTCATTCAGCAATGTCTAAATAAATCAGAAAACACGCGTATGTATTTTGGAACCATATCATTTAGGTAAAGTAAAATAAAATGTCTAAAAACACTCTTCAAAATGGAAACTTAAGAGTGTTCTAGTGGTAAAGATGTCCTACTCTCACCTCAGGGTTTGTGCTTTCGATCCAAACCAGGGGAACTTTCTCATGGCCTCTAAAAAGGACAGCAGTACTTGTGTGTAAAGTTATCGATACCGATTCATATTAGCTTAAAGCGCCTGTTCAAATTCGATCTAATACTAAAGGACTTTCTTGCACTTTTGAGGAACAGAATAACAAGCATTTGTTTAGTTTTAAGCATTGTTTAACGACTATATACTTGCTACTTAACATCACTGGATCTACCGGTACCACTTTGTTCATACTGTTAATAAAGAAGTCTCGAAGAAGAGCACGGGGTCCTTATATGTTTATTGTAACCATATAAAATTGCAATTGCTCCTCATTGGGGATACGTGTTCAATTGGTAAACACTTGACGGTCACCCCAAGGTGCGACACCAAAGTTCATAACTATAATACTAGCCGTCTACTGGCATGGGTGTGAATTGCTGGTCCCTTGTGTCAGTGCATACACTGGTGAACGTTAAATTACAGAGTTTCTCTAAACAGGGTTACATGTCTGTGCATTATGCTCCATATTTTAACGCGACTAATTATTTCGCCAGGGCCGACGCCGATGGTGGCATAGTAAATTAAAATATGAATAGACCTTTATCGTTTAAACTTTCAAAAATGAATATAACAACAACATCTATGCTTTGACTGATTTCTTCTGAAACATCAGGTAGCTAAATTGTAGAAACGAACAGTTAACCAAACACTTACTAATAACAATTAGTTTGTACAGCTTACTGACCTAATGTTGTAAGGCTCAAAGTCTTTGCATAATAATAAACGACATACTGTTAAAGTGGTAGTTTATACAGCTTACTGACCGAATGTTGTAAGGCTCAACATTTTTGCATAATAATAAACAACATAATGTTAAAGTGGTAGTTTGTACAGGTGGCAAACTTCATGTTGTAAGGCTTTAAGTTTTGACATTAAAAGTACACGCGCAGTTGCTATACCTTGAGAGCAAGATGGGTGTTTGTGTTGCCTCCTCGTAACTTGACATTGGTGACAGCGGCCGTCAGCTTCCCTCGGCTTCTGTACTCGTTCAGATAAAACTCTACCTTGGCCTCACTGCTGAACGATATAAGCCCAACCTGGAAACATATGGATGAAGAAGCGGATCCGTAGTGGTTTAGTGGTAAGACACTTGACTGTCAAACCAAGGTTCGAACCAAGCCGCATCAATAAAATACTGACGTCTAACCGTTTAACGATGGTAGCTATTACCGATGTTATAGTCCAGGTTTGCATTGTGCTCATCAAGACTGATGTTGCGGCCTAAATAAACATACAAACAATATCGTTTGTGAGATTGGTTCGTGGTCACCAAGCCGGACAAGTGGGTTTTCTGGGGTACTTCATTCTCCCCCAAACACAAGACCACACACACACACACACACACACACACACACACACACACACACACACACGTAACATCGGCTCAACAAGAGTGAATACTATTTATTATAATAGGGTGATAACTAGTTTCATAATCGTTGTAAAAAATAGCTTAAACATAAATTAATTCGCGACGGACACGAAAACACGGATGGGAAAAAGTGGCTCCAGCTCTTTTAGGAGATGTTTATAAAAAGTGCCAACGACACTTCCGAGCTAGAGCAAAAGAACGGTCATCATCATAAAACGTAAGTATGACTCGTTATTTTATCTAATACCACAGTTATGAGGGCTTATTTGAGAAATCGGGGAATGCAGTGCCATATAAATATGTTTAATTTTCACACGTATTTCGATTCTCCTATCAAACACATGCATGTTTACAAACGAATATAGAACATTTCACCAATTTTCAGCTGGAGCTTCCGGGAGAAGATAAATTGCTAAATGAGTTTTTTTTTATTGAAGCATGTGATATCTTAGGTGGATATATTACAGAGATTTTCAATAGCATTTTAAACTGCGGAAATTTTCCAATAGCTTGGACTAAGGAAATTATCATACCATTACACAAAAAAGGCGATAAGATTGATGTTAAAAATTATAGAGGAATAACTCTGTTAAGCAATTTTTCGAAACTGTTTACGTGTGTACTTAATCAGCGAATATCAAAATAGTGTGACGAAAATAATGTTATTTCTGACGCCCAGTTTGGTTTTAGAAGAGGTCGGTCTACAGTTGATGCAGTTTTTATTCTTCACTCAATTGTTCAAAAATATTTAAACTTGAACAAACGATGATATTGCTGTTTTATTGATTTGAAACGTTGTTTTGATTCCATATATTTGAATGCGTTATGGTTGAAGTTGTATAAATCCAATTTAGATGGTAAAATGTTACGTATTATACGCAGTATATACCAGTCAGTTAAGTCCTGTGTAAAACACTGTAATAGTTATTCAGATTACTTTGATATCGCAGTAGGCTTAAGGCAAGGGGAGATAATGTCCCCAATAATGTTTTCACTATTCGTTGAAGACTTGGAATTATATTTTCAAAACAGAAATGATTGTGGGTTAGCTTTGCAGGATATATGTTTAATTTTATTACTATTTGCCGATGATATGGTTGTACTTGATGAAACCCCAGAAGATTTACAAATGTCACTAGATAGATTACATAATTACTGTAATACTTGGGGTTTAGAGGTAAACATTGCTAAGACAAAAATTGTGGTATTTCGCAAAAGGGGTGGTACAAAACGAAATGAGACTTGGATATATGGAAATGAAAACGTGGAGATTTTAACTATTTAGGCGTTACATTGAATTACACTGGTAATTTTAATCTTAATACCCAAACACTGTACGGTAAAGGTTTAAAAGCAATGAACACGTTGTTGTCTAATTTAAAAAGGTATGAATGTAAACCAAGGCTAGCACTGCAGTTATTTGATGCCTTTGTTTCATCTATTATCACATATGGTTGTGAAATATGGGGATTTACAAAATCTGCACAGTTGGAGAGGATACATTTGAAGTTTTGCAAAACTATACTTGGGGTTAGACAAATAACATCCAACGCTGCTATATATGGTGAAGTGGGTAGATACCCGTTACATATTATATACATATATATACGGATTTTAAAATACTGGTTTAAAATTAAGAAAAGTGATAATACAGTTATTCAATCGGTCATTGAAGATGCTATGTTAGATATTGATAATGATAAATCAAACTGGTTTAGTAATGTGAAGAACTTTCTTACACGATATGGATTTTATTATATATGGTGTGATGATTCATAGATAGATGAAATCCATTTTATATATATTTTTAAACAACGTCTTATAGACAAATATTTACAGCAATGGCAAAGAAATGTCAACGAAAATGGTATTTTAACTTTATATAGAGAACTAAAAACCTCATTTGAATTTGAATATTATTTAGAAAATATCGCGTCAAGAAATCTGAGAATTGCTATTACAAAATTACGTATTTGTTCCCATAATCTAAGAATACATACTGGTAGATATGATAGACTGGAAAGAAACTTGCGTCATTGTCAATTATGTAATTCTAATGAATTAGAAGATGAGTATCACTTTATGTTTAAGTGTCCATTATATGTTCTGTTAAGACAAAATTATATTAAACGTTACTACAGAGTTAGACCTATTATGTTTAAACTTGTTCAGCTGTTTAATACACAAAATAAAACTGAAGCTTTTATGTTAGGTAAATATATATCGGAAGCATTGAAGATTCGTAATACTTTATTAATGAATAAATAAATCAGATCATTAATTGTTCATCGTAATAAGTAGATTTTTACATTATCATTTAGAATATTTAAATCACGTTTTACCCTTAAGTTATGACGTCATGTATTCAATTATATATTGAAAATGATTGTTCCACCATGTATACATATACGAATGTCAATTAAAAACCTTGTACTAACTTTGATGATTGCAATAGCACTTTTTTCAGTTCATCCTTTGTATGTCAATAATACTAGTCGCTATCAGCTTAGTTTAGTTGTAATGTTGATATGTTTAAATGAAATCATAACACAAAAACTGAAAATTTACGTGTTATAAAATATGTTCTGTTCTGTATACTTTTTGGTTTGATAGATTTGTGATTTTCAATTCCAGTTCATCCTTAAAAAAAGTTCATTATACTATTTATTTAATATTTCACACTACATTGTTTAATTGTAATTGTAATATATTTAATATGTATATGAAACACAAAAAAACTGTATAGTTTACGTGTAATAAATTCTGTTCTGTTCTTCTGTTCTGTTCATAATGTACTTATTTTGGTTTTCCACACACTGTCTAGTTGGTTCTCATAACCCCAGATCACGTTTGAGAACAATTGAAATGTATAAATTTGTTAAACATAATTTTATTATTGTTGCGTAGATACCGTGCCGAATATGCTACAATTCAATTTAGAATTGTACATCTGGCTAGATGAAGCATAAAGCAAAGGTAAAAAAGTAACCATTTTGTTTGGGGTTAAATTACAAACACTACGAACACTGGGGTAGTACCTGTGTATTGCCGCCTTCGACGTCAAAATCACTGATGACATCACTAATGAAGGACAATTGAGTTTTAAAATCTTCTGGCTGGATGCTAGCAGAACTGTCGATGACAAAGACGATATCGGCGTGTTTACCCTGGCATGCTGTAATAGAAAGGCTTACCGGTGACATGGAATGCTCTATTATAAAAGTTGATAAGTAACGTTAAATGCTCTAATATAAAGGCTCACAGGTAACGTGGAATGATGTAATATAAAGGCTGACAGGTAACGTGGCATGCTGTAATAGAAAGGCTAACAGGTAACATGGAATGCTGTAATAGAAAGGCAGACAGGTTACGTGAAATGCTGTAATAGAAACGTTAACAGGTAACGTGGAATGCTGTAATAGAAAGGCAGACAGGTTACGTGGAATGCTGTAATAGAAAGGCTAACAGGTAACGTGGAATGCTGCAATAGAAAGGCTGACAAGTAACGTGGAATGCTGTAATAGAAGGACCGAAAGCTAACGTGGAATGCTGTAATATAAAAGCTGACAGGTAACGTGGAATGCTGTAATAGAAAAGCTGACAGGTAACGTGGAATGCTGTAAAAGAAAAGCTGACAGGTTACGTGGAATGCTGTAATAAAATAGCTAACAGGCAACGTAGAATGTTGCTATATGAAGGCTACCCGGTCACGTGTAATGCTGTAATAGAAATAATTCCCAGTCATCTGGAATGCTGTAATAGAAAGGCCAACAGGTAACTTTGAATGCTGTTATACAAAGGCTTACATATAAAAAGGAATGCTGTAATAGAAAGGTTCACAGGTAACGTAGAATGCTGTAATTGAATGGCGTTATGTAACGTCGAATGCTGTAATATAAAGGTTGGCAGGTAACGTGGAATGCTGTAATACAAAGGCTGACAGGAAACGTATAACGCCGTAATAAAAAGCCTGGCAGGTAACGTGGAACGCTGTTAAGGAAAGGCCAAAAGAGAACTTGAATTGCTGTTAAAGAAAGGCTTACAGGTAACGTGGAACACTGAAAAGAAAGGCTAACAGGTACGTGGAACGCTGTAATAGAAAGGCTGACATGTAACATGGAGTACTGTTATAGAAATTCTGACAGGTAACGTGGAACGCTGTAATTGAAAAGCTAATAGGTACGTGGAACGCTGTAATTGAAAGGCTGACAGGTAACGTAAAACGCTGTTATAGAAAGGCTAACAGATAACGTAAAACGGCCGTAAAAGAAAGGCTAACACGTAACGTGGAAACCTGTATTAGAAAGGCTAACAGGTAACGTGGAATGCTCTAATATAAAAGCTGACAGGAAACGTGGAAATCTGAAATAGAAAGGCTAACAAGTAACGTGGTAATCTCTAATAGAAACGTTAACAGATAACGTGGAATGCTGCAATAGAACGGCTGGCAGATAACGTGGAAAGCTGTAATAGATATGTTACAGATAACGTGGAACGCCGTTATAGAAAGGCTAACACGTAACGTCATATGCTGTTATAGAAAGGTTTACAGGTAACATGGAATGCTGTAATAGAAAGGCTAACAGATAACGTAAAAAGCTGTTATAGAAAGGCTAACACGTAACGTGGTATGCTGCAATAGATACGGTAACCGGTAAGGTGGCATGTTGTTATAGATATGCTTACCAGTAACCTGGTCTTGCAGCACTTTATGAATACAGATGGCAGCATTGCATAAGCGTGGTGAACAAAATAGTATGTATATAGCTACTTAAATCAACGTTCCACAAACTCTGAACGATACTGGCAAGGGATTTTTGGCAGCAAAATATGTTTAGTATCACAACACTACATTACCATTCCTATTGCCTATTAAACTGAGTATATTCTATTTAAGCAAGTTAATAACATACTGAATTGTTATAAATGAGAAATGCCAACGCCACGTTTAATTGTCATTTCTGCCGACAACGTTTTTGTCGTGGATTGCTCATAATTATCCGTGCTCATGCTTACATGGCAGGGTTAATTAAACATGTACCTAAAACCGTCGTGCTAGTAATGTTCATTTGTTGAATTCCATAAATATTTGCAGCGTTTTTGTGCACCTAAATTCATTGATCATACCAAGACTACTATACTCTGATATTAAACAAAGGGACTACTCAGTAGCCGAAAAAACACTAACATCTGGTTTAAAAAGTGCTACAAGGATTCAGTTACTATTCAAATTTAAAGATATAACTGGTATAGTTTCAAATTTCAATTGATAAAACAACACTTACTCGCATTTGTCTCTTCATCTTTTTGCATCTTTTATGCATGAAAGATTATATGAATATTACAGTAGAATATTACAGTACAATATTACAGTTTCAGTAGAATATTACAGTAGAGTATTACAGTGGAATACAACACGATCAAATCGTTGGCTCCCACATTTTTAATTATCGCTGGTCTCTTAGTCTGTTGTTCTTCTATTTACTTGATATGTACGCTCATACGTCCCATACTGTGTCATACCAGATGGATAATTGCCCTTTTTACAAAACATATGGAGGGAGGCTGTGACAGTTGTCAGAATTCGTACTATGGAAAGAGTACTCACCAGAAGTTGTAGACCGCATTGTTGTGGTTGGTGTAGGTTTCGTTGTCGTCGTTGTTGTTGGTGGTGGTGGTGTTGTCGTTGTTGTTGTAACTTTTATGGTTGTAGAAGTAGCAGTCGTTGTTGTCGTTTGTGGGGCAGCTGTTGTTGTTTTTTCTATCACTAAAATTTAGACTCAGCTATGTATCAGTAGATTTAGCCATTAACCTTAATGTAGAGTTTACTTAATATGGTTCCTATTTCACCTTCGTATAATTTTGTATCTTAAGCAAGTTTTATCACGACTTTAAGTTAGCTGACCCACCAATTGACTGGTATATATACATACCGTGTAATGTTGATATGACTTGGCAGTGCTAGCAGATTACTTATATGTAAAATAAATGACCATATCTACTTTTTTTCATGCAACAAAAGCAAGTGTATTATATCATTTTCTGTCTAGTGTTAATTTTCTTTTTCTTCAGTGTTTGGCGCAAATGACTTTATACAAGCAAGCATGCGTTAGCCGCTATATGACCCACTTAAATCACCACCAATTAAATCTAAATGAAATATATTCAGCTGTTTTCGGCAGAGGCTTTCAAAGTGAGTAGATAATCGGAATCCGTTCCGCGATCCCATTGGCGGAGACCTGGGCATAACAACTAACCTTATCTGTTGTCCGGTAAGCGCAGTGCTTAGCGCACTCGCTTTTCACCAAGGTGACTGGGTTCGATTCCCGGCCGGGGCGCATGTGAGTTTGGTTAGTGTTCACCAAGCCGGACAAGTGGGTTTTCTCCGGGTACTCCGGTTTTCCCCACAACACTCTCGCGCAATATCTTACCAACGAGAATGACGTAATAAAAGCTATCATAGCTTTCTTAACAATCGTTGTAGAATATATAATGTTAAAACTAACTAACCTTATTTGAAGTCGAAAGGCTTCTTTCATTATTATTTATTATTCTAAAAAAAAACGTGTATCGGATTCCACCGTGAATCAAAAATAACTGGCTGTCATATCCGTACAAACATTAAATACATTGAGGAAATATGGACATTAAAGAAAATGTGCGTTTGCATGTGTGCGTGCGTTCGTGTGTGTGCGTGTGTGCGTGCGTGCGTGTGCATGCATGCGTCTCGTGCGTGCGTGCGTGTGTGTACCCTGGTCAGCATTTAAGATGTTAGTCAAGTTATTTTGGGTTTGAGACCACCAGGGGAACTTGTACTTTGTGTGAGAAAAGAATGACAATAAGCAACAACTGGTTATCAACAAAAGACTTTTAACCCCTGGATTACCCTCGCAAGCCTGTAAGGCGATTAGTTCTTGCCATTCGATTCCTTTCAAGTCGTCAAATTTCTTGATCTTGAAATAATTGTCCGAGGCCGGGGGAGATGCCACCGCCTTAAGCTCCTCGTCATCAACCTACCGGGAGTAAGTGCCGTATAGTTTCTCGCATACAACCCCATTCATCATGACCGTTTTAACCCTGGGAGTTTGTTTTTTTTTAATTTTATTGCTTTCATAAAGACAGGATTTCTACTCATAAAACATTTTTATAAGAATAATAACTAGTGAAGAAACGTTTTCACATGTCAAAATGTGTCGGGAAATTGACAAATTTTGAAGAGAAATATATATTGGAAATGACACCTCACCTATTTAATTGAAAAAAAAAATACCCAAGAGAGGTAAAGCCTAACAAATATTTTATAATTTGAGCAAATACGAGTATCAAATAGTGTTCAAAAGTCGTCATTTAACCTGTTAAAATTGGGGTTTATGATAACTGTGTGTAAGCGTCCAATACAGAAATACTTTTTTGAATTTATATAGTAATTATACAGCATAATGTGTCAGACTTACTTTATCTCCAATTCCTACTGTCATAATTTTTATCCCTGATTGTTTTACATCGTCGGCTGCTTGTAATGTTGCGGCGCCTTCCGTGGCTTTACCGTCCGTGAGAACGATAGCAATATGCGGGACGTTGTCGCGGGCACCGGTTTCCTGAGCGAATAGGTCAGTCATGGTCACCTCAAGAGCTGTGTGGGTTTGAGTAGTCCTTCCATTGTCCTGCCGAATAGCCGTGAGCTGAAATAATGACTTTAGCTAAATAGTTTGCTACATGTCTATAACGAATCCATAAAATGCCTCTGTAAATGATTTCATGAATATCTAAATTGGTGTAAAAAGCTGTTCTTGACGGCGAACGCACACATGTTTCGATACTAGACCCTTTTCAACTAACATCGCGTTAAGATTGCAGAATTTGATAAAAACCCTACGTTAATGTCATAACTTTTTGTACTGATGAATAACAGATCCTTTCTTCATATATCTACCCATTATTTACTATGTGAACGTGAAGTCGACCGTACCTGAGAAAGGATCCTATCCTTATCTTGAACAGCGTTGAAATGAAATTGTTGGACGGCTTTCGTAGAAAATGTCAAAGCAGCAACGTGAGTGTTGTTTTTACTGACGTCAAATTTCTCCACGAGACGCTTGATAAACTCGAGCTGGATTTTAAAGTATGTTTCCCATATGCTGCTTGAGCTGTCGATGACGAAGGCGACATCTGCAGGCATTGCGCATTGCCCCGTTTTTCCAAGTCCGGCACTGAGCGCTAATAACAGGAAACGTCAATGATAAGTAAAAACGGAAGTAGATAAACATAGTTCATGCAAATATGTTTGTTTATTTTACATGCGTTTGAATGTGTTTTATTATTATTATTATTATTATTATTATTATTATTATTATTATTATTATTATTATTATTATTGGGATCTATGGAATAAGAAGCCTGTGCAGCGATGCCGCAGGCCGAGAAAGCTCGCACCATTTTCTGTAAATCCCAAAAATGAAATAAATGTGTGTTCGCACTTATTTGAACGATTATTATTCTTTTAGTTTAACTGTCACTCATGGTTACTTTGCGCATGCGCATAGGGCAGAGCGGTCTATGAAAAAAACCACTACAAAATCATGAAGACCGAAAAAATACTCAAAAGTAAATATTTATATTCACCGTAAACTGCTCTACATGATATGAAGCTACAGTAAATGGGGTAAATCCTCGATTGTCATTGGCTCACAAATATGTGCGAACACCAAATGAAGCATTGAAACGAACATGAAAGAAACGTTTCGCCGATCGAAAGCTTTTTCATCGTATTTTGTTAACCTAGGTAATTGAGGATGAGTTAGATTTTAACAGTATAAATGTATGTGTTACTAAAACAAACGTTCGATATTGTAGACGGTTTAAATGATAATCCTGGAGACTGAAGTACAATGTTTTAACATTTTTCTGCAAAGTTAGGAATCGTGTAACTCATTCGATACCTTTAATAATGTCATTTGTATTAGGTCTGCACTGATAAACTATGCCTTTTTGTGTTGTAGAATTTAATAAATCAATCGGAGAAGTGCTATATATACGAGTTAAAGACGAGCAACACTGTCAAGTGAACACACTTATGGATTATAATTCGACTTTTTGCATTTTATTGGGGTATGGTATGCAATGGGGCTGTTCAAAATTTGTCGAATTTTAATACTTATATTTACATTTATTTAAATGTACATTTCTGCCAATATAAATAGATTATTCAAGAGCATTTTCTGTTTTTTCTTTCTCTCGTTGTTTTCAACGGTAGGTAAATTCGAACAGCTACAGTAACCTAAATCTATAAAACAATTAATGCGTAGAAAAAAATAATTCTTAATTCATGGGCTTAATTTCTATATTTTCAAGGAAAAGTATATTTTAATAACGTATTATAACTGTATTACAGCTAGAAAAATACAACTGGAGTTGAAAAATTTACAATAACAAGAAAACAACAAAAATATCGCCACCTACAAAGTTCTCATTATATCTTGCGATATTAATGTGCGTGAAGTTAGCACCGTAGCACCGTATCACCATAACACCGCGGGGATGCGGTGCTAGCACCGTATCACCATCAAAATCAATACAATAAGAGCATTAATCTCGAGGAAACATGTAAGGCTCGTTCTCGCAGAAACGAGCAAGGGGACCATAGGGACCTATGTCACTGTGTAGCCGAGACCTGGCCCTAGGTGATGGCACATGTGAATACCCTAGGATTTTAGGCAGGCTATGCGGGATAGGGACATGAACTCGATCCCCCATGCCAATTTGGCCCATATTCAGACACTGTTATGGTGCGGATGCCTTAAAAACGAGCAAGGGGACCAATGGCACTGTATCCAAGGGTTACCTGGCGGTGTGATACATTCGGGGAAACTGTTAATACTACGAGGATTTTAGTCTGGCCCCGTCCTTAGCCCAACATTGTGCGTATATGGGCAATATAAGCCCTACTGACCCCTACCATACATGTAAGGCTCGTTCTCGCAGAAACGAGCAAGGGGACCATAGGGACCTATGTCACTGTGTAGCCGAGACCTGGCCCTAGGTGATGGCACATGTGAATACCCTAGGATTTTAGGCAGGCTATGCGGGATAGGGACATGAACTCGATCCCCCATGCCAATTTGGCCCATATTCAGACACTGTTATGGTGCGGATGCCTTAAAAACGAGCAAGGGGACCAATGGCACTGTATCCAAGGGTTACCTGGCGGTGTGATACATTCGGGGAAACTGTTAATACTACGAGGATTTTAGTCTGGCCCCGTCCTTAGCCCAACATTGTGCGTATATGGGCAATATAAGCCCTACTGACCCCTACCATACATGTAAGGCTCGTTCTCGCAGAAACGAGCAAGGGGACCATAGGGACCTATGTCACTGTGTAGCCGAGACCTGGCCCTAGGTGATGGCACATGTGAATACCCTAGGATTTTAGGCAGGCTATGCGGGATAGGGACATGAACTCGATCCCCCATGCCAATTTGGCCCATATTCAGACACTGTTATGGTGCGGATGCCTTAAAAACGAGCAAGGGGACCAATGGCACTGTATCCAAGGGTTACCTGGCGGTGTGATACATTCGGGGAAACTGTTAATACTACGAGGATTTTAGTCTGGCCCCGTCCTTAGCCCAACATTGTGCGTATATGGGCAATATAAGCCCTACTGACCCCTACCATACATGTAAGGCTCGTTCTCGCAGAAACGAGCAAGGGGACCATAGGGACCTATGTCACTGTGTAGCCGAGACCTGGCCCTAGGTGATGGCACATGTGAATACCCTAGGATTTTAGGCAGGCTATGCGGGATAGGGACATGAACTCGATCCCCCATGCCAATTTGGCCCATATTCAGACACTGTTATGGTGCGGATGCCTTAAAAACGAGCAAGGGGACCAATGGCACTGTATCCAAGGGTTACCTGGCGGTGTGATACATTCGGGGAAACTGTTAATACTACGAGGATTTTAGTCTGGCCCCGTCCTTAGCCCAACATTGTGCGTATATGGGCAATATAAGCCCTACTGACCCCTACCATACATGTAAGGCTCGTTCTCGCAGAAACGAGCAAGGGGACCATAGGGACCTATGTCACTGTGTAGCCGAGACCTGGCCCTAGGTGATGGCACATGTGAATACCCTAGGATTTTAGGCAGGCTATGCGGGATAGGGACATGAACTCGATCCCCCATGCCAATTTGGCCCATATTCAGACACTGTTATGGTGCGGATGCCTTAAAAACGAGCAAGGGGACCAATGGCACTGTATCCAAGGGTTACCTGGCGGTGTGATACATTCGGGGAAACTGTTAATACTACGAGGATTTTAGTCTGGCCCCGTCCTTAGCCCAACATTGTGCGTATATGGGCAATATAAGCCCTACTGACCCCTACCATACATGTAAGGCTCGTTCTCGCAGAAACGAGCAAGGGGACCATAGGGACCTATGTCACTGTGTAGCCGAGACCTGGCCCTAGGTGATGGCACATGTGAATACCCTAGGATTTTAGGCAGGCTATGCGGGATAGGGACATGAACTCGATCCCCCATGCCAATTTGGCCCATATTCAGACACTGTTATGGTGCGGATGCCTTAAAAACGAGCAAGGGGACCAATGGCACTGTATCCAAGGGTTACCTGGCGGTGTGATACATTCGGGGAAACTGTTAATACTACGAGGATTTTAGTCTGGCCCCGTCCTTAGCCCAACATTGTGCGTATATGGGCAATATAAGCCCTACTGACCCCTACCATACATGTAAGGCTCGTTCTCGCAGAAACGAGCAAGGGGACCATAGGGACCTATGTCACTGTGTAGCCGAGACCTGGCCCTAGGTGATGGCACATGTGAATACCCTAGGATTTTAGGCAGGCTATGCGGGATAGGGACATGAACTCGATCCCCCATGCCAATTTGGCCCATATTCAGACACTGTTATGGTGCGGATGCCTTAAAAACGAGCAAGGGGACCAATGGCACTGTATCCAAGGGTTACCTGGCGGTGTGATACATTCGGGGAAACTGTTAATACTACGAGGATTTTAGTCTGGCCCCGTCCTTAGCCCAACATTGTGCGTATATGGGCAATATAAGCCCTACTGACCCCTACCATACATGTAAGGCTCGTTCTCGCAGAAACGAGCAAGGGGACCATAGGGACCTATGTCACTGTGTAGCCGAGACCTGGCCCTAGGTGATGGCACATGTGAATACCCTAGGATTTTAGGCAGGCTATGCGGGATAGGGACATGAACTCGATCCCCCATGCCAATTTGGCCCATATTCAGACACTGTTATGGTGCGGATGCCTTAAAAACGAGCAAGGGGACCAATGGCACTGTATCCAAGGGTTACCTGGCGGTGTGATACATTCGGGGAAACTGTTAATACTACGAGGATTTTAGTCTGGCCCCGTCCTTAGCCCAACATTGTGCGTATATGGGCAATATAAGCCCTACTGACCCCTACCATACATGTAAGGCTCGTTCTCGCAGAAACGAGCAAGGGGACCATAGGGACCTATGTCACTGTGTAGCCGAGACCTGGCCCTAGGTGATGGCACATGTGAATACCCTAGGATTTTAGGCAGGCTATGCGGGATAGGGACATGAACTCGATCCCCCATGCCAATTTGGCCCATATTCAGACACTGTTATGGTGCGGATGCCTTAAAAACGAGCAAGGGGACCAATGGCACTGTATCCAAGGGTTACCTGGCGGTGTGATACATTCGGGGAAACTGTTAATACTACGAGGATTTTAGTCTGGCCCCGTCCTTAGCCCAACATTGTGCGTATATGGGCAATATAAGCCCTACTGACCCCTACCATACATGTAAGGCTCGTTCTCGCAGAAACGAGCAAGGGGACCATAGGGACCTATGTCACTGTGTAGCCGAGACCTGGCCCTAGGTGATGGCACATGTGAATACCCTAGGATTTTAGGCAGGCTATGCGGGATAGGGACATGAACTCGATCCCCCATGCCAATTTGGCCCATATTCAGACACTGTTATGGTGCGGATGCCTTAAAAACGAGCAAGGGGACCAATGGCACTGTATCCAAGGGTTACCTGGCGGTGTGATACATTCGGGGAAACTGTTAATACTACGAGGATTTTAGTCTGGCCCCGTCCTTAGCCCAACATTGTGCGTATATGGGCAATATAAGCCCTACTGACCCCTACCATACATGTAAGGCTCGTTCTCGCAGAAACGAGCAAGGGGACCATAGGGACCTATGTCACTGTGTAGCCGAGACCTGGCCCTAGGTGATGGCACATGTGAATACCCTAGGATTTTAGGCAGGCTATGCGGGATAGGGACATGAACTCGATCCCCCATGCCAATTTGGCCCATATTCAGACACTGTTATGGTGCGGATGCCTTAAAAACGAGCAAGGGGACCAATGGCACTGTATCCAAGGGTTACCTGGCGGTGTGATACATTCGGGGAAACTGTTAATACTACGAGGATTTTAGTCTGGCCCCGTCCTTAGCCCAACATTGTGCGTATATGGGCAATATAAGCCCTACTGACCCCTACCATACATGTAAGGCTCGTTCTCGCAGAAACGAGCAAGGGGACCATAGGGACCTATGTCACTGTGTAGCCGAGACCTGGCCCTAGGTGATGGCACATGTGAATACCCTAGGATTTTAGGCAGGCTATGCGGGATAGGGACATGAACTCGATCCCCCATGCCAATTTGGCCCATATTCAGACACTGTTATGGTGCGGATGCCTTAAAAACGAGCAAGGGGACCAATGGCACTGTATCCAAGGGTTACCTGGCGGTGTGATACATTCGGGGAAACTGTTAATACTACGAGGATTTTAGTCTGGCCCCGTCCTTAGCCCAACATTGTGCGTATATGGGCAATATAAGCCCTACTGACCCCTACCATACATGTAAGGCTCGTTCTCGCAGAAACGAGCAAGGGGACCATAGGGACCTATGTCACTGTGTAGCCGAGACCTGGCCCTAGGTGATGGCACATGTGAATACCCTAGGATTTTAGGCAGGCTATGCGGGATAGGGACAAACTGACCCAAAAATTTTACCTAGGGGACATAACGATAAGTGTAGGGATGAACTAGGCCACGAGGCCTACTTTATGATCAATTTATTTCGCTGGAGCTGTTGTACTGAATAGCCGAAAATAGAGCTCGAAAATTGAACTTTGCTGCTGCAAACGCCATTTTTAGGACGGACTGACCCGATTATTCGACTAAGAGGTCCTTAACAGAAAGTGTAATGATAACTAGGTTCAGGGCCTATAATGTGAACTATAGATAATAATAATACTCTTTCATGGCTCATGTTCTAGGCATTGATACGTTTGCTTAAAATTATCATGGCTTTTGCCACTATGCTAGAGTGGTCGGCATTTGGAATCTCTTCAACCTCAAATATACCATTGTATTCGGAAAAGTCTGGTTTGAGCACATTAACATGTGAGCATTGCCTTATGCCTCAATATGCTGTGATGGCTCATGTTCGAGGCATTCACGAGTTTATGTTCAATTAACATGAATATTGCCAGAGTGGTAGGAATTTGGAATCACTTCAACCTCACATAGGCCATTGATCTGGGGAAACTCTGGTCTGAGCATAATGAACGAACACATGAATATACTTCGCTAAGGTGTTTGAGCACACAACATGAAAATCCCGTGTCAATAGAAAAAAACACGTTATTTTGGTAAATGAAATGTAAATTATTGAGAACACTGCGTTGGAGATTGATTAACACCGGGTTGCAGACATCAGGTTTAAAGCTGCCCTCTCACAGATTTACCGTTTTTCCATTTTTTTTATTTTTTTTTGTCTTGGAATTGGAAAATATTGCGTAAATATCTGCTTACCAGTGAAGACTGCTGACAAAAAATCAGATCGCAGATCTTCATATTTCCATTCCGAATTTAATGTTTTATGGCTTAAACCGTTACTAACGGTTTAAGAAAAATGCATAAAACATAAATTTTGGGACGGAAATATATAAAGCTGCGATCTGATCTTTAGTCAGCAGTCTTTTACCATTGGTTTGCAGATATTTACGCAAAAATATTCTCGTTCCAAGACAAAAAAAGGTGTCAAAACGTTCAATCTGTGAGAGTACAGCTTTAAAGCTTAGCTTCAGATTTGAAATGTAGGGTGTTTCTAGCACAGTTTCGAATTTAAATTGGCCCTATATAAGAAACAGTCGTAACATAGTACCTGTAACAAAAACAATAGCTTTATATTTTTTAGAGACATATATTGCCGAAATTTACCTTCAATGCCTTATAGAAAGAAATTTGGGATCCCCGATTCGCATCTTACGATGAACAATCGAATGATGACTAAACGATTGACTGCTACCGAACATCCGTATTAACGGAGGGTACACAGGGGTAACATTTTGGATGGTATAAGAGGTGCAGGAGAGAAAACAGTGATTACTTACAGGGGAAAAGAGGGCTTTTCGTTTAGCAGTGTTGTTGAGTATCCAATATGTTTACTTTTAGATAAAGATAAGTAGCATTATCTTTATGTTTAGGTCTATAAACGTATGCTACATATATACAATATATTTCTTGAATGAATTATATTTAAAAATATGGTAACATTTTGTAAACTTATGAATGTGTTAGTATCCTTTCCTGAATGTGGCCATTTGAAGCGGTAATTTATCAAAGCCTGTCAATAATAAGCATACATCAAGTATGTAAATATGCATTTATCACAAATCAGCATTGCTCTCCGGGATACGACATTATGTAACGGCAAACATCTTCACCGTATTCCGGGATAGTTCCAAGCCTCTGTCATGTGTATGTATTACAAAATGCACAGTTTTAGAATTATTTTAGCCGCGCATTTGTTTAGGTGTTAACATATTTTCGGCTAACATGGAAGACGTCACATTCCCAATGTGACGCCATAAAATTAATGTTTTATGTCCATATAAATAAACAAATGTGCACAGTTCAAGACTGAATTTAGACATAGCGATATTATAGCGTAAGAACCCTCAAATCTCCTTATTTATTTATTTATGCCCCATATTCTATGCTTCAAGGGGAAGACGGATCAAGACTTAGTTGTGATCCCTAGGAAATATCAAATCGTGGACCGCCCCTTACTGCAATAGCGAATCTTATTAGGGTACCCTAGGCCTCAACCCCCTTTTGGCTTTATAAGTTTAACAACATATTTTGGGATTCCATGAAAGACGGTGCACACCCAAAGGTGTTATGTCAATGTTATGATCGATATGACAGTGTATTTATGTTAATTATACAGCAGAGTCCACAGTTTAGGGCTTCACACACTTTGACCAGCCCAATTGCGTTCATACCCCGATAATGACATCAACCCAGCAATTCATTTCTTAAGTAAATACTAAAGTCCACTGTTGTTTACGGCCATCACACAATAAGGTGTAGACATCGTAATAACCCTAAATACAAATAAAAGCTGGACCTTTTTATTTATTTAATTGCCTATGACAGGCACATTTATATACACACATTAAACACGCATTAAGAACCAAATGTATGTCCCTATCTCGAATAGCCTTTCGAAAAAGTTATTCACATAAGGCCTCACCAAGAGCCAGGTCTCAGTTACACTGTGATATTGGTCGATATGGTACCCTTGGTCATTGTAAGGATTCCGCAACATAAAGGGTAAGTATGTGGGTCAGGTAGGTGTTGGAAGCTTATTTCATGTCCCTATCCCGCATTATCACCCTAAAATCCTAAGTGATTCACATACAGAATGTGTAAGGAAGCATTACTGAAAGGATTTCTTAAATGAAATGAAGTATTTTTTTTAACGATTCTTGAATGAAATAATGAACTATTGGTGTAAATATAAGGAATTAATTGCGGGGTTGATATCATTATCGGGGTATGAACGCAATTGGGCTTGTCAAAGGGTGTGGAGTCCGAACCCTGCAATTCATTTCTTAAGTAAATACTAAAGTGCACTGTCGTTTACGGCCATCACACAATTAGGTGTTAACACCTTAGTAACTCTAAATACAAATAAAAGCTGGACCTATTTATTTATTTAATTGCCTATGACAGGCACATTTATATACACACATTAAACACTCATTAAGAACCAAATGTATGTCCCTATCTCGAATAGTCTTTCGAAAATCCGAAGTTATTCACATAAGGCCTCACCAAGGGCCAGGTCTCAGTTACACTGTGATATTGGTCGATATGGTACCCTTGTTCGTTGTAAGGATTCCGCAACATAAACGGTATGTATGTGGGTCAGGTAGGTGTTGGGAGCTTATTTCATGTCCCTATCCCGCATTATCACCCTACAATCCTAAGTGATTCACATATGCCATAAACTTAAACCAGTCTCGGCTATACAGTGGCAATGGTCCCTATGGTTCGCTTGCTTGTTTTAAGGTTATCGCACCATAACAGTTGTATATTGGATATTAGGTATTGGGAGTCTTATCATGTCCTATCCTGCATAACTTGCCTAAAATCCTAGGTTATTCAAATATATGCCATCATTTAGTGCAAGGTCTCGGCTGAACAGTGACATATGTCCATATTGTCGCAGTGCACGTTTTAATGTTTCCACACAATAACAAACAATAACGCTGCAAGAATATCGGGTAAATTACTAATATGCATAATGGGCATATTTTATGTCCCTATCCCGCATAGCATAGGATATTTTCATGTTTCAACACCGAGTATGGCATAGGTCGCTATGGTCTCCTTTCTCGTTTAAAGGTTTCCACACCATAACATGTTAGTAATGCCAGGTAGGCATTGGAAGTATTTTTCATGTCCCTATCTATCTATAAGTTGCCTATGTTGATCCATATACCATCACTTCAAGCCAAATATTGGCTACAAAGTGTCATAGGTTACTACTCATTGTAATGTTATCGCACCATAAAAGTTTTATATTGGCTAAATAGTACTTGGGATTCCTTTAAATGCCCCTTTCCCGCAAAATCTGCCTTAAATCCTAACTAATTCACATATGGAATCATCTGGGGTAAAGTCTCGGCTACACAGTGACTAAGGTCGCTATGATCTCTTTGATTGTTGTAAGGTTTCCGCACCATAACAATGCCAGAATATAAATAACTAAATATCCATTAGGAGCAAATTTCATGTCCCTATCCCGCATAGCCTGCATAAATTCCTATGATATTCATATGTTCACTCACCGTGTATGGCCAGGTCGCGATTTGGGACGCTATGGTATATGTGTTCGTGTTCATGTTTTCGCTGTTTGCTATTAATGCAATGAAGGCATTTGGAGCTTATTTCATGCCCCTTTCCCTCGAAGCCTGCCTAAAATTCTTGGTAATTCATGGATGTTATCACTTTAAGCGAGGTCTGGGCTACAAAGTGCCATAGGTCCCTTCGTGCGCTTGCTCGTGTTAAGGGTTTCGCACCGTTTTAGTTGTTTATTGTGTAAATAGGAATTGGGAGTCATTTTCATTTCCCTATCCCACATAACCTGCCTATATATTCGCATAAACCATCATCTGGGAAAGGTCAAGTCTACTTAGTAACGTAAGTCACTATGTCCCCTTACTCGTTTTAAGGTTTCCGCGCAATGCCAGATTATGAGGGAAATAGACATTGGTAGCCTTTCCATGTCCCTTTCCTGCATAGCCTGCCTAGGACTAGGTCTTAGCTACACGCTGACATAGGTCGTTATGGTCCACTTGCTCGTTGTAATGTTTCCGCACCATAAATGAATATGTGGCAAATAGGCATTGGGAGCATTTTCCATGTCTCTATCTCGCATAGCATGCCTACAATACGAGGTTATTCATATGAAGTATCACATAGGACAAGATCTCGTCTATAAGGTGACATAGGTTGCTATGGTCCCGTTTGTCGTTTTAAGGTTTCTGAACCATAACATGTAACGAATATGTGTCAAATAGACATTGGGAGCCTTTTCCATGTCCCCATCACACATAGCCTGCCTAAAATCCTGTTATATCACCTAAGACTAGGTTTCGGCTAAAAGATGACATAGGTCGCTTTGGTCCCGTTTCTCGTTTGTTTTAATTTTTCTGCACCATAATATGTAATGAATATAGGTCAAAAGCCATTGGGAGCATTTTCCTAGTCCCCAACTCGCATAGCATGCCTAATATCCTAGGTTATTCATATGCACTATGTCCTAGGACTTGGTCTCGACTACATTATGGCATAGGTCGATATGGTACCCTTGATCGTTTTAATTTTTCCGCGCCATTACCAGTTAATGACTATGCCGCAAATAGGAATATGGAGCCTTTTCCATGTCCCTATCACGCATAGTCTGCCTAAAATCATAGGTTACTCATATGTTCTATCACCTACGACTAGGTCTCGTCTATAAGGTGAAATAGGTCGATATGGTCCCGTTTCTCGTTTTAAGGTTTCTGCATCATAGCATATAATGAATATGAGTCAAATAGACATTGGGAGCCTTTTCCGCGTCACCATACCACATAGCCTGCCTAAAATCCTAGGTTATTCATATCTAAGATTAGGTTTCTGCTAAACAATGACATAGGTCGCTTTGGTCCCGTTTCTTGTTTTAAGTTTTCTGCATCATAACATGTAATGAATATGAAGCAAATGAGCATTGGGACCCTTTTTCCATATCCCCATCTCGCATAGCCTGCCTAAAATCCTAGGTAATTTAAATGAATTATCACCTAGGACTAGGTCTAAGATACACGCTGACATAGGTCGGTATGGTCTCCTTGTCTGTTTCAAGGTTTCTGCACCATAACCTTTAATGAGTATGAGGTAAAATAGGCATTGTGAGCCTTTTCCATGTCCCAATCTCGCATAGCCTGCCTAAAATCCTGTGTAAATCATATGTACTAACATATAGGATTAGGTCTAAGCAACGAGCTGACATCAGTCGCTGTGGTCCCCTGGCTCGTTTGAAGGTTTCAGCATCATAACCTTTAATGAATATGAGGTAAAAATAGGCATTGGGAGACTTTTCCATGTCTCTATCTCGCACAATCTGCCTAAAATCCTAGGTAATTCATAAATACTATCACCTAGGACTAGGTCTAAGATACAAGCTGACATAGGTCACTATGGTCCCCTTGCTCGTTTTAAAGTTTCTGCACCATAACATGTAATGAATATTAGACAAATTGAAAATGGGAGCCTTTTCCATGTCCCTATCTTGCATAGCCTGCCTAAAATCCTAGGTAATTAATATATACTATCACCTAGGACTAGGACTACGCAACGAACTGTCATAGGGCGCTATGGTCCACTTGATCGTTTTAAGGTTTTTTCACCATAACATTTAATAAATATGAGGCAAATAGGCATAAGGGGCCATTTTCCATGTCCCTATATCGCATAGCCTGCTTTAAATTATAGGTAATTCATATGTACTATCACCTAGGATTAGGTCTAATCAACAAGCTGACAAAGGTCGCTTTGGTCCCCTAGCTCGTTTTGAGGTTTTTGCACAATAACATTTAATGAATTTGGCATTGAGAGCATTGACCATGTCCCTATCACGCATAGCCTGCCGAAAATCTTACGTTATTCATATGTACTATCATCTAGGACTCGGTCTCTGCTACATGGTGACATAGGTCGCTATTATCCCCTTGCTTGTTTTAAGGTTTCTGCACCAAAACATGTATAGAATATGAATCAAATATACATTGGGAGCCTTTTCCACGTTCCTATCTCGCATAGCATACCTAAAATCCTAGGTTATTCATATGTACTATCACCTAGGACTAGGTCTTGGCTACATGATGACAAAGGGCGATATGATCCCCATGCTCTTTTAAGGTTTCCGCACCATAGTTATACCATTTTATGCGATAAATAGTCATTTGGAACCTATGTCATCTCCTTATTCCGCCTATTCAGCCTGAAATCCTAGGAAATTAACATGTTCTATCACCCATGGCCATGTTTTGGCTACACGGTGACATTGATCGCTATGATCCCATCGCTGATTTTAAGGTTTCCCCTGTATATGAGTTACTGACTATGTGGTTAATTGAGTAACACAAAAAATAACACGTATACTTTACTTTTAATTATAAACCAACGTTTCGGCGTGTTTTTTTACTGACTATGTGGCAAATAGCCATTATGTGCCTATATTCAAATACGGCATTGCCGGCCTAAAATCCTAGGTTATTCAAATTTTACCTATGGTTAGGTCTTGCCCCACAGTGTTATAGGTGCATTATCCAGGAATAAGAGACTCTTAATACTACTAGTATACTGATCTGACAATATATGGAGATACGGTGCTAGCACCGCATCACCGCGGTGATATGGTGATACGGTGCTACGGTGCTAACTTCACGCACATGCGATATTACGCAATTTTAGCGTTTGTTAGTGATGAGTTTTCAAATTGGAGAAAAATTCCAGTCAATTTACTTGTTTAGCGTTATTTTGAAGAATCAGTTGGTGTATGAACCATGTTGGATTTCGGTGTTGGACAAATCAGCAAGTGTATTGTCATTTCTTTGGAAGTTAGGTGGTTGGGTTAACGTGTTTAGCAATGGGAAATTTTGCGGAAGGAAAGCCAGAGGACGCGAGAAGACAAAGTGTTGAACTGAGCTCTTTCTTTTGGACGTTGCCGGGTGCACTTCAATATGTTATTGTTTCATTTCCGCAATTTCATGTGAAGTCAGATGCTTTATTTTTACCAATTGTCAATTCCAAATTTTAAATTAAGTCTTCATCATTATCATTTAATATTTCTTCAACTGTTCCATCCATCATGAAATCAAAATCTACATTAGAATCTATCAAATTATCCTTGCTTATTTTGTTTGAACTGCTTTACTGCAGATTTTAGATTTGCTGGTTGCCAACAATTTTACTACGATATCATTGAAAAAAATAGTTCCGTAGTAAATATGCCCCGCCCATTAATATTGTTGCGCCTAATGACAGGTATGAAGTGTTTGACAGTAAATATTCTCCATAGGGGTACAGGTATTTTTCAAAATAAATCAAAACTTATTTTGGTAAATCAGGGGCAATGATTACGAACAGTTTCAAGTTTGAGTTCAGACTCAAATGTCAAAACTGCAAATCTTCATTTCATTTTAAGTTTCTTTCTACTCAAGTTCTGGTAATGAAACTTGCTCAGTTTATAAGTATTTAAACTTGTACAATTGTTCACATTCAATTTTGTAAAACGAGTTAAAGCTGCACTCTCACAGATTAACCTATTTGATAAATTTTTCATTTTTGCCTCAGAATGAGCTGAATTTTGCATCAGTGTTTTTAAATCAGTCATAAAGGATACACACAATTGAGCAGATCTCAATTGTTTGGAGACCTGCCGAAATTTTCAGTTCTGAAAGCGTTAGTAAAGCTTTAAGCCATAGAACGTCAATTTTCGAGCGTAAATTTCAAAAACTGCGATCTGATCTTTTATCAGCAGTCTTATACCACGGGTTTTCAGACATTTACGCAAATGTTGGCACGTTCCAAGACCAAACATTTTCAAAACGGACAATCTGAGAGAGTACAGCTTTAATAAAGAGAGTTCATTGTCATTTGATAAAAGAGCTTTTGCGAGTCTAGGTCTAGATTTGGACTTGAGTCTGTTTTGATAATTGCCCCAGTACCCAGTCGTTATTGATTTTAACCAAGTTTCCAAGTTTTCCAAGTTTATTTTAACATCACTCATGTCATAAGTACATGACAAAAAGAGCATGGGTACATATACAAACAGATGCATCGTTTGATTAAAAAGACGCAAGACACCTAGCCGGTTAATGCTTGGTAATATGCATTTATCAAATTAAAGTGTTCGCCTGTTTTCACATTTTAATTGGTAAATGCATATAAACAAACACTAACCTATTCATTTCACGCTTAAAGAAAGTATAAACTCACCGCCGTAACTGGACAATATCTGAAAGTGAAAGTGATATGAATTAAATCACAGGTAGATAGGAGATTGATATTTTTTACTTCGGTTTAAGATCGAAATTTAATTAATTGATCATAAAAAATGAAAAAATACACATATTCTTACGAGAGGCGTGAGCACAGATGAAATTGATTTAAACCGAAATTCATCTATTTTTCAGTCCCTTTTATATTTTGAATTTACGAAATAAATTCATGTTCAAAACATCGTTATCTTGACGTCATACTTGTGATGTCATTGAGATAATTTTCGCACTGTTTTCTTACAACCCGGAACCAAAGGCGAATTGTATATGTTCAATGCATATGCTTCCAATATTTTTGCTATTTTCACTGCATTGAAATAACAGTTGTGTACATAAAATAAATACTATGTATGTATGTATGTATTTCTTTAGACCTTGCAGTCAAGGACAACCCGTGAAAGTGCAAGCACTTAATTGCAACGGGGTCCTTTGTTTTTGCTGAAGGGACAACACGCTGAAGAGACAGTGGTGGGATACAAGGAAGTCCGGGTCACAGTGCTTTGGTGGGAATGAGCTGAATTTTGACCTTTACAAAATATAGTGACATTTAACCTAAAATAAACTAAAATATATATAAAAAAAATCTTCAGATTCATCAAAGCTGTCACTCCTACCAACTATCTAGCATAAATAACTATGAATTACTGCACTTTTACAAAGTCAGATAATCTCGGATTGTATAAATATAGTAAAGTGAAACAACTCCAATTTCATCGAAATGAGACAGCTAAAAAAACATGCCTACAAAAGCACCCAAACGAAAAGTTGCAACAAAAACATGCAGCCAACATGCAGATAAACCTTCAATATTTCAATTGCAACCACTTTTCTCACCTGAACATGCATCTAGTTGGAGAAGTTTCTGAAAATATCTCAAAAAAATCTCAGCACAAACTTGCGATTCACAACTTTTAAAAAAAAAGTATATTTTTTATTTATTTTTCACTTTACTCTATTTAGACAACTCGAGATTTTCTGACTTTGTAAAAGTGCAGTAATTCATAGTTATTTATGTTAGATAGTCGGTAGGAGTGACCTCTTTGGTGAATCTGAAGGAAAAAAATATTTTAGGTTATTTTAGGTTAAATGTCACTATATTTTGTAACGGTCAAAATTGAGCTCATTCCCACCAAATCACTTTGGTCCGGGTGCGATACCCTAGCTCTTTTTCGAAGAGATCCCTTTGTTCTTTTACGTGTTCGGTGTAAAGCACCGATACACGGGGTACAACTTTCCTGGGTTAAACCAGTACTGTGTACAACACTTTTCCAAGCACTACCCTTTAAATGCCAAGCGCCAGGCAAGGGAGCTACTTGTACCAACTTTTAACGTCTTTTGGTATGACGCGGCCAGGGATCGAACCCACGACCTCCGCTCCGTTGGCGGACGCTTAACTATCTTCGGTTGATCTGTGTGGCTGTATAACAAAACAATTCAAAAAGCCCAGGGCCTGATCAAATTACTGCAGAAATGTTTAAAGATACGTTTGAAATACTATCACTATTTCTGTTAAATTTATATAATAAACTATTGTGCGAAGGAGAATATCCTAAAATCTTGGGGGGGGGGGGGGGGGGGGGTAGGCATTATTTTTCCAATTTTTAAAGAAGGGAATCCAGACAAAACCAAAAATTATCGAGGCATCACGCTTATAAACATAATTGCAAAAATATGCTCAACTCTATTATCTAATAGATTATCCAAATGGGCAAAGGAAACCCCAAGTTTAACGACAATCAATTTGGATTTCAAAAAGGCAAGTCAACAATCGACTGTATCTTTATTCTACACGCATTAATTACTCAAACGCTTGAAAAAAAGAAGAAATTATATGTGGCCTTTTTGGACTGGGAGAAAATGTTTGACAAAATTAATAAAATCTTCTTATGGCAAAAACTTCTGAAAGAGAATGTAAGTTCAAAGTTAATTGAGGCACTAAAATCAATGTATTAATCCATGAAATCGTGCGTCAAAATAAACCAAAACGAACATACAACGTATATAACTTCAAATATAGGGGTTAAACAAGGGGATCCTACAAGTAGCATTTTGTGTATATTTTTCCTCAATGATATAATAGATAGCATAAATGTAGAAAATGAAAACATCATAACATTAGACCAAACAACATTATTTATGTTACTTTTTGCCGATGATGCAGTGGTATTCGCCTACTCTCATCAATCGTTACAGAACATACTTACACAAATTCAAGATTACTGTGATATTTGGGGATTAAAACTGAATACAAGCAAAACTAAAGTAATGATTTTCGAAAAAGGACGACAAACAACAGATGATTTTGTCATAAACAACAAACCCATAGAAGTCGTACAGCCTTTTAAGTATCTTGGGGTTCACTTTTGCAAAAATAATAATTGGTACAGAACACAGAAAAGAATAGCACAGCGCTCATCGCACTCTTTGCACAATCTATTTATAATTTATAATCAAACGGATTTACCAATTTCAGAAAAAATAAAATTGTTCAACACATCAGTTGCACTAATACTAAACTATGGCGCAGAGATAATTGGATATCACGAACGTTAAGACATCAAACTAATCCATAACAAATACTGCAGAAAACTTCTATGTGTAAGAAAATCAACACATATAGACACACTAAATGGAGAACGTTGGATACTTCCAATGGAAATACAAAGAAAAATCATTCTGATTAAATACTGGTCGAAATTACTAAACAGTAACCCAAACTCTGTATTATTCAAATCGTATAGTATGCTTAAAAATACAGTGGATGATGGATCAATAAATAAAGCCAACTGGGCATTTCATATAAAAAGTATTCTACAAGAATGCGGAATGAATGACATATGGGTGAACCAAGCAAGAACTCAGATTAACACAACAATAATTATTCAAAGAATAACAGATATCTATAAAGAGTCATGGTACTCAAGCAACTCTCGTAAACTTGAAACATACTGTCTATTTAAATACGATTTTGTACTTGAAAATAATCTAGACCGAATTAAATGTAAAAAATACCGAATAGCATTAACCAAATTTAGAACCAGTTCTCACACACTACAAATAGAAACAGGGAGATATAACAATATACCAAGAACACGGAGAATGTGTACAAACTGCAGTCAAAACCAAGTAGAATCGGAATACCATTTTCTTTTAGTATGTCCAAAATTTCGGGATGTACGTAACAATTCTTTAAACCATACTATTGCCACTGGCCTAATATACATACGTTTACAAAATTATTATGCGAAGAGACCATTAAAACACCCATCAATATGGCAAAATATATATACCATGCAAATAACCTAAGAACTTAAAATAAATAACATCATTATTTAATATCACCAGTTGGACAGTCTGCATATTAATTATATCATACAAAATATTGCAACTTACCATACATTGCTGAAACTAATTCACTATATATCCACGGTTGGAATGACACTCACAAATGTATAATACTTTTCATTCATAGAAAGTTTATTGTAGTACCAAATAGCACGTGGGTGTCAAGTCATTGAGTACATACAAAAACACGAGTTAGCTCAAGATATTCACGAGTGGATAAATACTACTCCATCTAACTTCTGTTAAACAAACACTTGGACTTTGGTGAATTACTTGTTTAATTTTTTGTTCTATCAAATTGTTAATAACAAAATGTTTTATTTAAGCATTCTAGATTTACCTTTAATTGCAAAATAATTCACTACTACTGACTAACAATCATTTATCTTTATGTTCACATTTTATTTTTATGTTTCTAGCTAAATTTTACCTGTTTGCTCGTAATCTGTTTGTATGCTATAGGCAATATTGCCTGAATGCATTAAAAGTTGTTGTTGTTGTTGTTGTTGTTGTTGTATCACGTATAGCTACATTGAACTCGACACTCGGTCTGGTGCGACATGGACTTAACGCAAGCAGCTCGTTGTGATATAACCCTATGATAGTTCATATGCAGTTCATACCTGTTAAATTTCGGTGTAATGATTGCATGATTAAGACGTAATATCGGCACCTTGACATAATTTCCTTACTTCACTATTACTATTTCATTCTTTCTTCGTATCACACAGTAGATAAGTGGACATATGCAAATAAACTTTCACAATTAAACGCAAAAGGAAAGCTACGTTTGTCGGTCGAAATATTTAGGTATACAGATTGCCTTTTTAACAAACAATATTATTGTTTTGTTATATGTGCCATCCAATTACGGAAAATATACTCACCACACAAAATATTGGTGCAAGTGTATACATTTTAAAGAGTAACGAAATGCTCCGTGCAAGACACCACACTGAACAATGTGAAGGCACTGAAAATACTGCAATTTATACTTTCACTGAAAAAAGAATTTGCTAATTCGTTTAAGTAATTACACATTAATAAATGGCATGACATTATCAAACATGGCATTTGAGACATAGAGAAGCAAACTAAATATTGTTGTGAAATAAACCGTAATTGCGTAATTGTGTTTAATAAGGTTATCAAATTACTACTTGTTTGTTTGTAACTGACATTCCACTTCAATAGATGTGTCGCCTGGTTGATCAGTACCATTAGTGGTATTTATCAAAGGTCATCCGTACCCTGGAGTCAGATATTGAGTACATGTATGTTTATATATATAAGAATTATAAGAGACAGACTTGCAACCAGTCTGGTATATAATCATAAAATCACATCTAGATAGTTACAAACACTAGAACTATAAAACTGTTGCTAATTTCTTAAAAACAGCAGTATATAAGATCATAATACATTCACGAATTAGTGCATGTCATTAGTAATAAAAATCATTAGCTAAAGCTTTAAAGGCATTGACTTAGAGCAAAATAAAAGGCTAAAATTAAAGTTGTGTGTAGCACTTACTTATTACTTTTATTATATAAAACATTATTTCTACATTTAAGTATCTGACAGCAGGTATTTGCAAGTATTCTTATTAAAAAGTGTTCTGGGTGAGCAAAAAGAAACTTAAATTTGTCAATATCTGGCATATCATTAAAATAAACAAATATACTTTGAGCATGATCACATAATGGTTTTCCTATGCTATCATATACAGGACATTGGAGAATAACATGTAATTCAGTTTCTACTGTATGTAAACAAAGTTAACAAATTCTTTCATGCTCTGGCAATTGCTCATATCTACCAGTTTCCATACGTAAAGGTGCAACTCCACATCTGAATTTGGCCAAAGCAGACATTTGTGAGATTGGTAAAAGAGAACAATATTTTTCAGCTTCATAGCTTGCTTAAAAATGTCTGTAAGATCTTAAAAATATATACATACTGTCAGAAACAGTTTTACACAGGAGAGCATGACGCGGCATATGTTAGTGTATTTCTTTGTTATAAATCATTTAAGAATTATTCTCTAATATCTAAGCAAATATATACCAGCAACAAGCTTAGGCGTACTCATTAAAGGTTAATAGCCATAGAAGTAGCTTGGGCAAGCACAAGGCATTAAAACACACATTTTAAAAACACCACATTTTAGAAAGTAGAATCTCAGGCCAATCATGAAATTAGTGTTTAATTTATTTGATTACTTATCTGTGATGCCATTTGATTATCTGTCATCGCTTTTATTGTCAATCATTTTATTCAATGTAAAGCTGCAACAAGCAGACATATGTCTTCTAGTTACTATAACGTCACGACATAGTTGTATAAGTCCCATGGTTTGGTGTTTTTGAAACTTATATGTATACATGTACATGCCTTTTTGTGCATTTTCCATTTTGTGTAAACTGAATGATTACAAGACATATGTATGAGTTGCTGCTCTTAGTGTTATATTTCATTAGCCATGATTTATCTGTGATTTCTTTGTGATTTAAGTTTCTGTACTTTCTGTAAGAATATGTAGGAGACGAACTCAACAAGGCCTGGCTTTGTATTACAAGAACACCCATTATTCCAAAATGTGTCATTCCATATAAATTATAAAACAATTAATTTAGAATCATTTTACTTCAACTTCAATTAACCTTATGACAGGATTTGATTGACACAAGCGAGTAATTTAGAAAAATGCAAGCGCATTCTTTTTCACTGTACATTTAAATCAATTATTAAGTTCATTAGATCTGCATTCTGCCAAACATGTGTTGTAAAGACTTAGACCTATTATGAATAGAGAACAAGTCAAACATGTACATGATTTCAATGTTATTTTTATTTTCGGTGCCATTTACGTAAATCTACAATATTTAATGATAGTTCATCCCATGTTCACCTTTCGGATCACATGCACATATCGATTACCAATATTCTTAAAGTTGCACTCTCACAGATTTCTGTTTTGACACTTTTTTGTCTCAGAATCGGCTTATTTTGGCATTCTTTAAATTAAGACCTTATATATAAATCACAAAGCAAACTTCTCCGAGCCAAACTATGATAAATGCAATCGAATCTTGTGTAAGTTGTCAAAGCGATCAATCTGTGAAAGTGCAGCTTAAACATTGAAAAATAACTTCTCCTAATGATATATATTTTAAAATATATTTGCCATTGCAATTAAGAAATGTTCACCTACAATATCATACATAAGTACCAAAGAAATATTAAAGTTTAAGTAATGTTTGCAAAACAACAATGTATTTAATAAATCTGATATTAAATATGCAACAACTAGTGTTATACTCCAGAACTGAAGCTAAAACATAGAGGTACATCCTTCCAAGATTCCCTCAAAACAACATGCTGAACAACTTCAAGTACTCTCTACAAAAGACCACATTTTCCTGAAATAAATAAAAAATGCCAATATTAAAATAAATCACTTACATGTATTGTTAAATATTTTAATACTAGCTGTATATGCTACTGCCTTTGGTGTTTGCTTTATATATGTATACCATAATGTAATATTGACAAGATAATAGCTAACTGTATGTTTTGTGGTTGTTGTTTTTTCTGGATAAATAGTCCATTACTTTTGTACAGCGAAGTAAAACTAAATATTATAAAAAGCTTTAACAGTTTCTACCGATTATTTGTAAAACCTGTCATCACTGGTTTTCTCTTGTGGTTGACATTGCATGCACTGGCAAATATCATGTGTGTGTGTGTGGAGTGGGGGACCAGTTTCTGGTCTTATGCTAGGTCCCATGTGGCGTTAGGCTTGTTGACGACAATAACAAGGGGACTTCCTTATATCCATCAATCATAATATTTTAATTTTGGCAACGGTAAACAGCAGGAGACCCTCCATCAACTTTAACAGGTTAATGGGGGGGGGGGGGAGGGTATTGTGTGTGGGTTAGAACCAGCTGCTCGGTCAGCTTAGTTGGTTAGAGCGCGCTGCTAGTGTTCCGGTGGTTGTGAGTGCGAGCCCCACACCAGGGGCACTTTCCCTCCCAGATCTACTTTTACAACCAGAGTGTGTGAACATGTTCCACAATTTCTGTAAAAACAAAAATCAAAGCATGTGAATGTTTAAGCAATGCAAAAGTTACAGATTGGTATCACCCACGATTGTCACTTGTCAACTAATAGATTATCATTCATTAGCGGGAGTGTTAAGTTGCTGAGAACAGAAACTTTTTATGCATAACCCTAATAAACCATATCTGCTCATACTATAGAATACAAGGTTATATAGCTGGCATGTAACTGTCATTTAATGTCACTTCCGGGTTCCCAATTCGGGCCATTTATGATTTACTCATATTGTGCGATGATTTAGTCTTTGTTTCAACAATACTGTAAGAATGACCGGTTTTATAAAAAGTTAAACTTACCCTTGTTTGCATTTACAGTATGCGTCACACACACCCTTCTCCTTTGTATCGATGTCAATGTTGACAACATGGAGGCTATCCGATTTTCTCTGATATCATCGATATCGAGCCTTCCGATGTAGCAGCCAGTTACACATTCCTTTGACTACTATTTTTATTCGCAGTAAAATGTCACATATATGATAATTTGTCAGGAATATCTGAAAGCGAAACGACGCGAGACGCCATTGCTTCCTTGTTTGTTTGACAGACATAGACAGAGTTCGCTTCCTTGATATCAGGGGGCGTGGCTCAGAGGCCGCTGTCGTAAGGTCAACTGCATCAGAAAACATTTCAAACATATTTGTGTGGTTCAGATCTACCACAAAATGTCTCGTCTGTCTCGTCTGTTAAGATTCGGTCATGCTACCTGTGTTCTTTTCGCAGTTATATAATGAATTGCAATTTTATTTTTATTTATTTGATCTTATTTAAATCAAGACATATTGATTATCATTAAGTTATAAAATAACCTCATTTTCGTTTCATTGGCGTAAACATTTTTCAACGGTCCTGCATGTTTTATTAAGAACACTTATCCATCTTTATCGATTGAATTTTTGTTTCACCTTAAGTACGATATTTTGACAAAGATAAAACACTCGAACTGCTTCAAACAATTATATAATAAACACGATTAGAAAGAGAAAGACTGGAAACAATTTATTTTACGCCCAGAGTGTTTATGTAATTTAAGTTAGGTAATGAATACGAATTAAAACAAATCATTATTATTGTTCTATTATACTTTATCAAATGTATACAGTTATTGATTGAATAAATGAAGACATTTCCATCCTGATGATGTCTTTATTTCTGTAAAAATGGCACTCATGCATACATAATATTTCAGACATACAGTGATAACAACATTGTTCCGGGTAGAGCAAAACATGGCCATTGTATCATCACGTTATCATTTTATGGTTAGCATTATAAAAAAACATCTGTCATTTTACAATTTTCATGACAGAATTATCATCATATAGCTCTGCTTGTCACGCCGTCTCTTTCTAATACTGAATACATTTCTTTATAGGTGACCCGTTTTGGACAGAGTTCCAGTTGAACTGCCATTTACGCTTTGCATGCGTCACCGCTCAACCACGGACATTTCACTGAGCTATCAATGAATCACCAGTATTGAAAAATACGTTTGCGGAAGCGGATGTACATAACAAAGTTTTCGTACTTAATACCGGATGTCAAGACGCGGACTGCTTGTACCGTCTGACAGCAGAACATTTGATTGCCAGGGTGCGATGGGATGAGTTCCCGTACTGGGCGATGAACGATCTTTCTGGAACCCCAGCGAAATATCGTTTTAATGACGCTCTTCCGGTTGTCGATGGTTTTCTTATTTTTACCTCGAAAAACACCATACCATATGATATAAATATTGCGAAACCCTATTTGTATATTGTACCTATTGACTTTATTTACGCCAACATGTGTAAAGCCAAACATTGAGACATGTGCCAAAATGTGTGATTCACATTTGTTCGTCACACAAGTTTGAGAACAACAAAATGGCTTCACTTGCATCTTGGATGCACACACGGAAGAAGATTTAAGTTCAATTGAAAACACCACTCTTATATCTGGATCAAGCCGTTGGATCAAACTGGAAACGTAGATTATTTAAAGATTATAAGTCAAGGCATACATTTAAGTGTTTTTATCATTGAATCTCATCAACGTAATTATAAAGACAAATTTTATCATTTCAAAATTAATGAAATAATGGCATCTTAGTATTGTAAACCATTTGAAAATTACTTAATGATTATTTGTCTTTAAAAGGCAATAAAAAGACGCCATGCAAAGTCCAAGTATATAATACAAAAGTCTTTACTTGAATTTAATATGGTGGCTCTCATGGGCTTGAGGCCTACTTCATTTCTCCAATATTTACATAGCTAAATTGGCATTCATTCGATTTAACGACTTTACTCATATGACCGTTTTGATGTGTTTGTTTATAAATATCCCAAAATGTTTAACTGAGTTGCTTTAAATGTTTTTTGGTAACGTTGTGTACCAAGTCTATGTTTCCCAGGATATTATTTTCAAATTCGTTGCGGAGAGTGCAATAAAGTTTGCGACCGTTCTTTCCCAGGTTATGTTTTACCAAAAGCTCCTCTTGAAGCGTATGCAGACAAAATAGGAAGCGACGCTCCTGTTCTCATTGGTTAGTTGTTTTACTGGGTTTTTTTTCAATCCTCATGGCAAATTAACCACCTTGGAAAATTTGTGAAGCTTGTTTATCGATTTATGATGTCATGCTATGTATCAAATGAAATGTCATGTTCTACTGAACAACAATGTGGTATTAAGGTACCACATCCCATGAAGTAAATTTAGAGTCTCGTCCACAAGAGGTCATCAACTGGATACGGGAATATAACAAGTATCAGAACTATATCCGCAATACATTACTCCCCTATGGCGACGTCATAGCAGAGACCGCGCTTAAGCTCAACCCAGAAAACGTGCACACTCCAGAATTTCAACTCGCTAGTCAAGTGACAGACCTCAGGGTGACGTGAGGAAGCGATTATCTGGCTCTAGTAATGGCATCTTCTTTTACGTCCCGTTGTTTGTTCAGATACATAGCAGAATATGGACCCTCTGCTCCAATGAAGGCGTTTTGGCTAACGCTTCCCGTGAGATACTAAGTGAGAACACAACAGTTACGGCTGGGTACCACACTACAGAGTGTCTCTTCTGGTTAAAGAACGGGTTCTTCTCCTACTCCTGGATAAATTGAAAACATGCATTAAACAATTCTATTACAATAAAACATTTAATTTTTAATTGTTAATACTAAGACTAATTATAATAAAAGAATACATGAAATTACATCAGGTAAAATTTGCCAGAAAACGTTTTAAATTATTTGTTCAATTTAGCCGATCTTATTGTAATTTGTTTACAGTCAGAAATAAATTAAGTAGCTCTATATTATTTTCGAAATCGTCATGGAACAGACGTCACAAACGTCAACCATTTGCTAACAATTGTTACGTGTTGACTTGTCCGCCGTTTTTACACCAAGAGGTTTACACTCATCACATTCGGAATTCAGTTTGGTTTCAGTCAAAAATCTTTAAATATAATTACTCTACTAGTGCATCGCGTAGTATTTAAATGTACCTGTTTAACTTTATGTCCTGACTCTCGGGAATCTTATTTTTTATGCACAAATAGAAATCAAGTACAAACAATTTGAACTAAGATAGACAAAATATACATTAAAACACTTTAAAAACGTAATGCAATTATTCAAATTCACACGAACTTATTGTACAGATGTACCGACATGCATTCGAGGTTGTTTTCGATGGAAAATGACCAAGAAGTTCCGAATGACACCCTTCAGAATGTTTTTCATTATGTGTTCTTGATAAGAAAGAAGTACGTACGATCGCGTATTAGGGCGTGCTTATTAAATTCCAAAAGCATGCAGCTTCATGCTATTTTCTGCAAAGTTACGCTTATTTTTGCTGTCTCGTTTTCAGTATACAATACCATGATCTGGCACCACGCCCCAGCTCTGGCTATATTTTTTTATTGAGTCTATATGCATATTTATTATTGATATTACATAATCAGCAGAATTCCTACAATACATGAATAAAAAAGTTTGAAATGTTAGGGAAGACAAATGACATTTGCACGATATTTAAATATTACCTATAAGTAATAAGATAAATTGATAAAATTCAATAGAAAAAAATGTTTGCATGCATATAAACAGAAATATTATGAACTTTGAGGCCAGACTTGTTTTGATACAGCACCATATCGATGTGATGTGCGGTCGATTTAATAAGGCATGCTACAACTGTTTCAAAACGTTGACTGTCGCACTACAATAACGACTTATAGCAAAGCTGTATACTCAATTGTTTTAAATTATTCAAGCAGCAATGTACATTTAATGAAAAACTTATTAAATAATATTGTGCGTATTTTAAATTGTTATTATTATACATAAACTTGCTTCTAAAAAATAGGTATGTAAAACTCAAAGTGTGCCAAGGATAGCAAAAGGCCAAAAACTAAACATGCTTCTAAAAATAGGTATGTAATAAACTATAAATAAAGTACATGACTAACAAAGGAATACGAAACACATTCAACAAGAAGTAAAATACACGTGTCCATTGTGTCGAGATTTAAAAAAAATTGTATCAATTGAAATGCATAAACACAAATGAGTTTTACCATCCTAAGTACCTTTGTATGCTTCGGTATACTTGTCAATAACTGGTGATCAACATAAAGAACGTATTTGCGATAGTTCTATACCAGATTGCCGAAGTTTCACTCTGTAGAACAATACCATCCCTGCTTAACGCACAGTCACATCCCTGCAGCACCGGAAGTGAATTGATCAGATTGAGGTGTGGGTCTTGAGTTGCTCGAAGCACGAGAGTTAGGAAGTGGTAAAACACAACAAATATGTGCACGTTGCTCGTGAGATCTCATGAACGTAGCAAAGTGAGGGCCCCTAATTGTATTTTAACAGAAACAGTTATATCATATTCGACATCAAGATATGCACGCTATATGTCAATTTTGTTTATAATAGCAATTTGTACATTTTAAAATTGATACTAATCCATGACACAAAACAGATAAGTTTTTAACTGTGCTTTTGTATCACTGAACACATTTCTTTCGCTCAACAATGCAGTTTTGTGCTTTTCAAAGGACTGTTTCGTCTGGGAAAAACCCTTCAATATGAACACTTTAATAACATTTCACGCTATACGTTATAGTATTTCTATAAATCATAAAGTCCATCATTTGCGTTATATTTGTAGAACAAAAAAATCAACTATCAATTTCGATGCCAAAAAATAGAATTGTTTAATTAGTCATTCTTTTTTTACCGCCGTGCATTGTATCGTATACTTGTTCATTTGACCCACGGCAAAAACCATTTTAACAGGCAAAGAACTTGATTTTGAAACGTCAATCAACTTTAAAACTTACTGACTATTAACCATCAGTAAATCTAGACGACGTCAAATCAGGTATTATATATAGTCTTCATGATCAATGCAATGATCACAATTATCGCACACAATATAATCACGTCTACTTTCCAAATCTACAGCCCTGCTACAACAAAACCCACATCAGTTTCTAACTTAAAAAAATGTTAATCAAGTTTCAATTACAAAATAGGATCAAGTCTATTTAAAACAGCAGATGCACCTTTATGAACTGAATCTCTTATATATATTACAGTTCCCCCACTAAAGCATTTAGCCCGCCTGTGTTGAAACTTTCGAAAGAAATTTAAACATATATACATATATAACCCTCTAAATCATAATTAGAATCTACGTTACCCCCTTATTCATACAAAAATATAATGTCATAATCAAAAAATATTGGTCCATCAATTTATCACAGGTAAAAACACTCCATATTCCAGCGACTATATTATCAAGTTTGGAGGATGAGACTTTTTACCCTCGCAATCGAGTGAAATCCATTCTTCGGGCAAGGTTCAATTCACATGTACCTTCTTTTTGTACAAACGGTACCTGCTAAAATACCTGCATATATCGGTAAGCCGCGTCGCGGCGAAATGCCACGTGAATCTGTTCGAAAGTCGTACGCGGCTGCAGCAGATAAACGCGGTTATAACACATGCATCGCATTGGCTACAATGGAATATATCGCCGATAAATTCCGAGGTAATGCAATTTTGCCCGCGTCGATGACGTGTTGATTTTTGGCAAAAAAATGCGTGGTTTGTAGTGTAAGCAGCAATAATAGTTGCAATACTGTCATCGTCCCCAATCGTTGAACTGTACATCGGGCGAAATAGTAATTGCAACACTTTCAACGCCCTCTATTGTTGTTCGTCTGTTGCAATTGTCTACAACTTGAGCTCCAAATACTTGCAACCTTATCAACGTTCCATATAGTTGGACTATAGTGTTGGTAAATTTTGAACTCACAATTGATTCATTGAACGAACGCTTCATATTTGTGACCCTTTCCATTGCAACAACATGTATATATCCAGGTGTATTTCGAAAAAAAAAAACTTAAACGATTTAGTTGAAAACTATCCCAACGCTATAATTTATTTGAGCAAGCTCTATCGTGGCCCATTGTTTATTTTACGTAATCACTTTCCTAAATCGTAGTTTAACGTTTATGGTGACTAAATACTGTATAAAGGCTTCTCATTTTAGAATGAATATATATCGTTATATAATTACACAATAAATATACAGCTTGTTTACTTCAGAATATGCATTAAGTTAAGCTAAAGGAACCATTATAACTATTATATTATTAAGAAACATATTGATATTTAACTACGATTATATTTGATTAAGCCAAAGTAGCCTGTAAAAGGGCGAATTGTCTTAAACGTCACAATAATTCAATTATTCAAGAAAATTGGGTTGAATGTCCACTAAATCAGAGTCAATAAATATCTAATTTAATAATTATTATTTACGAATAATTACCCTGCTTTGTGTAGCATCTACAAATATTTGAACCTATCTCTTATTAAAAACAATCAAATTCATTTCTGTTATAAATATCCTGCCTGAACTTTGTGTCAGCTCAACTGATTATTATTAAAATGATTATTTGTGAAACATTTAGACAGAGTGAAACTATCTGCAAACTTCAATCTTATCAATGTGGAAGCTTTTAACATGTGTGTTAAGTGTCTTCCACGTTCGCTGTGCTCGTTCAGATCGACATCTTTGACGAAAAGATGAAGTCAAACATGGAATTTCTCTTTTTATTCATGTTGTTAATTGGAAAGGTATTCTGTACATGGAATTTTCAAGGTAAACAATTTTAACTTAATCTTAGATAAGAAGAAAAAGAAAGAACATGATTGGATATCATCTATACGAAATCAATTCATTAAGTTTCCTCATACGGATAAAAAAATAGCATTAGCGAGATTTTATCATTTATTGAAGTAGTGTAATAAGCACTGTTTGGATTTTCCACGAATGCTATAGTCTATTCACATCAAAAATACTGATTTGATGATTTACAGCGCTATATACATATACGTCACTTTAAAGAGTGCACATTTATATAGCTATGTATTATTGCGTCAAGTATTATACTAGTGTTAAACGTCTCATACGCTTTAAAACAGGCAGTAAACACAAAAACTACTATGTAGAAGTTAAAAATGTAAAAGTATAATACAAGATTAATGACAAATTAAATCTAGGTAATAACCATAAACATTTGATGTCAAAGATAATTATCTTTATATACGTTTAGCTTCAAGTCGAATTCATTAATAATGGTGTTGAACTACATGTTATATATAGAACATTTACCACAACTATTTATGTTTAAACCAAATGCGAGAAAAGAATTGCAAAACTTCACAGGTCAAAATATCGCACCATATGGCCAGGCGGATCAGTATCCAAAGACATACCGAGATAATGAATTTAATGCAAGAAAAGCCATTGATGAAGATAAGGATACGGATGTTGCACATGTAAAATGTTCACACACGGACTTTCCACAAAATGGAGAAACTGCTTGGTGGGAAATTCAATTCAACAATTCATACAGCATCACTGGTATTGTGATTGTAAACAGAAAACTCATAAGTAAGTATCACATATATATTTGACTTGTCTAAGCAAAATCGATGTCAATGAAAATTATTTTCCATTTAAAAACTTGGCCCTTTGAGTCGTTTTGCCCTTTTGTAAAGGGGAAGATGATAGTTACGTAGTGTTCTTCACATGTTGTATAAAAATATATTGCTTGTGTTGCATTTATATTTTGTTTTGGTAGATAACTTCCTAAAGAAATTACCAATTCATAACAACTGCATTTAAAACTGTCGCTTATAATATGTCACGTGCGTGATGTTATACACTAATTTCTTTCTTACATCACTGTTTTTAGCTGACCGAAACAAACTGTTCGGAATGTTTATATATGGGAACACTTCCGGCACCGATTCTACTGTACTAATTCATGATAATTCAACCACAAGGAGTTGTCAAACAAACAGTAGTGCACAAGTGTGTAATGACAATATTATAATTCCTATTAGTGGAACGAAAATGCTGATGCAAGGAATAAGGATAGTAACACAGAACTATTTCACCCTATGTGAAGTGGAAATATTTGCAAGTAATTGTGCAATTTTTACTAACTTTATTTTTTGATTAGTTTTAAGTATGAATACGAGAACAATCTTAAACTTCAAGCACTCTTGTTCACTAGATGTAATTTAGAGAATTGCCAATAGCAATCATTATAAGTTTTATATGAGGGTCATTTTTGTTTCTACTTACACTCTATTTCAATTCATTTATGTTTCGTATACTTTCATTATAATGTCAATCTATAGTACGACACTTTAAATCATACAGTATTGTCCTTCAGTTGCCTGTAAGCCTACTGACATAACAAATTGGAACACACTTCCGTTGTCACCACCGTCAGATTTGCGCGTGAACTGTCCGAACGGTTATCATCCGCAACCTGAGTCAGTTCAATGCCATCACAACGGTAGCTGGTCCAGTTCGCCACAATGTATTCGGGGTTGTCCATGGCAAATTGAAAATGGCTATCTTACAGATATATATGAACATTCCACACCATTCAACAGACCTATCCAAGTAAATGAAAACTTTAGCATCATATGCAAGGATGCGCATGAGCTAAATGTTACCAATAACATATTTTATTGTCGTAATAGGAGATGGAACGAGGATGTAAAATGCGAACCGATCGAATGCTCTTGACCAGCAGGCAGAGACAAACATGGTCATTTACATTGTATTTGTTACAAAAAATCAGTGTAACGGGAGTGAATTGTATGGAACTAGGTTGCAAGTTCAATGCAAACCTGGGTATATATTATCCACTGCAGTCAATACAACATGCCAAAGAGACAAACTTTGGAGCCCTCATTCATTGAACTGTGAGCAAGTTACTTGTAACGAGCCTCCAGAAATTCGAAATGGGTTTTATGCCCATTCTGAACAAGGTCCATATCATGTAAATGCCTTTGTGATACCACAATGTAATAATGGATACAAACTTACAGGAAATGGGAAATCACTGACATGCTCTTCTGACGGTAATTGGTCTGGGGTTTATTCTAGTTGTGAATTAGTTACATGTTCTGAGCCACCAGTTCCTGTGCACGGAACATATGAACCACCGCATATTGGACAATACTTTTATAACACGACATTAAATATAATATGTAAAATTGGATATACATTTAATACCACACCTTCTATTCGTTTATGCACAGCTGACGGAAACTGGAGTGGTTTGAATCAGTGTGAAAAAGTGACGTGTGCTATTAACATTTCCGAAAACAACCATTTAGTTTATAGTCCCACTGTAAACTACACTGGCAATTCATTTCTAATTGATTACAATACTACATAATATGCAGTTTGTAAGGATAGTTTTACTTCTATATTCGAACAAATTCCAAGAAGATGCAAGCAAGACGGATATCTTAGTGGCCATAAACCAATTTGCACAAGAAAGGCATGTGTCGAAGTAAATTATTTAGAGGTCAACATATCGGGATATACAGTACAAGTCAATGGACCGCTCCTCTACGAAGAAACGAAAATGGTTGAATATAACTATTCTTTATTTTATCAGGTGAACGGTTCACTGTCTGTTAACTGTTCTGTCAATGGGACACTTCAATGGCAACAAGGCAACCCACCTGACCTACGTATGTAAAATTTTATTCCTTGTAACATTACTATGAATGTTAACTTAGTGTATATCGTTAAGCTTACAGGCATGGATAAAATTAAAGTCACACAAGTAGATTTGTTATTGATTAACGTGATGGACACTAAATGAATTTCAATGATATTTTGTAATCGTATTACAACATTGAAATTAAGTTCAAGTTCAAAGTTTATTGGCAAAGATCGGCATAAAAATGCCATCTTCATTAAACACATAGTCATGGTGATAATATACACAAATAGAAACACACAAAGATTCAGTAGTACAGTACAAATCATATTACCAAAAAAGACACAAAAAACATTAAGCAAAAAAACAACAAAAACATAATAATAAGCCAATTGATTTGTACTTAATTATTTCAGTAAAGTTCAGAAACAGTTAAGGTTTCAGGGTAGATTTTCTTAATTCCAAAATATTTTACAATATTAAGTAACTTACTAGTTGATTTGTTTAGTAAAACAGATTTTAACATATTTATAGAAGGCCAGGAGGTGTTGCCTAAGTAAGTTTGTCTCAATCTATTGTATAGTGTACAACATAACATAAAATGATACTCGTCTTCTATCATATTTGAAGAACAACATTTACATTTTCTGTCAGCTCTGGCAGTACCAATATATCTACCAGTGTTAATTTCAAGATTATGTGCTGATAATCTAAAACACGTCATATATTTTCTTAGTCTATCATTTTTAATTTGTACAAGATAATTTTCAAAAGAAAAGTTTTCTTTAAGTTTACAATACAATGAAAGTTTTGGCATACTATTTATAGAAGCATTACATTCTTGAATAAACTGATCACGAATTCTACATTTAAGTAAAGGAAGATAATTTATGTTTACATCAAAGTTTAGTCTTATATCCATAAAACCAAGATGATCAATAATGGAATTTATTCTCTTTGCCCAAGAAGAATTATTTATATTAGCATTCAAATCATTATATATCATATTTCTTTACTTTTAACCAAAATCTAACAGATCGTTCCTTGCATAAAATGGATAAAGGAAATCTGCCAAGCTCACCATATACAGCAGCGTTAGGGGTTTGTTGCTTTACACCTAAAATATACTTAAAAAATATAATGTGTAGCTTGTCAACTTCCTTAGTTATATACCCCCATACCTCTGAACCGTACAGTAAAAATTGGAAGAACCATAGCGTCAAACAAAGACAATTTGGTTTTAACATCGAGGTGAACTTTGTCAAACAATGACAAGAGACTATGGTAGGCATTTAGAGCTTGATCATTTAGCATTTTTACTGCATGTGACATCTTGCCTGTATAATGAAAGTTAACACCTAAATAAGTAAAGTTATCTACTATATTTACCAATTCATTGTTAATATAGAATTGTACATTTCTAGCTTGCTTCCGTTTTTCAAAAACACAAATTTTAGTTTTATTTACATTGATTTTTAAACCCCATTTAACAGAATAATGGTAAATAGCATCCATCTGGGCTTGTAAACTTGCTGGATATGAGGTTAATAATACAATATCATCAGCGAATAAAATCATATACATTGATAAAAGTTCTAAATCCTTAATAGTAAATGCTTAAAAATTTAAATTCTCAAAGATATCATTTATAAACAATATAAATAAAAGAGGAGAAAGAGGTTCTCCTTGTTTCAGACCGACTGTTACGTCGAAAAATTGGGAAAATTCCAAATCGCCAGCAGAGCATAGTTTAACACATGACTGTACGTCATTATACATACAGTTGATCATGTTGGTCATTTTACAGCTAATTCCTGTTTGAATTAACTTGATCCATAACGCATCTCTATTTATCGTATCAAAGGCTCTCTGGTAATCAATAAATACACACCAAAGCATTGACTTGTTGTTTAATACATTTTGGATAATAGCGTGTAAAAGAAAAATGGCATCGACTGTAGAATGCTTATCACGAAAACCAAACTGGCAATCACTAAACTTATTGTTCAGTTCACACCAACTATTTATTCTACGAGGGTTGATCCAGAATTACGTGGACATTTTTAATAGTTCAATTATCGTAGCACATAGAACATAGAAAATTCACATACAATACATATAACATATCAGGTATACTCCCTAAAATTTTAAGAACAATACATACAATTTTCGCTGAATTACAATACATTTACGACATATGATTGAAGCCGACCGGCGCAGTCCAATAACGTCAATGACGTTGCGCTCATACAGCGTCACATTTTTTCAAAGTATTTTCCACCAACTCTGACACACTTTTAATGGCGCGTAATCCACTGCGTATAAACACTTGAAAACCACTCTTTAGAAAACGTGGATATTGCATTATGCACATTAACTTGCAGTTCGTGGAGTGAATGAAAACCATGTCCTCTAAGCTGCCTCTTTATTTCTGGAAATACCGCAAAATCCATTGGTGCAAGATCTGGCGGATGCGCGACGGTCTCCAGGTCTAAGAGGCTGAGCTCAAGGCGGGTGGATGCAGCAGTGTGTGCTGGGGCATTGTCCATGTGCAGTAAAAACTGATCCAAGTTTACACCCGGCCTCTTTTTGCGATCGCATGTGCCAGTTCTCTGCGAATAACCTTTGGATTATAAAGAAATAACATAATAAAAACGATTGCGTTTTTGCATTATATCATTTCAATTTTACTTGCAACTAATAATAATAATAATAATAATAAAAAAAATAATAATAATAATAATAATGATAATAATAATAATAATAATAATAATAATAATAATAATAATAATAACAATAATAATGATACCTTCGCAAAGTATTCTGCATTGACCGTTTGACCCTTTGGTACAACGTGGCTGAGAAGCATTCCCTGTCTATCCATGAACATGATGAACATGTACTTGGCTCCAGACTTGTTTACTCTGGCTTTTTCCGGAGGTGGTGAAGAGGCTCTCTTCCAAACAGAGGATTGTTGCTTTGTCTCCGGATCGTAAAACCATAACCAGGTTTCATCGGTAGTAATGATCCGGTTCATAAATTGTTCACCTTCCCGTGCATATCTTCGCAGAAATGCCTTTGAGTCACGCACACGTTTTCCTCTCTCGTCCTCATGTAACAATCGAGGGACCCATCTCGCACAAACTTTTCTCATGCCTAAATCGTCCGTTAAAATCCTTTGGACACTTCCGTACCCCGCACCGACACCTCACGGACAGTCAAGCGGCGATCTCCTTCGATGACGTTTTTCACCGACGTCACTAACGTCGTACCCCTCGTTTTCTTCCGTCCTCTTCCCTTATTGTCGTCTAAGGAATCTCGCCCTTCCCTATAGCGTTGGTGCCAGTTGAAGATTAATGAACGGCACACGGGCTGTTTCATTTTCGCCTCGGTTATCATTTTCATTGTCTGTGTCGGTGTTTTTCCCAATCCAACGCAAAACTTTATCACCGCTCACGCTTCTACAAAGTCTGATGACGCCATATTGTATCCAAGACTGTGCTTGTAATCAGATAAAAAAACGACTTTTAAACGGAAATGACGTCAGAAATTTTAACAGTATGTTCGTTTGACGTCAGCGTTATATGTAACGTAAATTGGCGGAATTTCCCAGACAAACGTGGAAGAAAAACATGTTGAGATAGAAAGATAAAAAATGTTGTAAACGTAAATTTTATACCGTGCGCCGACTGTGCGTTCCCATTATTTTGAAAGCCGTAATTTTTCAATATATATTTAATTTACAGACCTTAAATTCTTTTTGTCTGTGCAGAACACTTTGAATTATATTCCTCAAAATTAAAGAAAATATTTTAGAAGTAACATTAACTAATGTAATACCTCTGTAATTAGCAGGATCCGATTAATCCCCCATCTTGAGTATTGGGACAATAGCTCCCTTAGACCAAGATTTAGGGTAAACACAATTGTCATATATATAATTAAAGATGGTGCATAAATATGGTGAAATAAAATCATTCGCATCTATGAAAAAGTCCGCTACATTATTATCGTAGTCACATGACTTGTAACGGGACATCAGTTTTATAGTTTTACTAAATAATCTCCTCAATGGTAATAGCGCAGTCGAGTTGATCAATATTCAGAGTATCGTTTCTAACGTAATCGTGATCATCCCTATTAAATTGCCCTTCGGTACAATTTGATACTTTAGAAAAATGTTTTAAAAAGTCATCAGCATCAACAGAATTATTGCTGCTTGAGGTACTTATTTGAGACAACTTTGATTTTTACTGGCTATAAAACAATCCTCTAGATTTTCTCTTAGCTGCAGCAAAATTACGTCGTGCAGTAAGAAATGCAATCTTATTCATATCACTGTTATTAAAAGACAATACTCGCTTGGCTTTTAAAAATAAATCCTTGCTCTTTTTACAATTTTTATCAAACCAAGGACATTTGTATCGGGATTTTGAAGCCTTCGTAACATATGTTTTACCAAAGCATTTAAACGATATATCGTAAACAGTATTTGAAAATGTTTCCATACATTCATCAAGAGACATATTACCAGACAACAAATTAGTATTAATTTCATTAAATAACTCGGAATTTTTATGTAAATTCTCATAAAATATGTCCCTTTGTTCTGTATTCCAAACTACTTTATTTTTGTGCACATAACTATTATTAATCAACGTATTATAAATATTTATACTAAACGTCATCGGGCAATGATCCGATAACTCGGACAGGTCTAAAACATGCATAATAGTAACTGAGTTATAACAGTCATGATTACAAATTAGATAGTCAACCGTGCTGGCAACAGGGTTATTTCTATAAACACCATGGTACGTATATTTTCCCTCCTCTAATCGCCCATTTAAAATGCATAAATTGTTCTCTTTACAGAGAGTTAATAATTTTAAACCAAAGGCATTGCACTGTTTATCGAAGTTTTTACGTACAGGTTAACTATTTACTAATGAATCTAATTCAGGCATGTTGACATAACGGTCCAGGTGTATCTCTGGGATATAGTCCAGCTGATCACCAGACCGAGAATTTAGGTCACCGGTCAAGTAAACATTCCCACGGTCACTGTATTTACGAATGTCAGAGGACAATTGTTCAAAAAAGTCAAACTGAAATAAAATTGAGTTTGGATTTCTGTAATCTTTGGAATCATGCGGGGGTATATAGCAGACACAATAATAGGAATCTTTTAAAGAGTTAGTAAATTCATTTTGTTAACTTAAACCATATATATCCTTTATCATTATTCTCAATCAAGTGTATATGGCTTGAGTAGCACTTTTTAAAATACACAATAATGCCCCCGCTTGAACGTTTAGCTTTGCTATTAATGATTGGGCGCGGACAATTGAAATATTCATATCCCTCAATGTTAATATTGGATGTTTTACTACTCCATGATTCAGTTAATAACAGAATATCAAAATCAGATACAAAGTTTAAAAAATCAGGGTCATCAAGTTTAGAGCGAATACCCTGGACATTCCATACGAGAAAGGTTAACTGTTTCCAATCACAATCCTAGTTATAACCAGAAGTGTTCACAGTGTTTATGGTATAGATCTTGTTATTAATGTATAGTTTATCATACGACAGGTATGCTGTCTTGCCGTCCTTTTTGGCATTGATCATAGCGGGAATAAGCTGCTTTCGGCGCTCCTAAATGACTGGCGGAAACTGCTCACTACACCGGATTCTGTTTGCATCCTGGGATCCATGGCCATCAGTCGTCGGTTGCTCGGCATGTTCCCAGAATTTCTGCTTGATTAGCAACTTGTCTGGAAAATGATTAAACATTGCTACGATCGGGCGTTTCTTTGAAGGCTCATATCTTCCAATGCGATGTACCCGCTCGAATTTGATTGAGTCCTGGAAATTTTTAATTTTAAGAACATCCCGGAAATGATTATAAAGAATTTTTGAACAATCCTCGTTTTTCCGATCATCAGGTGAACTTTTCTCAGAAAAATCGAAAAATAACAAATTGTTTCGCATTGATCGGGATTTCAAGTCAGTAATGTCCTCCTGTACCGATTTAACTTTTGCCAGGTCCTTTTCAAGTCTAGCTATTTTATCTCGTTCGGCCTTTAGGGTGTTATCACTGGCAGATTGCTTTTTGGCTATATCGTCAACACTTGACTCAAATGCACGTGTCGCTTTCAGCTCGAGTAATCGTTTATTGACATCGTGGGAAGCTGTTTCAAGAGACACGACACGGCGGTTCATTCCAGAAAGTTTGGATGAAACATCCGACAGCTGCTTTTCAATGACATCAAGTCTCACAAGACGTTTATCCATTGAATTTAGTTTGTCTAGGATTTGTTGCTGAAACGCGTCATGTGGTTGACAATACTGGGGGACGGGGGTAGCGTAGCTGGTGTGTAGAAGGCACCCGTCGGGGTTTGATAAGCGTTCATATTGCTCATGTTGGACATATTCATAGGTTGAACATACTGCTGCGGACCGGGTGTTGCGATGCTGTGATATGTAACAGGCTGATCGTGTGGGGACGGGACACTTGATTGACTTGAACTTGATTGAAATTAAGACACATTTCTATTTCAGGAAAAATATGCATCTTACCAAAAACGATTCCAAACGGGATGGTGAATCATTCCTGTATAGCTGACGATAAGTGCGAACAGGGGACAACTTTACGAATTGAATGTGATGACGATTTCTCAACATTGAACATTCTTGTCGAATGTCTTCCTTCACACACGTGGAATGCAGATATGATTTGTGAAAGTAAGAATATTTTATGATTTTTTGTATCTACAGTAGACTGAAATAATTTAAGGGTGTTAGAATATATGCAAAACTAAAATAATCAGAATGGCGTTCGATGATAACGCGTTCTCCTTCTGGAGGTTGTGGAAGGCGCCCGAAAAGAACGTTTGCATCTTCACCTTCGCGCTGTCACATGACAGTTGCTCCCTCGAACATTTTCTTCTCCCATTTCAAAGAATTAATTATTATTTCAGAATTGTCTACCTACGAAACCCGAACAGTTGCAATTGCTAGCGCGGCTAGTGTGTGCTCTCTGCTTTTTATTGCGTGTGCTATATTATTTGCGGTTTTCCTGCATCGAAAGCAAGTATCATAACATTTTGTCGCATACCTTTTAAATTATGTAATTATGGTGAGTCGTACATCATTGTTATTATTAACTGGATTATACTAAACACAACAACCACATTTTCAATAATTAGACCGACATGTATTGCTTTGGAAATAATTGTAATTCTAAAATTTAACACACACACACACACACGCACACACGCACGCACACACGCACGCACGCACGCACGCACACACACACACACACACACACACACACACGCACGCACACAAGCACGCACGCACGCACTCGCATACGCGCGAACACACACGCACACACACATGTAAATATTTTTCTCCACCATCGATGTTTATTATAAGGACCACTATAAACATATTGTTATAAGTACAATCATTCTATGCTTGTTTTAATTTCAGTCTGGACAGCTCAAAGAATATGTTTCGGCGCGCTATATCAGAATGTTGTTTTTGTATGACTGCATCATACCTTTGAGGATTTATTACTGCTGCTCCGGCAAGATTTACTTGTCAGCCATGATTGTTCCTGGTCGTTCAGTACTCGAAGTGAATTTTTAAGTTTGTATGACTGGTCTTACTCTTTAATTTTATTCAATTAGTCTGGCTCCTTGAGGGCATTTCATGTTTTAATTTGCTTAACGTGTGAGGTTACGTGTCCCCCGACCCAATGATCTGTTTTGTTGGCCGTTCCAAGGCGGCATCTCGAAAAAATAGTTTTTGATCGCGATGATAATGATATTCATTCTATTATTTGAAAGTTCTTCTTTTGAAGGAAACGACAGGAACACCCAGAAAACATATATACACCGTATACACCCATGGATGAATTAAACTTGTATTCTGAAATTGACAAAATTGGAAATGTAGTTGAAACAAAAGGTGACAAATGTTGTTGTTTTCTATCAAAATTATTTTTGAAATTGCGGTAGTAGTCATTGACTGATTTATTTTGGTTGATATTTGGCATCTGTGACTTAAGACAACACTGATTATTCGTTTGCGACAAATACAGATCACATCGAAGGAACACCGGATGAAGAGACCGGCTTTGAGAAGGCATATTACAACTTTGCCGATCGTGTGAAACTCCCAGAAAATGCCATAAAAGTAGAAGATTTGTATGATATACTGTTCTCACCCGAATCCAAGGAAACTATGAAAAATCAGTTTAAGGTATAAGTATCATTTTATTTTGGATGAGATGTATTTGGCCACCTGATCTTTTATAATAAATAATAATAATAATAATAATAATAATAAACATAATAATAATAATAATAATAATAATAATAATAATAATAATTGCACAATTGATCGTCATACATTGGAAAGGAATCAATATTTCTGTGTGGAGCTATTAAGTTGGAAAAACGATAAATTATTTTGAAGACCTTTCCCAACGGACTGACAGAAGAATATCAGGTAGCCATGAAACTTCAAAACGGACCAAAAGCAAAAAACAGATACAAAAATATTTATCCATGTAAGTATTGCGCAACAGAAGTGAACGCTTGAAGTTTAAAAATTGTTATGTTAGTGTACACGCAATATTAATTGAGTCCAGATATCTGTAGTCTTTAAGGAAGGGACACTGCAAACCATGCGGCACTTTGGCTTCTTCACTAGCAGTGGACTGTGTCATGTATAGGACAGTGTTTGGCAAAATCAACTTTATACATTAAACAATGGTTGTATAAGTTAATGCTACTTGCCTTGTTCGTTTTCTGTACATGACGGTGTGATCTTTTGGTCAGAACACCACTGATAACTTTTCGTTTATATCACGTGCAAAGCTATCCGCATTAAAGCCAAAGTAAAACAAATGAGACTCATGTATAAGCCAAGTAACCAAACCTTATCAGAGACATGATAACTCTAAATATTATTTCAACTAGTTAATTACATCAGAGCTCAAAAATAACTTTTGCTTATTTGTCTTACACGACTACTGCTTATTTTACAGATGATAAAACAAGAGTAGTCTTGCAGAATTATGGGAACCATATTAACGATTACATCAACGCAAACTACATACACGTAAATATAGTATACTTTCCTTTTGGTTATACGTATATTAATCATTATCGAACCAAATTTATATTGCAGTCCAATGTTCTTGCTTTAATGCATTAAATGTGTTAGATATCAACATATCGGGATATAATCTTAACAATTTAAATTTATTTAATCTACTTGAAAAAAATACTATGTTTATAGCCAAATGTTTTGTCTGTAATCATTGTATTAAGCATTCCAATGACAGGAATTAAACATAACAAGTTCTTTCATGTGATAAAAGTATCCGATACACAAACATGTGAAGTTTGAATTCCACGTCCGATTTCAGTTCAAATAAAGAACAAAATATATTAACTACAATGGCATTACGTATACTGTTGTTCTAGTCATGTATCTTACATTCAAATTATCAGCGAGCAGTTTACCAGGCATCCACATTTAGCATTATGGTTAAGGGTGCTTTCCAAGAATTCGCTTGTATGTGGGTCAAAAACAAATGCTTGAATATATGACTTATTTCACTGACCGGCTGATCGATTTCAAAGTATTATCATTGTTTGGTTGTTAAGATTCATAGTTTTCCAAATACATTTTTACGGAGTGTTTGAATGCAACAAAATGGATAAGTAAATTAGTGGAGTTTTCTTATGAAATCGCAAAACGGTATTTAATTATTAATGGTTTGTATTTATCAGAAAAGTACTTTACCAAACCAAATACATATATAACGCTCATTTGGTCAACACATACCCGGTCCAGAGCAGCAATATGGTCTACTGTTTTAGTAGATAGAGCTTTCAAATTGATAGTTTAGGTAAGTAGAGTTTTGCCAGGCAAACAAAGCAAGAGACGTAAAATTGTTCAAAGTTAATAGTTAAGATTTGTCCTTAGATCTTCAAATTTTTATTTTGCCTTTCCTAAAGCACGGATACGTAGTCTGGGGCTTCTGAAATATTGAGTTGTTGGCGCATCAACACTGTTATATCTTGCCCAGAAAAAAATAACATTAGAATGAGTACTTCATGTTATATGCACTATTTTAGAAATAGCTGTGTTCTGTTTGCAGGGATATTATCAAATGAGAGCGTATATTGCATCTCAAGGTAATTAAACGTTGTCATAACTATGGAAATAACGAAATGGAATAATAACAAACTAGCAATAACATTTTTTTCTTTACATTATTACTATCAAAACATACACTGTAGTAGAAAATATATATCCGTGTATAATTTGGCAAATCACAAAGAAATCAAACGACAGCATGTTAGAATTTAACAATATTGGTATGTACATTAATTACCCACAATAGAATTGTATCCAAATTTCAAGGGCCTACGAAAGATATACTGGTAGATTTCTGGAGAATGGTTTGGCAACTAAGAGTTGGCAAGGTGGTTATGTTGACTAATCTTTTGGAGGATGAAAAGGTCGGTAGACATTCTTTACCTGGCAAATTGTAAACTCAGATATACGAGCATGTTTGTTTACAATAAGTCATAATAATTGAAAAGGGCACCTACAGATCAAGCTTATCATAAAATTAACGGACAGGTACTTTTCGAATACCACACATATTTCAATCACTTCTCGGGGTTATTCATAATTGAATATGCAAATTGAAACACTGTGTCGATAATGAAGATCTAACTATGATTTGTTTTAGATGAAGTGCATAAAAATCATTTCAGTAAGATAGTAATCCTTCTTAATAGTGAATATTTTGAGATATATTGCAGTCATATTTTTATAATTATATTTTTTGTTTGCAATTGTACGAAGAAGAACTGTTCGGTAAAAGAAGTTCTGCAACATATAGATTTCCACAAATAAACAAGGCAACCACACTATGATGATACAAGTTTGTAAAGTGTTAAAATGTTTATTAACTGCTGAATTTATGCATATGGAATCACTCAATAGGCAGGAGAGAAAAAAAGACAGCTAGTCCATATTCATTTTACTGCCTGGCCGGATAAACGTGTCCCTAAGTATGCTTCGTCGCTTGTTCATTTTCGACATAAAGTGGAAACCACTGCTGTGAAAGAGAATGGACCCGTTATTGTTCATTGCAGGTGGGTATGGCTGTATTTAAACGTTGTGTTAGATGTTAATGGACCTAATAGTATAGCATAAGTAATAATAGATGATACAATATGATGATACAATATATGCCTACAATATAAATCATCAGTCTAGTTTGGAAAGCTTTACTACCATTGTATATGTTAATGAGTTGACGAGTAGCGAGCCCGTTTGTTCCAAATGAACAACATCATTCCCCTTTAGAAGAACATCATATACATTTTCTTTTCTTATTTCGTTTTGTCATTTAAACACAATAAAGACCTGATATATAAACAGTATTAAATCATATCTGAATTTGCAGCCATTTAACACCAGAACGTTTTAACAGTAGAATACAACGTTACTGAATCATGTCTTATATAGATTAGTCGCTGATTCATGGTAGTACCTTATGTTGGATGCTGCTTATGTATTGAATTTGAATCAAAACTTATTAAGAAACAATAAAGCCGTCTTATTTTGCCTATATTGGAAAAACAAATACTGACTGTGAATCACTAATGACGTCATTTCAGGGGTGCAAATTTCGTGAAATGCCATGCAGACGCTAAATGGTATGTCTACGTTAAACATTATAAACATTGCAATAAGATATGGAATATCGAAGAAGGCATATGATAAAAAAATCAAGATTGATGGAGAACACTTTCCTTAAAACCTGTATCACGTATTGTTTGTTGTATAAACATGCATCCGTCTCGATAGGTGTGCAGTCTAAACGAATACGTATAACATCATCGAGCTCAACGTGATACAGGACGTCAGAAAAGCGCACTATCATATCCTATAAATATTGAAGTACTAGAGCTATAAAGGTTCAAAACAAGCGTATACTTGACACCACTTTTCAGCATAAAAAAATAGAACAATACTGTGTTTTGATATTGTTTAGTACTGGTGTGGGGAGGACGGGGACATTCATTGCTCTGAATGTTCTGACAGAGCAAGCCTTATCGATGGGATATGTTGATCCTGTGGGATGTGTTAATACACTGAGAAGACAGAGAGTCGACATGATTCAAACACCGGTGTGAATATAACATACTTTAAGAATGTTGCATAGAGCAGAGAAGCCACACTGAAAATGTAGAATCTACGAGTGATCTTAATCTAAGAAGACAAACCTGAATATTTTCATTGGCTTGCTTCTTAATTTAACTAAATCATAGAGGCCTGATTAAGGGTTACGATTGTTGACATAAAAAACGGTCTTGATTACGTAAATGGTTTATATAGAAGAAAACTGTTATATTTCACATGCGCTTGAAGGATTATACTTTACATATACATACGCTATATTTTCATTGAACTACGAAAGGGAACACCCCTGTTTTTGTTGTTTCTAAGAACACGACAATATCAAAAACGCCTTTTAGACATACCAAATGTGATGTTTCTTAGAATATCTTAATTTTGTTTTCGTATATTCGAAACTAACAATTTAAATTCGCAATATAATTTCGTTAAGGATCAGTATATATTTCTGCACATGACACTGGAGACATTGATGCAATCTACATCGGCTCTATCTGCGTCGCAGTTTCTGGCATCTTATAAAGAACTTATGGCCTTCGATAATGACCATAGGAGACGGAAGATTGATGTTAAGTTCTCTGTGAGTAAAACATGTCAATTTGTTCTACGGATATTCGTAAGTATAAGATAAATATTATGAAATGTAATACTTACCTACTAATGTTTTCTTTCTTGTTTACTTTACTAAAGCATTGATAATAGTACAGCTTTATATTGCATTGCACTTTAACAGAGGATGGAGAAAATGTTTCCCGTGGCTGATGAATGTAAATACGTGAGTGCAAAAGAAGTGAGGAACAGGAACAAGAATCGGTATACAAACATTCTCCCAGGTAATTATGTACATATGTGATGTGTTCTGCTTACTTTACTGAACACATATATGAAATGTGTTACACCTTAATTTCTTAATTCAAAAGCTTATTCACGTTTTACTTAAAATTAATTGTTTTATAGTAGCGGACCACATGCCGTATCTGACTCCCTCTGGAAAGAGGTCTGAACCTGATTACATCAACGCTGTATTCTTACCAGTACGCTGCATTGCTTTTAACAAAAAAGAAAGAAATGTTATCTGATCACATAATGCTTTCGCTTTGTTGGTTGAAGACATGCGTACACTCAAACACAAGTGTTTTGATGCGTTTTGTGAGTTAATAGAAAATCTTGTTCCTTGAATTCGTGCTTTTTCAACATTTGTATTGTTTGAAACAAATATAAACGGATGTTAAATTACGATTTTCTTATACATGCTTTTATATTTCACATTCAATGAGAAGATTTTATCAGACGTTGTTAAAAGTAAAGCTAATAAAGCTATGTATTTCAGAATAACAAGAAGAAGGGGGCGTTCATCATCACCAAGACACCTCTCAAAGTGACTAAAAACGACTTCATGAGGATGGTGGTTGAACACGATGTCCATACCATCGTCATGATGAACAACATGAGTGAAATGAAGTTGAAGTCAATCGGCGTAAGCCAAACAATATTCATTTATCCAGTACCACTGTACACACGCATTATGATTGAAGATGTAGATGTGACTTACAAACATATCTGACTTACCTTACGAAAAGTGTATTGATGCCTTTTGATTTGAGTTAATCTAAAGCAAGATCGCAGTGTTAACAATTGAGATTGTTAACATTTTACGTACACACCCCTAACTTAATTCGATTTCAATTATTTACTGTCGAATGTAGGAAGACGAAATATACTGGCCTGAAAATGAGGACCACACGTTAATTCAGAACATGACGATTGGCAAGACAGGCGAGGAATGTGAAGGAGGATTAAGAAAGATAACGCTTGACTTGAATCGGTTTGGAAAGGTGATTTGTTTTTAAATGATTATTTGCTTTTTTATGTAAACCTCCTCCTCCTCCTCCTCCTCCTCATCATCATCATCATCGGCTTCGACATCAGCACCGGAAACAGCATTATTTATACAACTTAAATATCCAATAAAATACAAATATCTTAACTAAAGAGATAACGAATAAAGTGGAGGAAAGAAAGGAGATGGTGATGAAGAAAAACAAACACGAATACAATAAGGAAAATAATTACTTATTTCAGACACGGAAACTTCAGCTTATACAATTTGAAGGATGGCCTGATGATTCAGCGTTGCCATCTTCTCCTAAAGATATTATAAACCTCTTCGATGCAGTGCAGTATTGGCAACACCAATCAGGAAACAACCCTGTTCTCGTGCATTGCATGTAAGTGAAAGCGCTTTTTTACTCTTAAGTCTAACATCCAACAAGTTGAAACTCATTATCTATAAGGATATCCCAAAGCTATTTGTTTTTGTTATGAACATGTTTGTGTTGCTATAAGCAGGACGTTTTTATCGCGGTTTATCAGAAAACGTAAATATTTTAACCGATTAGTTATGTCACAAGTGACATTGACAACTTCCTGTTGAAATATGTATTTTAAAAGCGTTGAAAGTTGTTTTCGATTACTAAGGTTTTTGACAAGTACCACCTTTTATCGAGTATTGTTTACAGGGAAATTATCGGATCCAATGATAAATCAGTAAACATTATGCTAATAACATGTTGAAGTTTTTTTAATCCTACGTTTTATTTAACATGTTATGATAGCGTCGCGTCTGTTCCTGGTGGTTTTCAGTATGAAAGCAGGAGAGCAACGATGCAATTTCCAAAGAAGTACTGTTGGAAATGCGGTTTAAAAGAAGTCGTGTAAGCGTTTTTAGAGATACATACAATCTTGTTCTTATTTTTTAACATCACGAACGAAGATGATAGAAGCGGATATTTTAATGTTGCGTCAGCAGTCTTGGAGATAAAACAGTATAGACAAGATATATACTAACATTGTATAGATGATTTATTCTTACTTTGTAACACCCTCAGGAACGGAGCAGACAGAAGTGGCTTGTACTGTGTTGTATCAGCAGTCTTGGAGAGGATGAGGATTGAACAAGACGTTGCTATTACCCAGGTCATTAACGAAATGAGGAACTACAGGGAGCAGATTGTTCCTTCTCTGGTACGTATATATAAACATCAATCATTGCACTGTGTTAAATAATTGATGCCATTAATTGAACATTTATATTTGTTTCAAGCTGTGCTTTTGAAGTTTCCCTTGAATAAAACACAGGAATTAAAAAGATCATACATGTAGGTATAAAAAGCCAGTGTGATATACTTAAAGCAATAAAGTCAAATATTAAAAATGGTACATTTTTTCAGGACCAGTTTCAGTTTGTACATGAAGTAATCAAAGAATACATTCTACAAAATGAAACATATTCAAATTTCACCTGAGGTCCACGAGCTATGGAGAAATGTGATATTTATATGGCAACCATTGTTTTTTTATACGATTATATCTATATGTATCGATAATTAAGCACCATTTGTAAATGTGCTTTTATATAATTATTTCACACTCGATTGCTTTTATGAAAATGTCAAGTTGATGTACATTTGTATTATATTCTCAAACAGCGGTGAATACAGCTAAAGCGTAAAGAATGTTTCTTCGCCAAACCGTACTCTTAATTTGTCGTTGTCATCAAATTGCATTTTTCACAATATACGTATATTAAAGTGGCAACGTGTTTGCAAAGCGGGAAATACAAGTGTTCCCACTTAGGACCCCTCAAGTACCGGGACACCTGTGACCGTTGTTACAAATAATGGCTAAGAGCGTACTTGTATAGTTATTATTCAAAGCTATGCTTCGAAGTGTCTGAATTTGAAAGAACTTTCATATTTTACAACAATAATTTATCAGTGTTAAAATATCCTTGATATAAACTAAAACATTTTGGTTTGTTAAGTAAAATTTGCTACTTGCAAAAAGTGGTGTTCCTTAGAAGCAGACAATTGTGGCTATTCTTAAATGAGTTCGAAAACTCGCTTAATTATACACATCAGAAACAAGTCTAGTTTCATTACGTTCATATACTTATTCATTAATTAAATCTCATTTTTCGTGATAACGTGACTGCCTCCACCGGACATTTTCGCTAATAAGGTCTCAAATGTGTGTATCATGTAAAGGACTTAATTGATGTAAATCTCTATTATACGTGAATGTCTGTATTCGTTTATTAAAATACGCTTGAATAAATACTATCTTTCAATATTGTTTCGTTGGTATGCCACTTAAGTTAGGCATATGTCAAACTTATGTCTTTCCGTCCCTGAATAGTATGCCCCAGCCAAGATATTGGTTATATTTATTGAATATCAATACATATGATTACTTTAACCATAGATATAGGACGTCACATGTGTAAAACGTACAGGTAATTGGATATCTATGAAGATATATGAACCAATTCCGGAGCGGGGTTATATTGCTCGATGTCAGGAGATCATTGCATCTATTTTTGCATATTTCTAGAAAGACATGGTAAAACTTAAAAAATGACATTTCAAATTAAGTGATATCTTTTCCAAAGGTTATTCTCGTGAATATAATGTTTAAAGGATATACACTTTAGTAACTTCCCTTCCGATACTTGGTGAAAACGAAGTCATTTCGTGCGTTTACTGACGTTTAACAGAATTGTCCAAGACGTTCCGAACACCAGCAAAAACTAACAGACTCTATATCTACCTTTTTTCTGAACTCAATCGGTGAATAAACGAAAACAATAAGCACTTGTGTTTGCGTTTGTTATAAAGGTCTTAAAATAATTAATTCCTCTATAGAACTTTATTTTTCACGACTCAAGGTTTCATGAGTTACTTTGATATTTACGAGGTGAAATGAATATCGTATTGAATGACCTCGAATGTGATGTTAAACTTATAACAAACTGGTGATTTATAACTCTAAAACATAAAAGTCGCCATACTGTGCGCACTGTAAGACCATAAGTTTCCTAAATCATATTCCTCGAAATCTGTAACTGTGATGTATGTGGTTGGCCAAAGATGGGTTAACCAAGAGAATTATACTTTTCACTGTGATTGTTGTTATGATGATGATGATGATGATGATGATGATGATGATTATGATGACGACGATGACGATGCTGCTGATGATGTAACTGAGCTATATTAGAAGTAACCAATTACAATACAGTGGTTCTTGGAGATTTTGGTAAAATCGTAGTTTGTGAGGTGAATATTGTTTGAAAATAATATACACGTAATAGGTTAAGGGGTTTCATGAGTTAGTTTTAGAGGGGTTATGCGTAGGTACCGCAACCCTATCATCACATTCACATAATTGTCCATTATAATGACAAAACATTATATATTTATAAGTATTGAAGAAAGGAAAATAAATCGTGTATAACAACGGCCACACTATCTTTCAGCACCAACAACAATGCCGACAACTACCACCACTGCGGTACGATGCATTAATACAACCATTCTCACAACATCGCGTATTTCATAAACATAGAAATACCGCTTGTATGATAACAAAACAAAGCAATTGAGCAGGCCATACCAAGCACACGCCAAAAACTAAAACCGAGAAGAAACATTATTTTATATGCTACCACTTCAAGTAACCGTACTGCAACTACAAAAAAGGGAGAAAATAGCAATACTATGTTTTAAAACTATCATTACAAAGCCTACGGCAGCAATAACTTTTAGACAAAACAACAACATCATTGTCAACAATAACAACAGCATAAAATAATTAATATTTAATATATTTTTGATCACATATGTGTACAATGACTCTATAAAAATGAGTTATTTTCAAACAATTTCAAGACTTATACAGTTTTCAATTGATATAATTGCCCATACGTTAAAAATATGATTATGATGTATGTTGTACATCAAAAATGTCAAAGGACCTGTGACATATGTGTTTGAAATGTGTAACAAATAAGGTCCTTATTCTCCCACCTGTATAGATTGTGATCATATGTCTCTCACCTTTGTAAATAGTGATCTGGAAATTATGGTCCTAGTTAATTATTGCTCTTCTTTCGGTTCAAAAAATATAATTGTTTGTTAATTAACATCCATTTTATTGATGCATTTATGTTCCAAATAATAAATGTATAAAACATGTTTATTAAACGGAACATGAATGATTATGAACAGATTTCATTGGTCATTATTTCCTAAATGCACTATTTGAATGTTTTAACACGTAAACAAAACAAATGTGGATTAACAGTGGATAAAACGGTTTCCAAGTTTGCTCCCTCTCACTGTCAGAGATCAATTTGATTCGCTGAAGATGGAGGCGCACGCGTCGACGTCGTTGTTGAAATCTTAATAGATAAAATAATAACAAATTTATAATGTTGGAAAAAGTTTGGAAAATAGTATAACCTTTTCCCATAGAAACAGTAAGTCATTTCCTATATATATATATTTCATATTCTTATTTTTAGTGATAGTATCTTTTAGTGAAGTGAATATTTTTTGTATGTATATCCAAATGGCCTCATTTAACCTTTTTGACATTTTTAAACACCAGGAAATTTAACGCAATTACGATATTCAACAAAACAAAAGCATTTTCTAAATATATTGTTTATGGTTGCATACCACGTGACTTCCTTTATACAAATTTGTGTTTGCTTATGTCAGTTTGCAAAGGTCTGCTCGCACCAATTGGCGCATTATAGCTTCAACCCTCCGTGGCGTCATCACGTTTGTGACAGTTTAAATATTAGTGTCATTTGCATTGATTCTCATAATTGTGTTTGAATGCAATAAATGACACCAGATAGAAGTGCCAGCAATCAAATCCAGACATTGGAAGACTTGAAAAACAGAGCGTGATACAAGATCCGGGTGCGATAACCTAGCCCTTTGCGAAGAGACCTCTTTGTTTTTTAACGTGCTCGGTGTAGACCACCAATACACGGAATACAGGTTTCCTGGGTTGAATCAGTACTTAATGATAAAAACTATATGTAGTTTTATATTTAATTTAATGATATCCAATATTAATTGAAATACTTGCTTAAATAATTTTATTCAATGATACTGTTATTTTCATAAAATATTTCAGTTGAATGCTAAACTGTATTCAACTGAAGAAGAATGAGGTAATAAGACAATACTGGCAGATTCAAATGGTGAGTTTTCACTATACAACATTGATACGTTTTATGCGAAAATGCTTTAATCGTATTTATTTTGGAAACACGAGCTTAATTTTCTTTACATGAAATTTCATTCGAAAAATGTTCCGTATTTCTCAAGTTCTTTGTGAAAATTTTGTTTCCAAACATTTCTGTTTAAAACGCATCCTGTGGATATCGGGATTTAATCAGACATTATCTGAGACTTTATCATAGTTAAATACACACTTTGTTAACTCGTATCATTTAGTTTTAAGTGTCACTGGGCCTTTTAACACAAGCATTGTTTTAAACAAATTATAATGGTTGGCATTGCTAATCATTTTAAAAGTGAGGTTTTCAATTTTAAAGGGAAGTAACTACAACTGATTTTAAAATTAGTTCTTAAATTTGTTATTTTCCCTTTAAGGTTGGCGTTAAAATAATTTCACTGTTGCTTTTTCGCTGATAATCGTTTGTACTGAAATAGTATAACGTCATTCAGACTATTCCTTGTATGTTTGTTCTAAAAGTCATTTTAGTTTTATGAAGCCGCTTTTGTCTGTTTCAATTATGCACGGATGATGAACAAACTTTGGGACGTGACCACAAATGCAAACGCAGAGGGCATATTTGACAGGAATCACTCCGATAAAGGTATGTTTTTATCGTTTTTTCATTATATTCAAGAGTCTGTTACAAAAACATAGCGCAGAAAAGAATGCATTATTTTGTCTTTCGATTGGTATGCATGACTCCATGTACACATGCATGGTCTCTGAGAACACTTCGAATAATATTGTCCTGTGATGCAAACGTACCTATGTTAAAATGTAACGGATTAAAATAATTAACCATCAATTTCTTACACAAATGCCGTTCTCAACAAGGCCTGACTTAGTATTACAAGATAACCCATTATTCAAAAATGTGTCATTCCATATAATTATAAAACAAATAATTTAGAATTATTTTTCATCGACTTCAATTGCATCAGAAAACATTTAAATCATATTTGTGTGGTTTAGATCTATCAGAAAATGTCACGTCTGTCTCGTCTTTTAAGATTCGGTCATGTAACTTGTGTCCTTTTTGCAGTTATTTAATGAATTGCAGTTTTGCAGAATTGCAACGGGAAAAGATTCGAAGATGTAACTATTTAGACACATCAACTTAAATACTATTTTGTTTCCGAAACAATAAAATAATAGATCTTTACCAAATTTGCCGAGTAAATAATCCTTATTGACAGTATATGTTTTAATAACCTGCAATATTTGTAGAACAAACTCAATAACCTTTTCTGCTTAATTTGATCAACTGATCTTTTATTTCTTTTCAAACACATGACAAAAAACCAATTGACAAAATAGAACCAAATTTCAAATATTTTTCTGAATTATTTCTGCTGAAATTTGACAATTAAAGAAAAAAGATACTCAAAATAAAGTTTTTTAGTGAACGGATGAATGAAACTCTCCAATGACTATAATTACACAAACAAATCCATAACACTGCTATTTGTTTGATACAAGTTTAAGATTAGCTAAGATTAGGATATATTACAATTAATAAATGGTTACTGCGGCAATTGTATATTACCACAAATAGAAAAGATCTTTCCTGTATACATGTATTTGTATTGCTCATTTGAAGTGAGTTGCCATGTAATTTATGGTTATAGTATTGCTTTATGTAATAGGATCAAATTTTGAAAAAAAAATGTAAATAAAAACTATATTCTGTTGGACTATATATGCTTGCTGAGTAAAACAGCTAAGAAAATAACATGGAAAGAGTTTCCTTTAACCCGTTTTTACAAACCTTCAAATACACCAATATTTTGTAATAATTGGTTCGCAGCACTAAACTTATGAATCTTATTAATGAAGTAGATCCATCATCAAAAGCTGCACGTTTCCGAAACAGATGTAAATTATACTTTCAAATACACTTTAAAAGAGACAAAAATATAATTTATATGAATTGGTTTTTAAAGATATCTTGTATGACAACTGTACAATTCAAACTTCAAAACATTTGTCGTATAAGTACTTAAGCCTGTCAATAAGGAAGTTTTGAATCGAGGCGGAAAAATTAAGTTATTCAGTCATAATCGTTGATCCAAGCTTCTGCATCGCTTGTATTTGTTATGAAAACGGATAAAGTGAAGATGGAATTAACTTTGCTGCTGTTTTTGCTGTCTGGCACAGCTCTCGGTAATTGGACAGACTGGCATTTTGAAGGTTAGTCCAACTGTTGATTTAACTATTTGATCAGCATAATGTTTTGTTATCCGTCTTGTTTAACGATACAGTATATAGCGTGCAACCGGGTTACCGATTTTAACACACCGTAATAACTTTTTTTTAAGTTTCGTATCGTATGAAACAGAATGGCCTTTTGTATATAGTGTTTCTTTTTCAAAACTTCAATTGCAGGATTGTTTTAAACTGCAAATAACAAAATGGCAATGCTTAAAATGTTCTGTTTAATACGTTAATAATCCTTCCATTTAAAAAACTGAATATCACAAAACAGACAATTACATCTAAAACTCATCTCATATTTTCATAAAATACTCTGGAGGAAAGATTTTGTTTTAACTTTGTTTTCTGTTTAAGTTTCAAGTCTGTTACGCGACGTGTTCCCAATATTACTTATTTATTTTTGAACTGAAAAGAAGAAAATTATTACACTTGACTTCAATGTAAGATATTTGAGAGTCAAAACTGCATTTGTAAAGCGATATCAGCTTTAAAAAAAACATTTGTTTCTCTAAACGTCATTATTGAGACTTAAGTCGTAGGTTGTTTAATTATCTTAAACGTGTAAATAATTATAATAGGAAATGCTGCTTTACTTATTAGTATGGTGATTTAAACATATTGAACTCTGGACAAAATATGTCAAGACGTTATTGTGTATAATACACAGACGTACAGATCTCACCAATCATGTTTAATTAATTCAATTGTTTAAGTGTTTCATCTTGTAGTCAAGATCTCTGTCATTTTCCTACTAAACCACTAAGGACACAATAAATAAGAGAAATTATCATCAAAGTATGCTTCATAACATGATAATATGTGTAATTTCATATGGCGTACGTAACATTAGTGCAATATGCATTCAAATATCAGCGCAATTGAGACCTTGTGACTAGGTACTATTCAGTGTATGCTAGTATCTAAAAATATTTAAACACGTTAAATAAAATCACAGGTAGAAAGGTAGTCTACAAAGTTCTTGAATAGTACTATTAATTGACTTTTTAGTTAAAGAAGTGGTTGCTCGAACAATCTAAAAAAATAAATTATCATGCTCATAATTCATACCTTGTACATGTGATACTTTCTTTCGTTTACGTAGGACAGAATATTGCACTTAATAGACCTGCCAGCCAGACTCCTAGAATTTGGAATAACCAAAATGCAAGTCTTGCTGTTGACGGTTATCCGCGTATCGGTAATCCAACCGATGACGATGCCAGATGCTCTCACACAGCCGGTTCCGAAGCATATGCATCCTGGACTGTTAACTTTGACGACAAATACTACCTAAAGGGTGTTGTGATTGTCAACAGAAAATCACGATGTATGTACTCTTCTTTAAGATTTCGTTTGAATATACTAAACAGTACTACTAATACTTCTTTACATTTAATTAAATAAGATTTTGCGTGTTTTAACTCTAAGAAAAACTGATACTTTTAAAAAGGTTTCAGGCGCAGCAACCTTATTTGCATTTTAAGATTAATATTGTTAATAAAATCATGGTTTAATGCGTTATCTTGAAACTTGTATTTGAAATTGTAAGTCTAAACCAAACTTCCATAACACATTTATACTAAATTTATCATTGTGTGTCAATTAATGACGAATAACGTATACAAATGTATAGATGAACAACTCAAAATGCCTGAGATATATTTGTAAAAAAGACTTCAAATTCCTAAAATTAAAACAACAACAACAACGTTGCTTAAAAATCAATTGGCGATTGAATTTTGCCTCTAAATGTACAACATAAAGAAGGAATTTCTTCCCTTTCTCAAAAAAAAATGTAAATTTATATTGAACATGCGTTAAATTTATATTGATCATGCGACATAAAACATTCAAATAGAGGTCTAAACACAAGACATGCACAACATTTATATCATTGGCGACACTAAGGACATTCGGGGACGTGCAACACGTTTTAACAAAACATTGGCGTCTTTACGGCATTAAAGATATTCGCGATACTCATGACACATTTGACTTTCACGACAAACTCAACGTTGCAGAAACTTCGCGACATGACTAAGATTTGCAACATTTGAGATATTCAAAACATTCGCGACATTCACAATCAACGCGATATTTATAACATTCACGATATTTATATTACCTTCACGGCAATTTAGTACATTCCAATCATTCACGACATTAAAGAAATACGCAACATTTGCGATATTCACAACATTCGCAAGATTGCGACATTGACCACAGTCTTGACATTTTCGACATTAGCCACTTTTGCGAAACCTATATTCAGTCAATATTTTAAATACACCATTATTAGTCTTTTGCCGTATGTCTGGCGTATGGTTTTATGAGCAGCTTGATGGTAACTTTCATTTGATACAATTTGAATATACCACTCAAATGAACAAGGTCTGGCCATATTTAACTTGAAAGAGTACTTCAAGAGTACGTCAATGTTTGTTTGTACAAACTATCTTAAAGAGACTCCTTCACAGAAGACATCTTGTTTCAAAATTTGTTTAAACGAATTGTAATGTGTTAGTCTATCGTGATTTGTTTCATTTATTATTATAATAAAATTATAAAGTAACTGTGATTTACAGCGTAAAATTCGTTTTCTTTGTTTCATCCCATGTAACATTGAGTAAATTGACTGAGATTCTGATTGTAATATTTTCTGTCACATTATCAAATACCCGTATCTGGCTACAAGCGAACTCTTATTTGAACCTCTGATGACTGATGACGACTTACAATACAAACAGTGTCTTCACATAACACATACTTTTGAACATTTCTATCCAAACAAACACGAGAGAATATTTCTTTAGCAAAACGAGCATAAGCGACAGTCAACTGTATTTTCAGACGAACGCCTTCGTCTCAGAAGATTTCGAATATATGGCGATCATAATAGTTTGCTGTATGAAAGCAAAGACAATTCAAAAACATGCCACGGGATCTCTCCAAATGAAGTTTGCAATGACTTCTTGTTCGTTGAACTAACTCCTAGAGAAGGACAGATGCATGCACGTCTAACAATTACCGTATATGCAAATTATAACCTTGTGGAGAAAAATGCAGTGTATTTAACACTTTGCGAAGTTTATGTTTTCTCAGGTAACAGTTTTTTTTATTTTTTTTTCCTTTCATGTTTTGAGTTGAAATTGATTTTTGGAATAGCTAATAATATATGCACGCAAATGACTATTCGTTACAAGTTGAAAAAAGGAAACTTAAAATCGGCCAGATAAGTTGATATGTGTTTAGTTTTTTGTAAATACATACATTGATAATATTTCAAAATCTAATATTTATTTAATCAGATCAGAATGTGTTGGATTTCAATTAAAGAAAAGTGATCCATCCCTATGAATTCACTTTTTCAAGTTTTAAAATAACAATTTATGATTTTTGTAGACGCAGTAGTTACATTTAATCTTAGATTATTTTTTCAGTTCATACCAAGTGCCTATCATTACCAATAGATAACGGCCTACAGCTACCAGATACTTATGCGTCATTATCAGTCTCAGTTCAATGTAATTCTGGGTACAAACCAGAAAATAAGTATGCCCATTGCTCCTTTTCTGGCCAATGGAACACTTCCCAACAATGCATTCCAATTTGCCACTGGGAAGTTGAAAACGGATATATAGAAAATTATCATCATCATACAAAATTGACTTCTCCTGTGTTGGCAGATGTTTTTGTAAGGTGTTATCCTGGATATCAACTGAAAGGACGCTTTAACTGGAACACATGTAGAAATTCTGGATGGCGTTTTGAGTTACAAACGTGTATTTTAGTCACGTGCATTTGCCCGCCGTTGCAGTATGGCTCGTATATAACCAAACATAACAACATTGTTTGTCGCGGTTATCAAAGTGTGTCAACAATAATAGTTCCGGACTGCAATGAAGGATATTATCCAAAAGCTGTCAGTGAACAAACTTGTACTGATCGTTCTTCATGGAAAGGAAGCATTCCCACATGCTTATCAGTAAAGTGCAATGCTCCTGAAATGATAAAAAATGGAATGTATTTCTTAGAATCATATTCAGACTATACGTACAATTATGTTATCAACTTTACATGTAATACAGGTTATAGGTTACTAAGCAGCATACGAACACGAAAATGTGAGAAAAACTTACAATGGACAGGACCAGCACCTGTATGTGAAATAATAACATGTCAAAAACCACCTTCTAATTCCCATGGCTATTATAGTGTCGCCGGTCAAGATCAAGAACTTAAAAAAGACATGTATGAATTTAATACAACTGTTATACCTCATTGTAATTTGGGTTATGTGTCGCGATCGTACCCATCAATACGTGTTTGTAATTCGAATGGTTTATGGACAGGCGCGAATCTGACTTGTGAACCAGTAAGATGCCATGTCAAACCTTTGGTCGACAGTAACTATACACTTTTATCGAATCGTACCGTTTTACACGACAGTTATATTCCAATAAATACAGTTGTATATCACGAATGTGCAAAGGGATATTACATGACAAGTCCGCAAACGACTCGAACATGTCAATTTAACGGAAGTTTAAGTGGAAGCGAACCACGGTGCAATCAAGTGTCTTGTGTTTCAACAACGGAAAAAGTTGAAAGAGTGGTAACAGGAATACAAATAGTAGTCAGAGGTCCAATTATGTACAACGAAAACAGAAACATTAGTGTTAATGACTCCCTGTTTCTTTACGAAGGCGGTGACCTTATTGTTAATTGTGCTGCTAATGGATCATTGGTTTGGAGTAGCACTGGTCCTCCTAAATTACGTAAGTACACTTTGTATTGGTTTATATTGCACAAAAGGAAATAGTACACATATACAAATAACTGTTTCCTGACTGACCTGTCAATGGGGAGATATCACCCCTATTCCGCAAGTTGACTTCTTTCTATTTGAATCAAACTTGAACTATTTCGGTTAATCAGTACTATTTTTATAGGAAAAAATGAAGCTGAAAGGGCAGTTAAACTCAAAAAAATAATTCCTTGGTTTCTTGTGATACAAAAAAGTAAATGATGTAGTGTGATAACGTGATACATAACATGTCAACAAAAACGATTACTTTATACAAATTATGCGTTTCCAGTGGGTATAAAATTATTTCTGATCTTACTAAAATACATGTATGATGCAGGACCAGTGTGCCCTCTCATATCACCTACAAATGGTTGGACGAACCATACCTGTGTATCTGAAAACAGATGCGAAATTGGGAAATCGGTTTTTATCACATGTGAAACGGGATATAAAGCTGATGATAGCACAATGACATGTACGTCTGACCACACATGGACTAATGTACTATATTGTCAAGGTAACATTGTTTTAATATAATTTTGAAATACGCTAGTGTTTTGAATTTTTACCGGTAATGCTGTTTTTTTATTAAAGATGTGATCTTGCTTTTAAATAAGATTTACCACAATTAAAACGGTTGTTTTAATTTACCAAAATGGATGAATAAATGTCGAAAACAATGGTTTTTATGAAGGATACCAAGTTTAATTTGAAAGAAAGGTGCAGAAATCACGGTATTTCTACCTTATGACACGATAGAAGATCACAGTAAATCTTTTAGCATTCACCTATCATTTAATATTTTTGCGTTTCCAGCTATAATATACACAGTTGCAATCATGTTTCAGTATTTAATATTTTCCCATAATGCATTATTAGTAAGTGGTTAAAGTGTTTCACTCAAAATGTATGTTTGTAATACATGTGTATGTACTGCTTTTGAATAAGAGTGGCACTTTAAAATTAAATTTTAAACTGATTTGTTTCATTTCACACTTCTAATGTAGCATTATTTAACTTGAATAACATGAATACTTTTTCCGTAGAAGAAGGCAGTGGTTCTGACAGACAAGTGGCGGTAGTTGGTGGTGCAGCCGGAGGTGCTGGGGCATTCCTGGTCGCTTTGCTGGCCGCTGCTGGATTTGTAATTTATCGAAGGTGTTATCACATACATATGCCAGTGCCAAATTTCTTGCATTTAACGTTCCCAAAGGCAAATTTCTTGCATTAACGATGATATAACATACTATGTGACCGAAATACTTACCTCGATTAAAAGACAAAGATATATTTTAAAATAAATCCAATGTATAGTCGAATGCTGAATGTAAAACATTAATTGATGTTTTTGTGTTGTATTTTGCCAAAGGTATAAAGGGATCAAAATCAAGACTGAACGTCACAAAGGGAGCTCATCTCAAAATCGGGAGCAACCAAATGCGTATTCA